>NC_091191.1:10128717-10383717 GCF_040958095.1 Procambarus clarkii
CTATATAGTCGTAATGGCTAGACGCTTTTCCCTGAAATTTCCCTTCCCTTTACAACACAAGTAGAAAATCGATTTTTCCGATTTATCCAAATTCAATAGTACCGATTTGTACTTTCTAATTGCGTTGTATGTCGGTATATGTACTATGGTCCTCATCTTTACTATAACAACCAAAATAGGAGGATGGGCTGTTATAAATCATTCTGGATACACGATGTGTTTAGTCTAACTTGAAACTTAAGTTTCAAACCAAATAACTTGACGCTGAGGGCTTATGCATTTTGTATTAATCATGTAGAAGAAGAAGTGAGTAAGTACTTTTAAACTCTTGAGACCGAAAGCACAAGAATTCTTGACTTTCCTTTCACGAAGCCAAGACAATTATTATAAGTTTTGCGTGAGACTTTTAGGCTTTCTCTTGTACAGAGAAGACTTTTTTTCCGGATTTTCTATGGAAATGTGTTGAGTTTTTAGAGTAGAGAATTTTGGTATTATAGAGACAGATGACGGTTGATGGATATAGATGACGGGTGTGGGAGACGGGTGACGGGTTCCAGAGAGTAATGACCAAAAAAAAAAAAACTAATACGTCGCATTCTGTACGTTATGGTCTCCAGCGTACGAAATGGTATGAAAAGTACCGGGTTATGAATATCTCCCGTTTTCTCTGTATTGGAGTGAGAGTTAGGTAGGTTGGTTGGGTCCGTACGCTTCTGGTTAGCTTAGGAGGTTGGATTTTGTACGTTGTGGCGTCTTGTTGACTCACTAGTCTGGTGTGTTTTTAGTCGGTTATCATCACCACCACTATCTCCACTACCACCACTACCACTACCACCACCACCACTACCACCACTACCACCACCACCACCACCACTACCACTACCACCACTACCACTACCACTACCACTACCACCACCACTACAACTACCACTACCACCACCACCACCACCACCACTACCACCACCACTACCACCACCACCGCTACCACCACCACTACCACTACTACCACTACCACTACCACCACTGTTTCCTCCGAGGCCCGTCTACAGCAGAGTCAGCGGCCTGGTTCCCCATCATCATAAATCAGAGCAATATGCGGCCCGCCCCACACTCCAGAAAACGTAGTGAAGTAATTACGAGAGTATGAGGAGCGGGCTGCACGATAACCGGGCAGAAAAGATGCCCCAAACTCCGTCCGTTCCCAAGCGGCATACCCTCCTAATACCCAGGATTAAGGTGTGCATTTTTTTTTTTTTGCATTTACCACCACCAGTGGCATAACTGGCCGACCCCTCACAGTGTTCAAGAGAGAACTGGATAAGCACCTCCAAAGGATACCTGATCAACCAGGCTGTGACTCGTACGTCAGGCTGCGAGCAGCCGCGTCCAACAGCCTGGTTGATCAGTCCGGCAACCAGGAGGCCTGGTCGACGACCGGGCCGCGGGGACGCTAAGCCCCGGAAGCACCTCAAGGTAACCTCAAGGTAACCAGTACCCCCCCACCATGAGAGAGAGAGGACCATTGGCCGCTGCAATAGATGTGGATAGCATTTGATTGTTTCAAGCGTAGGCTAGACATATATATATATAATATATACGAATGAGTTTTAATATAAATTGTTATCCACACTTCCGTGGAAATAAACATTCCATTCACCACTCCATCTTTCTGGAAAGTTTTCCTATTAAGACTACTCAATAGCACGGTCGGTAGAGCTTCGACCTTACACGCCTGGGATCCATGATTCGACCCTCCAGTCGAATGGAGAGTTTGGATATAAATAGCAACTGCCTTGTATGGGGCTCATAGGCCTTCCGTAGTTTATATGTTTGTGCCTTAAGGCGCCTTGTGTCCGCCTCTCAACCGACCAAACTGTTTGTGTTAGCTAGTACGGGCACAACCAGTGTGAATGGTTGAGTACGTAATTTTTCGGTACGGTCATTGGGCCGGGTTTTTTATGTGCGTTTTATGCATATGTATGCAAAATGCCTGGAATTTTGCAAGCACTTTTATATACTTATATGCACAAAAGGTCAGTGTGGGCTGGCAGCGAGGTGTGTCGCTAGGGAAGATGAGAGTGTGTGAGTGAGTGTGTTGGTGAGGGTGTGTGTGTTAGTGTGTTAGTGAGGGTGTGTGTTGGTGAGTGTGTTGGTGAGGGTGTGTGAGTGAGTGTGTTGGTGAGGGTGTGTGTGTTAGTGTGTTAGTGAGGGTGTGTGTGTGAGTGTGTTGGTGAGGGTGTGTGTGTGAGTGTGTCGGTGAGGGTGTGTGTGTGAGTGTGTCGGTGAGGGTGTGTTGGTGAGTGTGTGTGTGTGTGAGTGTGAGGTTGAGAGTCTCTGTGTGGCTGAGGGTATGAGGCTCCGGATCACAGTGAGAGAAGAGATATATCAAAAGTGCAGAGAAGTAATGAGAGGAGTGCCTGAAGGGCCAACACTGGAGCTCCTTCTATTATTAATGTACAGCGACCTCTCATCACATAAGCCCTAAACTAAAAGGTGCTGAAGAAGCACGAAAAGGAGTACAAGAGGCACGAAAAGGTGTAGAAGAGGTACGAAAAGGAGTACAAGAGGCACGAAAAGGAGTACAAGAGGCACGAAAAGGAGTACAAGAGGCACGAAAAGGAGTACAAGAGGCACGAAAAGGAGTACAAGAGGCACGAAAAGGTGTAGAAGAGGCACGAAAGGGTGTACGAAAGGAATAAGTTATATAGATCTACAGATGTTTGAGAGGCAGGACTTAAAACACTGGTGTTCAATCCTATTTGAACATCGATGTGACTTCCCACTCGCCTATATGCACTAGTGGCAGCAAGAATTGAACTGAAACAGGTGCAAAGTGATGACGCTGGGTTAGAGGAGACCAGACACATTAAGATACCTCACGATAGATAAGACCTTCAATAACGTCCGGATGTGATCAACTAAGTATGCAAGCCAATTCAAGTTCAAATACGTTTATTGTGACACGAAGATCACTAAAGGGCTATTTCTACCCTCCATGCGTTTGTGATCAGTAAGTTAGTACAGTATACATGGAGTATAAACAAATCCACAAGGGCCGTAATGAGGGTTCGAACCTACGTCCGAGAGGATCCCAGACGCTGCCTTAATCGACTGCTGCGACATGGAAAAGATTTCGAACCCACATCACGGCCCTAGTGGATTTGTTCATTTGATGCATCACACTATTGTGATATCTGGCTCCCAGAACTGAAGGACATCGACATCAACTGAAGGACGAACAAAATTATTTAATTATTAAACAAAATTATTTAATTATTAAACAAAATCATTTAATTATTAAACAAAATTATTTATTAAACAAAATTATTTAATTATTAAACAAAATTATAAAATTATTAAACAAAATTATTTAATTATTAAACAAAATTATATAATTATTAAACAAAATTATATAATTATTAAACAAAATTATTTATTAAACAAAATTATTTAAATTAAACAAAATTATAAAATTATTAAACAAAATTAATTAATTATTAAACAAAATTTTATAATTATTAAACAAAATATAATTATTAAACAAAATTATTTATTAAACAAAATTATTTAATTATTAAACAAAATTATAAAATTATTAAACAAAATTATATAATTATTAAACAAAATTATATAATTATTAAACAAAATTATATAATTATTAAACAAAATTATTTATTAAACAAAATTATTTAATTATTAAACAAAATTATATAATTATTAAACAAAATTATATAATTATTAAACAAAATTATTTAATTATTAAACAAAATTATTTAATTATTAAACAAAATTATTTAATTATTAAACAAAATTATTTAATTATTAAACAAAATTATTAAATTATTAAACAAAATTATATAATTATTAAACAAAATTATATAATTATTAAACAAAATTATTTATTAAACAAAATTATTTAATTATTAAACAAAATTATTTAATTATTAAACAAAATTATTTAATTATTAAACAAAATTATTTAATTATTAAACAAAATTATTTAATTATTAAACAAAATTATTTAATTATTAAACAAAATTATTTAATTATTAAACAAAATTATTGTTGTTTGTTGACACAATAATAATCCTCTCGAATTCGAATTTGTCCTAACCACTTTTTAACAAGAAGGCGAAAACACAGTTGCATGCGCCACCTCCCGCCGAAGAGAAATCTTTAGGAGAGAGCAACTCCAGCCTGGCAGTAATAAGCAGTAATTCAATTGAAGCCCTGAAGAGCGAATGGTCATTAGGGATCTGCTCTGATTTGCATATTAATCACCTTTGATGTCGGGAGCAAAAAAGGGGTTTAAAGGTAACAATAGGTTGAGTGGTTGTGAGGTTACGACCGTGATGAGTTGGGTAGCAAGTACCCAGCATGCTGGGGTATTTGGGTTTGATTGGGTATTTGTAGTTGGCTGGGTATTCGTGTCAATAACTGGGCATTTCGGGTTGGTTAAGAATTTATGCTTGGTTGGATATTTAGAATTGGCTGAGCATGTATGGTTGATTAGACATTTAGGATTGGCTGGGCATTAATGCTTGGTTGGGCATTTGTGGTTGGGTAATTGTGGTTGGCTATGTAGGCGCGATAAAGCACCTAAGTTATTGGGATCGTCTCAAAGCTCTCTAAATGTACCCACTAGAAAGGAGACGAGAGAGATACCAAATAATATACACGTGGATGATACTGGAGAGCCAGGTCCCTAATATACACAGTAAAATAACAACGTACTGGAGTGCATACGTGTGTGTGTATGTGTTGTTTGTTTATTTCTTTGTGTATGTGTGTTTTGGACGATAATTACTACCACTACCAACACCCACAGTTGAGTAGAACCAATGCCTTTGTTCAAACAGGCTTTACCCTGTGTTTGTAATCCACTTTCGTGTTTAACAATATATTCTATTTAAACTTCCTCGTGTATTGCAGGTCGGCGTTCGATCCCCAACGGTCCAAGTGTTTTGGGCAACATTCCCCCACCGCCCTATCCATTCCAAGTGTTAAGTTGCTATTCTGGCTTAGAGCGTTCGCCTCGTCATTACCTTTTAACATGTTACTGAAAAAAATTCCTTTTTCTCCTTTACAGCAACGTAATGGAGCTTGTGTGGATGGTGCTAGGGCTCCTGGTGGCCCTCACCAGTGCCATGGTAAGTACCAACAGTCATTACAGTTTAAACTGATATTAGTGCCATACATGTTTGTAACGCGTCTATGTTTTACATCCTTTGTTTCCTCTAAATTCATCGAGTTGTTAGTGCCCCTTGTTTACAGGGATTTGCTCCATTGTTCTGTGGCACTCGGCGCTGTAGTTATAGGTAGTTTGCAGTGCCAGTTATATATATGGCAGCGTAGTTATCATCGCTGTCATTTATCTCTTAATTATCAGAGGCATTCATCTATGTGTATCTGTGCTGAATCATGGTGGGGGCATTCGTCTCTTAATTGCCTTATTCCGTTATCAGAGGAGTTATCTCTCTCTATAGCTTGCTAGCGTGTTTGGTGACGCTTAGCTTGTGTGTGTGTGTGTGTGTGTGTGTGGTGTGTGTGTGTGTGTGTGTGTGTGTGTGTGTGTGTGTGGTGTGTGTGTCTGTGTGTCTGTGTGTGTATGTGTGTGTGTCTGTGTGTTTGTGTGTGTGTGTGTGTGTGTGTGTGTGTGTGTGTGTGTGTGTTTGTGTGTGTGTGTGTGTGTGTGTGTGTGTGTGTGTGTGTGTGTGTGTGTGTGTGTGTGTTGCTGCGTTTCGAATCATGATCAAGTTTAACAGTACGATTTTGTATGATTGAAAAATTCAAGTCAAATTTCTGTCACTCCATTTGTATAGTGTCCTCGTTATGTCATAACTTTATTAAATATATTTACATAATGTACCTTTTGGTATGTGTTTACGTAAACTTTAGGTTAGTTAGCCATTTTATTTACCATTTATCCCACCATTTTCTCTCACATTTCATATGATATCAATATTTTTTTATTTTTGCCTTATTTAAACCTTCCTGACGTTGAGTTGGTTCTTATTATTTGAATTATTATTGTTTATTATCATTATTAATTATTTTTTTTTATTATTATTCTATTTATTTTTAATTCATCTCTTCATCACGTACATATTACTTCTACCAATCCGAGATATCAGCTGCGTACATAACACAAATCGTATCCCATTATTACACATAGAAATCACAATAACCTGATTGAATAACAACTGAACAAATCCACAAGGGCCGTGACGAGGATTCGAACCTGCGAATGAAGTAAGGGCGAAGACGGAGAACGGCCTATTGATATAGCTCGAGTGCATGGGGGGAGAGTTGTGTAAAATCCTGGTTTGTGTCTCGGAGAGGCTGCAGGATCCAGTAAGTTCAGTACAACTTCGGTTTCAACTCTTTTGACCATGCTCAGTCGATTAAGGCAGCGTCTGGGATGCTCTCGGACGCAGGTTCGAATCCTCATCACGGCCCTTGTGGATTTGTTCATATCATATTATATTTCTAAAAAAAAATATATGTATAACTATTAATTATTAATGACGCGCGTCCAATACTCACCTCTATAATGGCCCGGTCGAACAGAATAATCACATTATAGGTTTATTAATACATATAATTATAGCATTTTTGCTATTAGGGACGTGCATTGAGCGTGTATATGTGTGTGTGTGTGTGTGTGTGTGTATAACGTTTTGGTACGTGCTGTAGAGGCCGTGCAGCACGTACAACACTCAACCCGTGCATAGCGGGAGTCCAAGAGCTAACACCCAACCCTACAGGCCCAAATAGGCGAGTTCACACGCACACACACAGACAAATGACGATCGCTATGGGCGTCTATCATTCACTAGGGGGGGGGACACGAGCCTCAATCAAATCAAAATCTCCCCATAAAAGGTATACCCCCTATTTAATGGCAACAGTAAACTGGAGTAAACTGTAAACTGGAGCTATAACAGCTCCCCCATCTTTCCCCTTTTGCTGACGAGTCTCCTTGATGAATAATACTCTGTAAACTGGGTAATCTGGGTAAACTGGGTAAACTCGGTAAACTGGGTAAACTCGGTATTTAGCTTTATCTTAATTGCAGCTGCGAAGTTATGGTCCCCGACGCCACTCACTCTTGTGATGCTCTAATAGAGAGAAAGAGAGCTGCGCCTCTATAACTATTTCGGTTGTGCTTCAACGGCGCTGTTAATCATTAGATTCAGTTCTGTGGTGCTCACACAGCTCTATGCCTCTTAACACTTTCACTTCAGTTATATGGTGCTCTAACTGCTCTATAACTCCAGTTATAGGTGCTCTAACAGCACTACGCCTCTATAACCGTAATAAGTAGAGATCTTTCGTACGCTCAACACTGTAAAAGAGTTTAAAGTTTATGAACTGATTGTGTTTCGAGTCACTTAAAGCAGTGTGTTTTAAGATCATATATTTATATGTGCAGCAGTCAGGTATATATATATATGTAGGTCAGGGCCACAAAGCCGCGTCAGTTCTTGCTCAAAAATCTTAAGTACACTCATTCCTTGCCTCTCAGGTCCTCATAAATACTCATAGAACCTCATCAGTTGCTTCTAGGAGCAGCAATCGTCTCTCTCTCTCTGGTCCTCGTCAAAAGTTTTCAACAGTTCTCTCTACAAGTCTTGCCAGACGTACTCGAAAAGTCTTAAAATATCTTTAAAAAAATATATTTAAATTCTCAAAAATGTGACGCATCTTCCGCTTTGTTTTTGTGACAAAGTTTTTCGTTTATGGTTTTAAATAAACTTTCAAGAGAGAGAGAGAGAGAGAGAGAGAGAGAGAGAGAGAGAGAGAGAGAGAGAGAGAGAGAGAGAGAGAGAGAGAGAGAGAGAGAGAGAGAGAGAGAGGGGGGGGGGGGGGGGGAGAGAGAGCAAGAATATCTTGAAGTAGAGCGTCCCTAACTTCTCTCTACCATGCAGATGTGTGACTCGATGCCATTAGGGGTGACACTACATGCCATTTGTAAGAGGAGTTTCAACTTGGCTTGCTGGTGTCGGCTACCACTCTCTTCCTCCTGCTGCTGCAGCTCCTCCTTCAGAGTAGGAGACGCTAGAGAAGGTTATTTATGATTCACGCACTTAGAAGGTCACGAAAGATTCTACGAACACCTGGAGAAGACTAGGTCAACGTTCGAGGCTCGTGACGGGGGTTATCGTGACTGTGTGTGTGTGTGTGTGTGTGTGTGTGTGTGTGTGTGTGTGTGTGTGTGTGTGTGCAGAATCAGCGGATTTTGGGCCTTTTGTGACAGAACGAAATAAGGCGTAGCGGTGATAAATTGAGTTAAGTGGGGTTCCAGTCTTCAATTATATATATATATATATATATATATATATATATATATAATATATATATATATATATATATATATATATATATATATATATATCCCTTCGTACTTTACATATCAAGTGGAAGTCTCCAGGAAACAAGCTTAGCATTATCATGGACACAAATGACCTCCAAAGCCCGCTCGAATTTGCACAAAGTAGCGTGAGATTTAATATTGATAAGAAGGTGAGCATCTCTACTCGTCCTAAGGAGCAGAAAATTAGATTATTCCGTAAAATGAAGGAAGAATCGGCTTACACTAATGATAGAGAGGGTCTTCTGCTTCCCTTATAGGAGGAAGAGGAGGTTCTCTCGCCTTCTCTGGCTTATATATTTGTGTCTTTTAAATAATTAATAATATATATATATATATATATATATATATATATATATATATATTCAGGCTTGTTCGCATATATATATATATATATATATATATATATATATATATATATATATATAATATATAGGTATAAAGGATTTTCCAGCCTACAGAGGCCTGGGAAAGAGGTGGTTTTAGACCTCTCTATAGCGTCGTTTACCTCGTATCAGGATCGCTTTTGGGTCGCCGTGCTACAGGTTGGTAATTCATGGCTGGTAATTCTTGCTCGGGAGGTTTCAGTACGGGTTTTTGTCTGTGGGGCCACGGCTTGTGTGTGTGGGGCCACGGCTTGTCTGTGTGTGGAGGCCACGGCTTGTGTGTGTGTGTGGGGGCCACGGCTTGTGTGTGTGTGTGGGGCCACGGCTTGTCTGTGTGTGGAGGCTACGGCTTGTGTGTGTGTGTGTGTGTGTTCACTCAAGAAATTATTGCTAAATTCCCCCGCACCCATCACAGGCTTCACCCAACACACACACACACACACACACATTCACACAACGTGAAGCAACCTCATTACCTCACGTAAAAATATAAAGGTTTTGGGGTCTAAGACACTCTCATCTTTAACGGGTGAGTCTTAGGAGTGCCGACGTTCATCTACACGCTATACGGCGCGACAGTCTAGGTCCGTGATTCGTAATGTTCGTATAGGCGAATTAGCGAGACTTATGCACTTCAGCTCCCAGCACCGAACTGGAGTGCCCTGTACTTTCTCCCCCCCCCCCCACTGCCATGGAGGGCCCCCCTATTCTTCCCTTTCACCACAGCTGTGTATGTGTAATTAGCGGAAACTGTAGGGTAATATTGAGTAGGTTTCTCTCACACACTCATGTTCAAGAGTAACAATTCGCCCACATCGTCCAAATTTACAGGGATGAGAGAGGTATCAACAGGCGAGAGATCACCCCCAAAAGTTTTAACGTTATCAAATAGAGAAGAGTTTGGGAGGAGAATCAAAATGCAGTTAAGAAACTCTGTAAGAGTTGTAGATATGGTGAAAAATCTTGAAATGGTGGAGAGGTGTATATATCACAGTGAAGAGGACGACACTTGAACGTGATTTGTCACTGTGGTAAACCAGGTTAGTTTGAGATTGTTGGACCGGGGGGGGATAGGGAGGAGCTGGGGGGGATGGGGGGGGGATGAGGATGGTGCAGGGGTTGCAAGGTTGCTACCGGTGGAGAGGTTGCATCCCTTCCTATCCCTTCCTATCCCCCCCCCTCATCACTCACTATCTGCAGTCAAGCTATGGCCAAACCTCCGGGCCAAGATTCATTTACACATCCCCCCTTTTACGAAACCTCTACATCTTCCCCGAATCATGCCCGACTGTTGATTCATTAACGACACAGTTTATGAGCACAATGAGGTTGTTTATAACAACAATAACCTAGGGTTGTGAAGTTTCCTAGCGTGTAAACTGTTTAATGAAAATAAACGAGGTCGCCATGACTGAGGAAGGATGTACAGGTTTCGTAAGCTGTTGGGTAAATGCTGGTCAAGTTAGATATGCGCGTGTCCTAGGCTCCACACAAGGGCCATGCCATAGTCAATCAATTATGCAAATCGCCAATCTTGGCTTCAAGTATTTCAGGAACACTGAACTATGCCCCGGGCACTTGGCACCCCCTACCTTTTAACAGGTGCTTGGCACCCAATCTCCTAGACACGCCTCGCTGGTGCCAGAGGGATATATATATATATATAATATATATATATATATATATATATATATATATATATATATATATATATATATATATATATATATATATATATATATATATCCTGGGCGCATCACGCCACAGACAGGCTGCTGCAGGTCCTGTGGTGACCAGGAAAAGAGGAATTACACCATAACTGACATATATTTAACCCATGCTTCTGTGTGTAGGTCAGAGTTGCAGGCTGCCTGTCACGGCTGCTAGCAACGGTAGGTTTGTTTATGCTGTGTATTCCTATTTCACACCTGATTACCAGGTAACATAACTAGCTCTCCTGGTTAATTATTTCTCCTGGTTTGGTTGACGTCAACGAGGAGACGTCAGAGGGCGAAAGGAGAGAGGGGGACTTATAGGGGGAGAGAGAGAGGGGTCTAGAAAGGAGAGGAGGGGGGAGTCTATGAGGGGGAATAGGGGGATTGAGAAGGAGTCTTGGAGAAAGAAGACAGACGAGAATTCAGTAACTGAAGGAAACGAGGCTGGGATTGAGGAAGGAAGAATGAAAGAAGAGTAAGGTGATGAAGGAAGGGAGGGCAGGAAGGGAGGGGTGTCGTGGGTAAGGAGGGGGAAGGGAAGGAAGAGAGGGGGAGGGGTGTGGGGAGGGGGAGATACCTAACATTAGGTATTCATGGGGAACCCCAACAATATCTCCGAGGGCCACCCTAGTGGACCTCCTCCTAGTGCCGGTGCCAGTGGTTGGGCTGTGGTGGTGGTGGTGCCTCTGTGGTGGTGCCTCTGTGGTGGTAGTGCCTCTGTTGTGGTGCCTCTGTGGTGGTAGTGCCTCTGTTGTGGTGCCTCTGTGGTGGTAGTGCCTCTGTTGTGGTGCCTCTGTGGTGGTGCCCAATAGAGTTGTGCTGCCTCTAGTGTAGTGGTAATCCATAACAATAATAACCTTTGGTTGTGACCTTTGCAGTTTTCATAAATTGTTCAATAAATATAGACTAAATCGTCATGTTCGAGCAAAGATGTAGAGGTTTCGTCAGTGGACATTTAAATACTTAAATGCATTCTGATCCAAGAACCTATACTGACTGTCGCACCGGAACATATAAACACATTAATCAACACAGTCTATTAAATAATTAAGAAATTAACAAAGCAGAAACAGCTTTATCCATCCTATGAAAGTTAGATGAAAAGGTAACAGAGGCACATATAAAATAGGCTTAGGAATCAATCTCTCCCCCCCCCCACCCCGAAAATTCATTTAACTGCTGTAGATAGTTACAGCACAAATGACCTAGTTACATATTTAACATATACACCAACATATTTAACACATTTAACATATATTCCAACAGTCTAATTTGCGGGTTATCTATTATAATGTTAACCCCATAAGAGAAAATCATATTAGTATTTTTTTTAGCACGTAGGCCTATGTATTGAAAAACATGTATGTACGACGTCATATACAGTGATATATACACAAAGTACTTTTTATACGGTGCAGAAGAGTAGTCATATTAACGAGAGGGAACCACGCGGACTTTAATCCCATTCACGGCTAACGAGGCGCGGTGATAAGAGTCTAATTTTTGTATACCAAGTATATCAATGTATATCCCAAGTACATACATGATATATCACAAGTACATACATACATTGAAAGAAATGAAAGAATGAAACATTGAAAAATCAAAGTGATGTGGTGGAGGCTGACTCCATACACAGTTTCAAATGTAGATATGATAGAGCCCAGTAGACTCAGGAATCTGTACATCAGTTGATTGACAGTTGAGAGGCGGGACAAAGAGCCAAAGCTCAACCCCCGCAAGCACAATTAGGGGAGTACAATTAGGTGAGTACATTGTATATATCAAAATATATGTTTTTAATAACCCAAAATTATCTGACATAATATATACATTGTATAACCCAAAATATATATATATACGCCTATATAACACTGGGAAGGGGACAGGATAAGGATTTTGGGATGGGAGGGGGGAAGGGGGGGGGAAAGGAATGATGCCCAATCACTTGGACGGTCGGCGGATTGAACCCCGACCTGCATGAAGCGAGACCGTCGCTGTTTCCACAGAGAATGAACCAGACATTAAAAAAAAATCAGTGTAATAGTGGTCTAACCAATTCCCGTATGAATAAGCCCATGATATAGCTAGCATATTGTGCAATAGGGGACTCGAACCAGTTGGGTTCTGTGTCATTACCAACAAGTCCTTTGTTTGTCCAGGGTTTTCACAAGAAAAATTAAATGAAGCCTAGACCTAATCTTCCCAGATTTATAGGAGAGGGAGGGAAGAGGGATGAGAGAGAGAGAGAGAGAGAGAGAGAGAGAGAGAGAGAGAGAGAGAGAGAGAGAGAGAGAGAGAGAGAGAGAGAGAGAGAGAGAGAAGAGTTTATAACATGAAAATAGTAATCATTGTTGAATTCAAACCATGACAGGAGGACATCAGCAGACCTGATGGCGACATCTGCTGCTGCACCACTACCATCGCTGCTGCTAGAGTGTACATGTTAGGGACAGCCGGAACACAGCCGGCTTTTCCCCACCCCTCCCCCACACACCAGCCGGCCTCCTCCCCCACCCTACCCCCACTCCCACAAGTCCTAAACCCGCAATCCGCCCTGAACAAACGTCCTTATACACACCCGGCACCGGAGAACCGCCAGACGCTACAACACGAACTTCAAAGACGTAATTTCCCCTACACGATCGTTAGAGATAGAGCTCCATAGAGCCCTCCGCGTGGTATTAGTTCCATAGAGCACTCCGCGTGGTACTACGCTTCAAAACGGCTCTTAGGACACCGGTATTGGTAAGGGAGGCAGACCAACCTGTCCTCGTAGAAAAAACGTCGCTTTTCGCTCCTATAGGCGTTACCTAAGGCCAAACATTGTCGTACTGGAAAATGAAAACGGCTCCCAAAATTTCCGTCCCGTTTTCTATGTTGGGTCCTCTGGTAGGTTAGGAGTACGAGGGGGGACTTTAGTGCGACATTCTCTTGACGTTGGGGAAACCTTTGGAGGACGGGGTGCGTAGGTAGACAGACTGACTTGACAGACTGACAGACAGGCAGGCAGCAGCTATAGCCGTCCACCGCTTCTCATCCCGTATTCATGAACAACTCTCACGATTTATAAGATTTGACTCAAGTTTCTCCCCCTCTGACATTTGATGGAAACAATGATGATATTACGCAACTTTGCCACTCCTTTTGTTTCAACTTCGTTCATTACTGAGAGGGAATGAAGTGTGTGTGTGTGTGTGTGTGTGTGTGTGTGTGTGTGTGTGTGTGTGTGTGTGTGTGTGTGTGTGTGTGTGTAATTACCTTAGTGTAGTTACAGGATGAGAGCTACGATCGTGGTGTACCGTCTTCCCAGCACTCTTTGTCATATAGCACTCTTTGTGTGTGTGGGGGGGGGATGTGTGTGTGTGTGTGTGGGGGGGGGGATGTGTGTGTGTGTGTGTGTGTGTGTTGTGTGTGTGTGTGTGTACATTAATCACTGGATTCGAGTAGTCATAGGATGGAGAACCATTAAATAGAAGTGATCATTGGATAGGAGTAATTATTAGATTGGAGTAATCATTGGATATAAGCAATCATTCCCTATGAGTAGTCATTTAACAGGAGTAATCATTGGACAGGAACAATCATGAGATAGAAGTATTCATTAGACAGGAGTAAACACTGAACAGTAGTAATCATTGAACAGGAGTAATCATTGAACATTGAACAGGAATAATCATTGGACAGTTATCATCATTTGGACAGAGGTAATCACTGGATAACGAAATATATCTTGTTATAAAACCAAAGGCAAAACTAAAGGGACAAAAGGTTACGAAGAATAATGGCCAATTACACCAAGCAATTAATGGGAAAATTCTACCGTTGAAAAGTGTACAGGTTTTTAAAACATTGTTGCATTTGCAATCAGTGTTGTAAAGGAGGCCTCACCATTTCAGGGGAACCACTGTAGGCCAACCAAAGCAACTTTCTATGATGATGGTGAGTGACATAGTGAATAATAATGAATCTCAGATTAGGGGGGGGATTTTATTGGTTTTTAAATTGCCAATAAGCTTATAAAAAGTTATTAGATCACCTAACTGTCTCTCTCAAGAAAACTGCTTTGGACTGATAAAAAGTAAAGTGAGCTATTATTAGCCATTTGATTTATTCAGATATTTGCATATATCTGAATAACAATAAATATGGAACTGAATTTTGTATATGCAAATGAATGCCCGTTTCGAGAGGAGCTTATTCTATGAGATGAATAATTAAACACCACAGGAATATTCATGTTAGTTGAACGTGTGATGTTATAATTTCTGGCTTATCCTTTTTGTATACAGAAAATGCATTTTAATGCCTATTGTCCCGTCATGATTTTTTTTATAAGGGCAATGCTTTGATATATATTAGAACGTTGGTGTGTTATTGTAGAACTCTGAAGGATGTTATACAGTTATATTATTCACTAAACGGTGCAAGTAATGATGTATTCTACACATTTGGGGCCCAGATGTGTAGAATGTTTAATGTAGAATGTCCCCCCCCCCTCTCTCTCTCTCTCTCTCTCCTGGGAACTAGGGAAGGGAACTATCAGGGGGAAAGCACCAAGTCATTACGACTATATAGCACTGGGAAGGGGTCAGGATAAGGATTTGGGATGGGACGAGGGGGAAGGAATGGTGCCCCAACCACTTGGACGGTCGGGGATTGAACGTCGACCTGCATGACGCGAGACCGTCACTCTACCGTCCAGCCAAAGTGATTGGACCCTCTCTCCTGGGAACCAGACGCGCCCAACAGTCTTCGACCTCAGCGGCTACAGCCAAGATCCACAAGAGTTTTACATTCTTGTAAAGCCACTAGTACGCGTAGCGTTTCGGGCAGATCCTTAACCCTAATTTCCCCGGAATACGACCCCGCCGAATCGTTTAACAACCAGGTACCCATTCACTGCTGGGTGAACAGTGGCTACAGTTAAGGATTGGCGCCCGGTCAATCCTCTCCGGCCAGGATTCGAACCCAAGGCAAGGCGCTTGCGAAACGCCAAGCGAGTGTCTTACCACTGCGCCACGGGGACTGCTTGATGATGCCAGGCTTCTCCTCGATGCTCCTCGTATCTAGCTGTATTAACCAGGGGACGAGAGATGCTTATGGAAGGAAATTGGGTGATTGAAATATACTGAAATGGCCGGAGGCGGTCGTTAGATGCAACCAATGTTTAACATGAGGTTATTCGTCCACAGGCTGTTAGCTCCACCGATGGTAAATGGGGGGGGGGATAATTGACGAATTAATCTACAGAAAAACAAACAAAAAAATCAATTATCAGACGTAAAAAATCTAAATTTGTCCTAGAAAATTATATATCTTACCAGAAAAGTCTCAAATTATCTACAGAAAGACAAAAATTCATCCCCCCAAAAAACGTCAAAAAATCAAAATTTCTTCGCCGAAAATATGAAAATTCCCTGAAAACAAAAAAACTCTGCGTTTCTTCAAGCTGTTGTGGTCAGGGCGCCGCAAGAGTATAAAGTGTGTGTGGCCGAGGTGTGGGAAGTGTAGGAGCCATATCATGTGCTGGCGGTTAACGAATGTGTTATTGTCGGAGCAGACGTTGACAGGTGCGGTAGTTAGTCGGCTTGGCGAAGTGCTGCTGGTGCTGTTATTGTGAGGCGGGAAGAGAGGAGAGAGGAGAGGGCGCTGGAGCGTGACGCCGCCGCCCCACACCACCCCGCCATTACTGGGGGGATATTTATGTGTGTGTGTGTGTGTGTGTGTGTGTGTGTGTGTGTGTGTGTGTGTGTGTGTGTGTGTGTGTGTGTGTGTGTGTGTGTGTGTGTGTGAGAGAGTGTGTGTGTGTGTGTGTGTGTGTGTGTGTGTGTGTGTGTGTGTGTGTGTGTGTGTGTGTGTGTGTGTGTGTGTGTGTGTGTGTGTGTGTGTTGTTGCCTTGCTGGGGCCTGCTGCTTTGGACGTTTGGCAATTTCTTAATATTTTTCTCTCTCTCTCTGTCTTTCTCTGTCTCGGTCTCTCTCTCTCTCTCTCTCTCTCTCTCTCTCTCTCTCTCTCTCTCTCTCTCTCTCTCTCTCTCTCTCTCTCTCTCTCTCTCATTAATATTTTATATTTCCATTCTTCTAAACCCTCCTCACTTGTCATAATTAGGACGGAGCTCTCAAGGGACTAGCAACTGGTGAGGTAGAATTAGCATATGGAACAGGAAGGAGAAAGACTCAAATGATGAAAAGAAGGAGGAGAAAGAGGCAGATGAAAAAGAGGAGAAGTAAGAGACGGAAGATGAATAACACACACACACACACACACACACACACACACACACACACACACACACACACACACACACACACACACACACACTGCACGACCCATAGCAAATACAGCCAGGCTGAAATTATTGGTTACAAGAAATGGAACCTCTTTTTTTTTTTTTGGAGTTTTCCCTCCTTTCATTACTTGCAGTTTGTATACATTCTCTCTCCCCCAAAACCTTCATTCAGAACCTAACGAACGAGGAGCCTGAAACCTCCACCACTGATCTCATGAAAGGACCTGATCATGCGTGGGATTTCACCACGCTGAACTCTCATTCAAACCTATGTTAAAAGGTTTTGGTGGCAGTGGGATGGATCTGGGTTGTTGTTGTTGGGGGTTGGGATGTGATTTGGGTTGAGGTGGGATAGGGGGGGTTCCTGGATTTTTTTTGGTGAGTGCTTAAAGGTCTGTCGCATTACCACGCGGTCATGGGGGAGACATCTCCCGTCACGCAGGGTGCAGTCGCACCTCCACAGATCTCCAGTATCAGCTCTTGATACTGGTAATGGCTCAAAAGGGCCACCACTTACGGGGCTATTCATGCCCGTGCCACCTTTTGGCTGGCTTAATCTTCATCAATCACTCTACCACGCGGTTCTCTATATCCTGGGAACCGTGTAATCAGGTACCAATCAGGTACAAGTAATCAGAAAGTCACAAGTTAAAGCCAAGTTCTGGAAACTTGGTTTTTTTTTCATCGTGTTTCACAACTCACTAATCTTAGCCAGAAACGGATCTATAAGGTGTGTGTACAATGCAACAGAGGACTCACCAGTGGGAGTTTTATAACCAGGGGGACCAGGGGTAGTGTAGACTATATAGGACTCACCAGTGGGAGTTTTATAACCAGGGGGACCAGGGGTAGTGTAGACTATATAGGACTCACCAGTGGGAGTTTTATAACCAGGGGGACCAGGTGTAGTGTAGACTATATAGGACTCACCAGTGGCAGTGTGTAATCATTGGAGGTAATAAGGAGAGTGGCTGAGATCTCACAGAAAATGACGATCCTTCGAATGCCAGAAGCAAATGCAAGATATATGCTTCCATAAGTATAACAGAATCATCTATAACATACTTTATTGAATCAAATAAGCCCACCTGAAGCAGCATATGTATTTAACGAATCAAGTAGACCTGTTCTAAGTCAGTATATATGTATGTATTCAAGCATAATATTTAGGAGGTTATGAAAGTTGCCCGTGATTCTAAACAAGTCCGTCATTTCGATTTGCTACTCCGTTAAAAATAAAACTGTTTTAACTACCCAATTGAGGCCAACGGACAGAAAAAGACAATATTGAGATGCTTTAACTTTTAATGACATCTCGGCAGCATCACCTGGGACTGCTAACAAACGTGACCTTACATAAGCTTACCCTTTCCATTTATCTTTCTTTCTCTTTCCTTTCTTTCTCTTTTCTCTCTTTTTTTCTGTTCATTGTCTTCTCCTACGTTCCCTCGCTTTCCTCTTCTTATTCCTATTATTTTCTCCTTCTCCTTAGGTGGTTATAATAGGAACTGCCTCGTATGGGCCAACAGGCCCTCTGCAGTTCCTACTTCTAGCCCCTCTACTACACCTTACTTTGCTCCTCATCTCTCGTGCCTATTTATTCCCTGTCTCTACTTCCTCATCACACGGGAGACATCTCCCGTCACGCAGGGTGCAGTCGCACCTCCACAGATCTCCAGTATCATCTATTGATACTGGAAATGGCTCAAAAGGGCCACCACTTATGGGCTATTCATGCCCAAGCCACCTTTTGGGTGGCTTAATCTTCTCTCTCTCTCTTCCTCATCACAATCGACTTGAGAATGGTCCAGGACGGACCGAAACGTCGTCGTCGTCCCTTCACATTCTAGTGTGTGGTCTGGTTAACATCACCTGGAACTGTTTTCTCATTGCAATGTCAACTTTATCCCACACAGATCACACTAACGTGATGCATCAAATGAACAAATCCACAAGGGCCGTGACGAGGATCAGTGTCTGGGATGGCAGTGTCTGGGATGCTCCTGGACGCAAGTTCGAATCCTCGTCACGGCCCTTGTGGATTTATTCAACTTTATCCGTCTGGATTGTATTCTCACTGTATTCTTAGATGCTCAGGATTTATCGTAAGGACAACGTGTATGTGTAACGGCTTTAAACAACAACAAAGCACTGAAAATTATGAAAATGTATACAGGCGATGAGTCACAATAACGTGGCTGAAGTATGTTGACCAGACCACACACTAGAATTTGAAGGGACGACGGCGTTTCGGTCCGTCCTGGACCATTCTCAAGTCGATTTTAACTTCTAGTGTGTGGTCTGGTCAACATGAAAATGTATAATTTTTTGTCCTGGGCACTCTGTTGGAGAACCCGTCGCTCTACCGACCAGCCCAAGTGAGTGTAATAGAATAACAAAGTGAATGAAAGCTCGGAGCTGTCGACAAGAATAATGCTTGAAGCTCAGGTCAGGGAAAAGTTTAATTACAAACAAGAAGTTTTTTCATTGAGCGAAATATTGCAATAAGGCCCCAAACGCTGTAATGAAAAAATGGGACGTAAAAAAGAAACATTTTCATAAAATACTTGTTTGAAACGAGCGAGTTTTTTTTAATGTTGAAAATTGTACATTATATTCTCACAACCTTGCTTATAGTCGTTCATCTCGGGGGTGTTATCTTGAGATGATTTCGGGGCTTTAGTGTCCCGGCGGCCCGGTCCTCGACCAGGCCTCTACCCCCAGGAAGCAGCCCGTGACAGCTGACTAACACCCAGGTACCTATTTTACTGCTAGGTAACAGGGGCATAGGGTGAAAGAAACTCTGCCCATTGTTTCTTGCCGGCGCCTGGGATCGAACCCAGGACCACCGGCTGACCCGTTACCGTCAGCTCTAATTACCCAACCAGCTGGGTAATTAGCAGAGCTTCTCAGCTACTAGAGACACCCCCCCCCCCCGTGGCAGTTTCTACCCTGTCAATAAGCTCTGACGCCATCTAGCAAGTTTATACCGATGAACCGTGAGGGTTCGATCCCCCTATACCCTCAACCGGTCGTGATAGGGGACAATACAAGCAAGAACATGAAGCAACTCCCGCTTGGTAGAAAGACGAATCCAATACGATTGATGAAGATTAAGCCACCCCAAAAGGTGGCACGGGCACGAATAGCCCGTAAGTGGTGGCCCTTTTGAGCCATTACCAGTATCAAGAGCTGATACTGGAGATCTGTGGAGGTGCGGTTACACCCTGCGTGACGGGAGATGTTTCTCCCGTCTCTACACATACAGTCACCTACACCCTATATACAATCACCACCACACATACAATCACCTCCACCACACATACAATCACCACCACCACACATACAATCACCACCACTCTTTCCTCACCATCTCTAACGCAGACCCTTACACCAGCCACCACTAAGCCTTCTCCCTCACCCCCACTTAAAACAACACCCCCCCCCCATCACCCCAAGACGGTCGACTGGAGAGGAAAAATAGACACTCCCGGCGATAACGGAGTTCGAAACATTTTCATCATAGTTCGGATACAGTTTCACGAGGTCTTTAATATTCATGTGAATCTTTTAATGTAAACAGGCATTTTCTTGCTGCAACTTGAGCAATAGTTAGCGCTGGTGGAGGTTTTAGTTTCAGGAGGCCTGGTCGACGACCGGGCCGCGGGGGACGCTAAGCCCCGGAAGCACCTCAAGGTAGGTGCTTGCTTTCTCTCTCTCTCTGGAGAGGGGGAGGAGTAAGTTGCCTTATATCCCGCGCTCAATATTGCGTCAAGCGCTCAAGCGCATCAGAGGAGCTGTTGCAAATGCACGTTGACTCGAGTCTGGAATTTTTCTTCGCTCAAGAGTTTGTTAGACATTTGTGGTGTTTTTTGTAGCCTGACGAGTTGCAGTGTTTGTTCCTCTTGCACACAGATTGCAAGGGGATTTTGTATTCGCTAGTTTGGCTTCTTTGTTTGGACTCTCTTGACACTTATATCCGCTCTGTGCCTCACCTGAGTGGTATGAGGCATTTCAGACTTTAGCATTTGAGATGCATTATATATATATATATATATATATATATATATATATATATATATATATATATATATATATATAATCTTCTGCCCTTACACAAGTTTTAAAGGCAGTTCTTATGTTGGCCAATCTAGCATATGGCGGTAATGATATCTTTTTGATATGGGCCTCTGGGGGGACAGATTCGGTGTGATATCAACCCCCAGATCTTTCTCTCTATTTCACTCATGCAGGATTTCACCTCCCAGATGGTACCTTGCGTTCAGCCTTCTGCTCCCTTCGCCTAATTAAATTACTTAACACTTTAATGAATTAAACTTTAGGAGTCATTTTCTAGACAATTCCTCCAGTTTGTCCAGGATATCCTGTAGTCTCTATCTTCATCTGTCTTGATTCTTATCTTAATTTTGGCTTCATCAGCAAACAATGAGAGGAATGAGTCTATACCCCTCTGGAAGATCGTTTACATATATTAGAAACAGTACGGGTCCAAGTACAGAGTCCTGTGGGACTCCGCTGGTGACATCTCGCCACTCTGATGTCTCTCCCCTCACAGTTACTCGCTGTTTCCTGTTGCTTAGATACTCCCTTATCCACTGGAGCACCTTGCCTTTTACTCCTGCCTGTTGCTCCAACATTTGTAACAGCCTTGTATGCGGTACTGTATGTACGCGGTCAAAGGCTTCCTGACAGTCCAAAAAAATGCAGTCTGCCCCACTCTTTCTTGCCAAATTTTTGTAGTAGGGTTGTGGTGACGAACAGCTTGTTTGACCGTAGCAAACACCAGGAGGCCTGGACAGAGATCAGACCACAGGGACCACGATCCAACCAAGGTAAACCAAGGCAAACCAGCGCACGTGAGGGCCCTTCTCCACCATCACAGGTCGTGCTGGGTCCACGCACGACCCAAGGCACGTGAGAGAGGTCCCCATCACAGGGGCAGCGATCTTGGGTAAGCATAATATGTATGCAAATGCATAATGTCTCCTTTAAAACCTCTGTGAACATACCCTGGAGAGGATTTTCAAATTCAGGGCGAACCGAGATAAGATTCAGAGGGATAAGGATACGGGTGCGAGCAAATGGAGGTGGAGGAATAAGAATAAGAAAGAGGAGTAGGAATAAGAGGAGGAGGATGTTACTATACTCTAATAAGACATTACTTCTATGTTCTTTGTACACACATTCTTTAGAATACAATTTTGAATTTGAGTCGACTCGGTCTCTTGTTACCAGTTACTTCCAATCCCCTCTCTATTTTAGTCTATCGTCCAGACTAAAGTCTATTTTCTAAGGACTAAAAGTCTATTTTCCTCAGTCTAGGCTGAAGACAATAGTTTTAAGGATACGACTCGTAAGTGTAAACGCTAAGAAGGATGGGGGAAGACAGCGATAATTATCAACAGGTGTAGTCTAGAACACACGCAAAGAATAACATCATTTTGAATAACCACAAGATAATTAGGGAGTCCGAGAACCTATATATATGTCCCAACCCCTGGAGGAATTACGGGTCAACAGGCCCCAGTAATTGATGTCCAGCACTGATGTTTGTTGTGATTTTAACACAGGTAAATATAGTTGTAAACACAGGTCGTGAACACAGGTCAAAGGTCGTGATCATTATCAAGCCACGACTTGATATTGGTCCAGAACAGACCGAAAGGTCGTCGTATCGCCATTTTCCTAATGTGTGGTTTTAGTCATCGTGTCTTAAGTCACGTTATTGTGCCTCTTCGTCTGCAAAGTTGAAATATTGCAGAAGGAAGAGCAACTCTGGAACTCTCTTGAGAGTGTGAATGATCTGATGTAAGCCTTGAGGCCTAGAGTGGCCACACACACACCAAAGGGACCAAAGAATCCAGAGTGTCACACACTTTACGGGGGACCAAAGAGCCAGAGCTCAACTCCCGCAAGTACTTACTAGGTAAGTACTACCCTTCCCCCCTGTGGCTCACGCCCATACTGTAATATATTCAATCCAAAACTTGGTTACAGGAATATTGTCTAGAATATTGGCAGAGACCTTTGCCCAAGCTCGGCCACTGTCCTCATCATGGAGTGAGGGTTGATGGGGCTATGTTGTTACCATTGTATATAGCAGAGGGCGGGATTGGGGGGATTGATGGGGCACTACTCTCCTAGTGAGACACTGGTTCACTACCCAACCATGGGGCAGGGGAAGCTGTTGCCCCCCCCCCCCACCACCGCCTTTATTGCTTTCCTGTCAGTCCACTGACAGCAGAAGGAATACATTGAGCAAATACCATTCCAACGTCATCCCTGCTTCCCTCCCTCCCCTTACACCCCCCACAGCTGCGCTTGAAGCAAGTGAGGGTATGTCACTCCTTTGACATACAACCCCCTCTATTGACATCCCCTTTCCCTACCCTGGGAAGGTGGGGAAGGGGGGGGGGACATGGAAGCGTGTTACATATTACTGAAAAAAAAGAGATTCGAGGAAGAACTGGGGAATTGTTATTAAATACATTCTCTCATCTATAGCTGTAAAATAGAATGTCTGTCTGTGTCCAATAAAGGTCAGACGACTTCCCAATACTTTTTTGTACAGTCTGTGGCTTAGTAGTTAAGGTACTGGAGATGCCAAGGGACACATGGAGGCCCTGGCTCCATAGAGAGAGAGAGAGAGAGAGAGAGAGAGAGAGAGAGAGAGAGAGAGAGAGAGAGAGAGAGAGAGAGAGAGAGAGAGAGAGAGAGAGAGAGAGAGAGAGAGAGAGAGAATGTTAACCTATGTGTCCAGGGGTGTGGGTCAGACACTTGTGTCACCCCCTAGCCCAAACTAGCAGGGAAATAATCAGAGATACAGCAAGATACATACAGACACAGGCTGAACCCAGTAGGCCTAAATTACATAAATGCTTCAAACAATATTAGCAATAATTACAAAACCATCCGTGCCATTTTCATGGAATCAAGTGTGAAATATGTCGTGGGTTTTCCATGGAGTTCTTAATAAAAATAAAGTAAGAGACAGAGTAGAGAGAGAAAAGGGGGGACGTGGGTAGAGAGAGTGTGGGGGGCTGTGAGTCGCAGCAGGAGACGTCCTCCTGGCTAATGGAAAAACTGTGTTGAATGTAAATAGTATACACCCCATTATTACGCGAGCTTCAGAATACATTGTGAGAATACCACTTGCAGTACATTAGCTGTTGACGAGTAGAAAGACCTCGGTTTACTACCTGAGACTAAGACCTTGGTTTATAATAGACAGCTGACACTAAGAAGTACGTTTTTAGTAGACAGATAACACTAAGAAACGTACTAAGAAGTACGTTTTTAGTAGACAGATAACACTAAGAAAGACGTTTAAGATAGACAGATAACACTAAGAAGTACGTTTATAATAGACAGCTAACACTAAGAAAGACGTTTATAATAAACAGCTAACACTAAGAAGTACGTTTAAGATAGACAGCTAACACCTAGAAACACGTTTATAATAGACAGCTAACATTAAGAAAGGCGTTTATGATAGACAGCTGACACTTAAGAAGTACGTTTATACTAGACAGCTAACAGTAAGAAGTATGTTTTTAGTAGACAGCTAACACTAAGAAGTACGTTTATAATAGACAGCTAACACTAAGAAGTATATTTATAACTGAGAAGTACATTTATAACATACAGCTAACATTAACGCCATGGGTGCTAAACAAACAAACAAACTATCGGCAGACTATCTTTGTTATCGAAGGAGAAGGTTCAAACAAGTACCATTTCCTTGTCGTGTTCCTCCCAAGTTCCATTTCCCCGGAGGCACTAAAGACACAACTTTGAGACAAGAAACAACAGCGGACATTTTCTACTGCGATGTTCTACGTTCTGAAAATTCTATTAGTACGAGTTTTTGCATCACTGACAGATGGAGAATGTAAGGTGTACGGAGTAAAAAAAAAATAATAGAGAGAGGAATTGTGAGGAGCGAGGGAGAAGATCGGTAACACGGGAAAGGAGAAGAGAAAACCGCCTTATCAAGACTTAACTCTACGCAAAATTATAATATTTAATAACATTAACTTATATTTAAGAAAATATAGTTTTTTTGGTTTCAATTAATACGTCAAAAATTACAAATGTCTCTTGGGAGGTCGGCCAGAGTTAGGAAAAGAGTTTTAAACTCTTTATTTTCCACCCGTCTATAGCCTGAGGACGCTTGGAAATAAGGCGCGTTTTCACTCCAGTGTTGCCAACGTTTCACCGACTTTTTTGTCTATTTGTTATTTTTAACCTTATTTACTCGCACAGATATAGTTTTCTATATACATATATATATATAACATGCATTCATTTTTTATTACTCATTACCTGTGTGTGAATAACTGGCCATTAGGGAGATTTAAATAGTTGCATAATTCAGTAATTGGTACCTACTTAAAATGTGTTTACCAATAGCGTGAATTCGCACACTCCCAACTAGATATTTAAAAAAAAAAGCATTTACGTTTAATTTTAGCTATTACCAATGGCTCTGGTATATTGTATATATATAGGCTGTGTTTAATGAGTTCATGGCATTATTTTAAGCTATGGTTTTGTTAGTAGAAACTTGATATATTGAAGGATTAGAGCTTGGATGAGAGGCGAAATAGTGTTGACCACACCGGGGGCCCGACGTTTCTTAGAGAGAGGAGGTGCTGCCCAGCGCTTAGGGTAAATGGTCTCAGGGAATGGTTTCCTCTTTTTTTTTGTACCCTGAGAGGACGGGCTGAGAGGGATCCCCCTTAGATTAGGTTAATAATGCAGCCTTGGAACGTGAGGAGATTCTAATTCCTTCTCGGTGAGGGTTGGATACTCCACCAGTCCGTCCTCCTACGGTTTGCTACGTCAAGAAAGTGTCGTTCTAATAGTCCCCACGTGGCGTAGTGGTAAAGCACTCGTCCGGCGCTTCGCGAACTCTTTGGCCTGGGTTCGTATCCTGGCCGGGAGAGGATTGACCGGGTGCCAATCCTCAGCTGTAGCCTCTGTTCACCCAGCAGTGAATAGGTGAACAGGGAAAAAAAAATAAATTAAGGACTTGCCCGAAACGTTATGCGTGCTAGTGGCTTTACAAGAATGTAATAACTTTTGTATATATATAAAATAGTGCCCCTTATCCTAACCTACCAGAGGAGCCAAAACAGAAAACCGGGATATTATGTCAATTTCGCGAATCGCTACCATTTTCTAGTACGACGATTTTTGGCCTTAAATATACGTCAAAATGTGACGCTCTATTAGGACAGAGCGCCTGGGCTCTTTAGCTCAAGAGGGCTATGGTTGATAGGCCAAATATTCCCGTTGTTGTTATAGATTCAGCTACTTGGAACAAGTTCTAAGTAGCACGGGCTATGGTGAGCCCGTAGTGGACTTAACTGTCACAGGAGCGGTGTAAATATTCTCATTTCTTGCCTAATTTATTCCTTAGTCCAGGGTATACATATTTCAGTATGTACATATCCCAGGGTATACATATCCTAGGGTATACATTTGAGTTTGTACATATTCCATAGTATATATTCCAGGATATATATACATATTCCAGCCTATTCATATTCTTGTTTTAATTTTTTGTAATACAAAATTGACAAACGTTAACAAACTGCCTGTAGTGACTGTTAACGCTGAACCACCCCGTAAATCACCTTCGTTACCAGAGTTCGTAAATCTTTCGCTTAATTTGCAAGTTAACTCACCTGGTTTCACTTTGCATTCCATTGCGTTGCATTTGTCCACGTTTTATTAAATTCGCTGTTGTTCCATACAGTTACTGTCTATATAAAGAGTATGACGGTTTAAACACGGCCAGCACACATATTCATATGTATTTCTTCTGTAAATTCTATGTCCAATGAGAGAGGGAGCTATCAGGGAGAAAGCGCCAAAACCATTACGACTATATAGCACTGGGGAAGGGGGTCAGGATAAGGATTTGGGATGGGACGGAGGGAAAGGAATGGTGCCCAATCACTTGGACGGTCGGGCATTGAACTCCGACCTGCATGAAGCGAAACCGTCCAGCCCAAGCATGTCCAATGAACATAAATACATCTTTGTTTACACGCGTTCGCGGGAGTGGCTGAACTATGCAAGGGAAGTTGTGGTTCGCGGGAGCCTACAGTACAGGTAATTACTAACTACCCGACCCGTTGAGTGGTTAGACACGGGGCAGTAATGGAACCTTTCCGCAAACAATCGACCTCGTAAACAATGGTCAAAATGTTCGTTATAACAGCCGTCAAACCCATTTGTTTGTTAATAAAAAAAAAAGTTTACGTGTGACTCGACTGATTGCGTTCGAAACTTTTATCGAACAGCGCTCCGTTCACGGCCTCTGTTCGAATTGCACCTCCAAATGCTTCATTAACCTGTAAATAAAAATGATTTCCAACAGAACTAGAACGCCTAATTTAACCAATCGTAGCCTTAACGATCATAAAATTACATAGTAATTATTATTACAAAAATTGCATTACATTATTAATGATTATAGGTATACATTACAAATTTTTTTATCATGCTGAAATTTATGAATGAGTCATTGGGGTCGGCCACGGCTTGGGCGAACTTAGGCTAAGTCAGGGCCTGATATCCACCAAGTTTTCATATCACTATACAATCCTCAACTCAGTTAATTAACTCTGGAGCTCATGAGTACAAAAGGATTGTTGACAATCGTCCACATGAATCCTATTTAATGTGACGAGAGAATGTTGGTCATATCACAAGAAGGTAAAATTAACTTTTTCTAAAAATATAAATGTATATTTTATATTAGAATTGGTTGTATAGTTAGGACTAAATTAGGCTACATTAGGTGTTTAGATTCTGTTAGCAATTATGTGTTTACGTGGGGTAAAGTATTCACAAAGGTGGGATTCGAACTGATTCGAAGTTGTTCAAAGCACTGATTTAAAAATAAATAAAGAGCTCGAATGGCATTAGTTGTGAGTCGTGTGTCAATTGTTTTTAATTATCGGATTTATTTATTAAGACGGGGAGGTGGGAAGGGGAAATTATCAGGGGGAAAGCGCCAAGCTATTAGGATTATATAGCACAGGAATTACGCAAGTTGGATCGCTCCTGTGCCAGGTAAGTCCACTACGGGCTCACCATAGCCCGTGTTAATTGCCCCGCTCCTGTGCCAGGTAAGTTACGGGCTCACCATAGCCCGTGCTACTTGGAACTTGTTTCGAGTAGCTGAATCTATAACAACAACAGCAAGTTGGATTACGGACTCACCATAGCCCGTGCTACTTGGAACTTGTTTCGAGTAGCTGAATCTATAACAACAGCAAGTTGGATTACGGGCTCACCATAGCCCGTGCTACATGGACACTTCGTCTTGAGTAGTTAAATCTGAAACAACAGGAAATTGGGCAGTTGTTGAGGAGTGTCGGCCGCAGGAGGACGGGGCGCCTTAAGACCCCAACGGATCAATCTCTAAAAGGGACAAAGTGCTTCAATTAGTTTCAATGTCTGTCTGCTAACTTGTGGAAGTGGCAAAGTAAATTCCATTTGCGTCCTGTGGCGGGAAGTTGTGCTGAGGGTGTCAGATATTTCCTCGTGTTTTTAGCAGGTTTGACCTGTTGCCAAGACAAGCGTCGAGGGTTGTTCTCAGCTTGGCTACGTATACCTGGGGCCAGATTCACGAAGCAGTTACTCAAGCACTTATGAACCTGTCCATCTTTTCTCAATCTTTGGCGGCGTTGTTTGCAATTATTAAATAGTTAATGAGCTCTGAAGCACCAGGATGTTGTTTATAACAATAACAACAGTTTATTGGGAAGTTTTCATGCGTGTAAACTGTTTAATAATTGTAAACAAAGCCGGCAAAGATCGAGGAAAGATGTTCACGTTCGTAAGTACTTGCGTAAATGCTTCGTGAATCTGGCCCCAGGACCGGAGTTCTGTTCATTTGGTGAACGTTAAATTCTCGAACCAAAAATGTGTCGTCATCTGTCTCAAGAGTTTAAGGTTTATAAAACATTTTGAGCAACCACCTACGAAACCTGTGCATCTTTCCTTAATCATGGCGGCTTTGTTTATAGTTATTAAACGATATATGAACGCCTTAGCACTACGAGTTGTTTATAGTAATAATCTCTGGATTGCGAAGTTTCGAAGCTCGTATAAACCGTTTTAATAAAATGTAATTAAAACCACCGTGATTCAGGAAAAGATGTACATGTTTCGTAAGTGTTTATGTAATTGTTGAACTCTGGGCCTGAAGTTTCAGTTGAGACAACACTCTCTCTCGTTTAGAGATGCACATTCCTTGTCCAAACACCGGTGAGATGGGAAGGTGTTTGGTGTTGATAGTGTAGTGTTGATGGGAACTTTGTGGAGACTTGTGAAAGGGAAATGAATGTTTTCTGGGAAGGTTAAAAAACACACATGTTTTGTTTAGGGTGTAAGTAAATACAAAAAATACGGAATTTAAAAGTATATATATGCTCCTAAAGACAAATTTTGTACGAGGATATATGTAATTGTTTGATACAGCTGTGTTGCTTCTCTCTCACTTCCCTCTTCTCGCCCTCCCTACATCTCTCCTTTCCCCCTTTTCCCTTCCTTCTGAACTCCCCCTTTCCCCACTTCCCTCCCCTCAGAACTCCCCCTTTCTCCACTTCCCTCCCCTCAGAACTCCCCCTTTCCCCACTTCCCTCCCCTCAGAACTCCCCCTTTCCCCACTTCCCTCCCCTCAGAACTCCCCCTTTCCCTCCCCTCAGAACTCCCCCTTTCCCTTCCCTCAGAACTCCCCCTTTCCCTCCCCTCAGAACTCCCCCTCTCCCCCCACTCACACACACCCATCAGGTTTAACTCGAGTCTAACATCTTTACCATTTTCTCTTGTCCCACAGTCTCGGCGACACAGAGACGCTACGCCATATATTGACGACGACTCCCATCAACTATGGTCGTCCGAGACGGCTGACCTCATGGAGGGCGAACAGGTCGACGCCCACCTCCTCGAACACCATGGTGAGTTGGTCGACAGTTGTTCTGGTGAGTTGGTCGACAGTCGTCGTTCTGGTGAGTTGGTCGACAGTTGTTCTGGTGAGTTGGTCGACAGTCTTCGTTCTGGTGAGTTGGTCGACAGTCTTCGTTCTGGTGAGTTGGTCGACAGTCGTTCTGGTGAGTTGGTCGACAGTCGTTCTGGTGAGTTGGTCGACAGTCGTTCTGGTGAGTTGGTCGACAGTGGAGTGTCATGTTAAATTCACATAGATCTCTTATTTAATTTAGTGTCAGATTCCTGCCTGGTTAGGGGGTCGATGAGGGCTGAGAGCGCAGTGGGTAGAGTGACTCAGGTAGTCAAGCGAGTCGAGAGGTATAGTTAAAGATACAGGGTGAAGAGTAAATGGGTTTTACTTCTGGGTTAATGTGTAGGTATTTTGTTGGATGGGGTTAGGGTGGCATGCAAGTGGTGCTCAGAGGAAGGGTGTGGATTGAAAGCATGGTATAAAATTGGGGTGAAGAATAGGGAAGGTAGGTAGGTGATCCAGGCCCCCAGCTCATTTTGTGATCAGCTTTGGGTTAGGGGGGTATGAAGGTAGGGGACATGTGTTGCATATTCCCTCCTTATCATTTCCTTGCATCTCTATTTTACCTCTATGGCATCAACTTTATCAACCTTTGTCGTATTTCTGGTGTATTTTGAAGTTCTTTGTTCCGTTGGTTTATATTTGATTGTCTCATAAACACTACCTTTACTAGCCAGTTTTGTTCCATTCTGTACTGACCTAGCCTGGAAACCTCTACATTTCCCTCCTTGCATCTTGCATATGCATTCCTTGTCAGGATCATTGTCAGCATCTCTGACTCTCCATTCACCTTTTATGGAGGGTTCTCCTGATCGTTCCTTCAGACCTTAAACCACTGTTGTTTTTCTGCTACCTGGAAAGTGGCTGCTTGTACTGTCTGCACTGTTTTCTGACATCTCCTTTTTCCTTAATATAGGTAAGTGAGTTTTGCCATAAAGTTCCATTCATTGTTTTGTTACTCGGACTTTCATCTCATGTGTCCTATTTGTGAAATTAGTTTGTCAGGTTATCCTTATTTACTGGCTGCCTGACGTCTGTTGCCTTTTGACGCTGTTTATGGGGTCAAGTTCTCTCTCTCTCTCTCTCTCTCTCTGTCTCTCTCTCTCTCTCTCTCTCTCTCTCTCTCTCTCTCTCTCTCTCTCTCTCTCTCTCTCTCTCTCTCTCTCTCTCTCTCTCTCTCTCTCTCTCTCTCTCCATCTTCCTCGTCACAGGCAAGGGAGATGGAGAGAGATAATTTTGGTTCAAAATTATCCTTTGGTCTAGTATAGCAGTGTGAGTTATCTGGTCTTACTTTCATTCAACACTACCATCCTCTGTCTGTGTTGATGAATGCTCTTGTACAGATGACCTTGTAAATGTGTATGTGTGTGTGTGTATGTGAATACTTGTTAGTATGTGTGTGTGTGGATGTTTGGGGATATTTGTGTGTGTGGATGTTTGGGGATATTTGTGTGTGTGAATGTTTACACATGTTTATGTGCGTGAGATAGTGCACGTGTGTGTTTGTTTGTGTGTGTGTGTGTGTGCACGTGTGGGTATTTGTTTTTGGAAAAAATAGTAAATTTTGTTAGCTTCTTTATTAGCCATTACTTTATTTCTTGCTCGTATATCTATGTTGATATGCATTTCCGGTACAATATTTATCATTTGTGTGAGAGGCCTCACAGAATGATTAGTAAAACTGTAATGTGTGTGTTTGTATTTGTTTAAGATGTGCTAATTTGTTTATGTATTTAAGTTGTTTAGGAAGGAAGGCACAAAGTCGCCTAACCATCTCTGTATCAAACTCTAATAGTTAACACAAAATGCCTTTTCTTAGCACCAAACCTGAACACCTTCCTCCCACCTCTTCCTACCATATGAGTTCCTAATATTCCATAATACGTTTTTTAATAGTTTACACTTGACAAACCACTTGCATACGTCTTGACCTGAATCAGAGTCAACAGCTTTGCATTCGTTGTTTTTCGTCCAGAATGTTGTCTTCGTGGCGATCTTCGACTACTTAGGGAGGTCTTCTTTCCTTCCTTGCAAGGCAAGCAGCAGAATCTGCTGCTTTGTCTGCTTGTCCGGCTGCTTTGATGTGATCTACAGTTATGTGACCTCGTCGTCCAGTTTCTCCATAATATGGTCTATTTTAATGTAACCTATTTGAATTCTACCTTTGTCTTCCCAATTATCATTTAATTTCTTTAGCAGAGGTTATTTCAGGGACGATTTGGTTGAATATGCAGTGAGTAAAATGGCTTTCAGTTAACATTAAACTGGATTGCTCTATCAACTATATTGTTTGATTTGATTAAATTTGTTTTGCAGTGAGTAAAATGGCTTCCAGTTAACATTAAACTGGATTGCTCTATCAACTATATTGTTTGATTTGATTAAATTTGCTTGATTTGCAGTGAGTAAAATGACATTCTTTCCCCCTCATATTCCCCTCACCCCCTTGACAGACCCCTGCTTGGCACACTTCTGCGAACGAGGCCGGGTGTGCCGCCTTGACCACGTCAGCCAGCCGCAGTGTGAGTGCCAGCCCTTCTGCTCTAGGCACCGGAAGTTAGTGTGTGGCACTGACCAGCGCCTCTACCTCAACCATTGCGAGCTCCACCGCGCCGCCTGCGTCACCGGGGCCAAGATTCACATAGACAGGAGCCGCAAGTGCTTCAGAAAAGGTGAATGGATTCTGTGTGTCTAATCACATGTCTGACTCCTCATAAGGATGTGACTCTGTCTCCTGGGGTGCGGATACTTTAATGTTTATATGACGAATATCTATATGAATATCGGTATAAAGTGTGTTTTCATCTGTTGCACATTCCTTTGGTTCCAAAGTATTTTTCTCTCCGCTTCTTTTTGTACAGTATAGACAGGGCCTGAGGGCCAGATTTTGGCGGATAAGGCGCTCTGTGGTTTGTTAATTAGTTGGCTGTGGGCTATTATCTATCCGTTTTCTGTGTTTTGATATGTGTTTGTTCCATTTTCTTTACTTTGTCTATGGTTTTGATCTATTTTTGTATATTTTGTCTAGTGTTTGCTCCTTTTTCTATAGTTTGTCTAGTGTTTGATCCATTTTCTATACTTTTAGTGTTTCCCATTTTCTATACTTGTAGTGATTGATCCATTTTCTATACTTTTAGTGTTTCCCATTTTCTATACTTGTAGTGATTGATCCATTTTCTATACTTTGATCCGTTTTGTTATACTCCTAGTTAAACAAAAGTATTTAGGTTTAATTGATTGCACAATTAAACAAATAAAATCCTAACGTGTAATTAGCTTTGCTTGGATTGGTTTAGTTTGCTCCTTGTCAAGGATTGAAAAGCTGTTATAGGCTTATAGAGGTCTCCATAGGCCTCCCAATAGGCCTATCTCACCATATAACCCACAACTGGGTGCCTTAAAACATGCTTAGCCAAACACACACACACACACACACACACACACACACACACACACACACACACACACACACACAAAACTCTCAATGAAGTCAAATTGCTTTTATATAATTCAGATTTGTAACAAAATAGGAATTTTTACTGTTACTATTGCTGAAATTTTTTACAAATTTCGTTAATATATTTTTTTTTGGTCTGAAAGTGATGAAACGTACGAATATATTCTTTTGCGTTGCTTTATTTTTCTTAGTGATTATCTCTTGGTTGGTGTTGTTCTGTCTTGCATGGATTATTCTTTATGGCTTTTTAGTTTATTCTCCTTCAGTGTTTTAGCCCTTGCCTGCCTCTTTGGTCAAGACTGGTAACGAAGTAGGAAAAATCTAAGGAGGGAAGAGGAAGAGGGAAGAACCGATATCTTCTACCAAACATGTCATGGTTGGTGTCTTGAGGTGGCAAGACTTGTACGTTCAACCCGTTCTCGCTCTTGCTTTTAGTCAATATTGGTTTATTTAATAAGTGCATATGTGACATACTAATTGATTGTGAATATTTTAGTTTATCTTGAAAAGCTTCATAGAAAACACCGACTTCACCTAACCTTCTTAGTATGTTAAGATAAGCATCTTATTGCTTCTTAATTACAATTATTACTTAACCTATACCGTTGATAGGTTAAGTAATAATTGTAAATATGAAGCAATAAGATGCTTATCTTAACATACTAAGAAGGTTAGGTGAGGTCGGTGTTTTCTATGAAGCTTTTCAAGGTAAACTAAAATATTCACAATCAATTAGTATGTCACATATGCACTTATTAAATAAGCCAATATTGACTGTAAGAAAGTGCGAGAACGGGTTGGTACGTTACACAGTAGGGTTGGGCTCGGCTTGGTGCGGCTTTACTCCGGCTTGACGTGTAGTAAAACACAATTATAATATATACAACAAAGACATAGTCGGCCAGGACATGGTTGAGAGTAGTAACTGCTGTACTGGTTGTTCAGTAACAGTTACGTTCAGACAATTGAGACAAACACAGGTCGCCTCTCTGAGCTCACAACAGCAACAGACAAGTATGAATCTACATTTTGTGGAGTAATACAATCCATGTTAATATTTCTGAAAACCGTTGAAAACTATATTTATAAATTCCGAGGAAATGATAATGACTAAGGAATCCCTATAAGCCTGCTTAGAGGGGGGGCATCTTGTCGGCATATTTAGCATCTTTGGGACACTTTGCGACACAGGGCTGAGTGGTCATTCCGGGGAAATGCCTTCTTTAGATATATGAAGCATCTTGGGCTAATAAATTGGCCAGATGGTGGATCTCGCTCTGCTGGGTTATTTAGGGATATGGAATCCCTTATCAACTCATTTTTGTAGTAGCATTAAACACTTAATCGACGAAACGGAATTGGTTAAGTGAAAGCAATCGTGATTATAACCTACAATTACCATGTTAGGGAATAACTATAGCATGTTGACAAGACCACACACTAGAAGTTGAAGGGACGACGACGTTTCGACTTGAGAATGGTCCAGTACGGACCGAAACGTCGTCGTCCCTTCAACTTCTAGTGTGTGGTCTGGTCAACATACTTCAGCCACGTTATTGTGACTCATCGCCTGCATATGAATAACTATAGCAGTATAATAATAAAAATGTAAGAGATATCTGTTCCTGTTGCAAGCGAACACATATCGAGGATTTTGAGTCATTCGTTGACCGGACGAACTAACAATAATATAGTGTAACAATTTATATTGGCTGGCGCCAGGATGCAGGAAACTTTTATGTAGAGCTGCTATAATGACCTCGTGTTACTATAGAAGACAAATGTAGGATCAGGAGCTAATCTAGGATGCCCTCTTCTCCGGATACCCCTTCTCCTGATGCCCCTTCTGATGTCCCTTCTGATACCCCTTCTGATGTCCCTTCTGATACCCCTTCTCCTGATGCCCCTTCTCCTGATATCCCTTCTCCTGATATCCTTCTCCTGATATCCCTTCTCCTGATATCCCTTCTCCTGATACCCCTTCTCCTGATATCCCTTCTCCTGATCATTCTAACTAATCCAGACACCTTGCCTCTCCACCCACTGTAATTTATCACAACTGGAGATTACAAAAGACTTAGTACAAAGTATCATTTAATCCTGTCGTTAATTATCGTAGCCTCCGTAATCTTCAAATTAGGTAAATTACGCTAGACAGTGACTAATGAACGATAACAACTGAGGAACATTAGTACGGAAGATTTTTTGGGGTTTTTGGAATGATTTGTGGCCACTAAAGAGAGGAAAAAGAGTTTTAACCTGTTTTACTCGTCAGTCTGGGAGCAGCGGAGTCTAATAGCCTGGTTGATCACACCTCCAACCAGAGACCGGGCCACGGGGACAGGGAGACAGCCGGTGTTCAGTCGCCCATTGTCTACCTGTGCAAGAATCTGTAGTAATAGAGCATAGCCGGAAAGGTAATGCCTAAAATTTATGGCCAGATACATTGACCAATTTAATTTTTTATTCATTTTGGTAATTAATATTCCGAGAGATGTTTGGACCTTTGGAGACTTTGGAGTTGTGGGTATTTGTAGTGTTTTGTGTTAAGTTTATGTTCTTCACGCTCTCTGTCTCTCTGTCTGTCTGTCTCTCTCTCTCTCTCTCTCTCTCTCTCTCTCTCTCTCTCTCTCTCTCTCTCTCTCTCTCTCTCTCTCTCTCTCTCTCTCTCTCTAAGGCTTACGGGCTCACCATAGCCCGTGCTACTTGGAATTTTACATTCCAGGTAGAGAATCTTTAACAACTCTCTCTCTCTCTCTCTCTCTCTCTCTCTCTCTCTCTCTCTCTCTCTCTCTCTCTCTCTCTCTCTCTCTCTCTCTCTCTCTCTCTATCTCCCTCTCCCTCCCTCTCACCCCACCCCGCCTCCTTCCCCCCCTTTACTGCCGGGGGGGGGGGGTCACGTGACCTAAAGCGGGACAGCAACTCGGTACCAGTTGTGAGAAACGACCCGAGTCGTAACCAGAGACTATACGCACTTACGACCACAAAAAAAACGCACTTAAGAACGCACTTAAGTTACTAAGCACGTGTTGGGGGCAAAATAATCCTTTAACTAACACAAATGACGCGCCAACGGCTCAAAATTGCATCATTGTTAAGGGTGTGCGGGTTCGATACCCTTATTGTGAATCTGTAGAGTAGGTATAATAGGAGGCAAGGTGATCGGAATGTATTGTATCAGAAGACTGATTTGTAAAAGACGGGGGACCGGGAGCTGAATCTCAGTCAACTGAAATGTGGCCAAGTAAGAACAGGGAATTGTGGCCTCCGCCAGGTGAGGAACAAGAGGTCGTGTTCTTGACTGGGTAAGAACAAGGTGGCCAGAGAACCCATGATTACCCTTCTCATACATACACACCACCACCACCCCAGCACCACCACCACAGCACCACCACAGCACCACCACCCCAGCACCACCCCAGGACCACCAGCACCACCCCAGGACCACCAGCACCACCCCAGGACCACCTCCCGGCAGTAACTAACACTCACCGCCACACATTAAGTCAGCTTGGGCCGCCTGGACGCCCGCTCTAACCTGGAGTGACGGTAATAAACACCTCTAGTGAGTCGTAACGCCGGATCACCTGGTTCTGATGAAGTGCTGGTGCTGGGGAGACGTCCCGGGGAGGCTGGGGTGTCGCTGAGACCTGCCAGGGGGGCTGGGGTGTCGCTGAGACCTGCCAGGGGGGCTGAGGTGTCGCTGAGACCTGCCAGGGAGGCTGAGGTGTCGCTGAGACCTGCCAGGGGGGCTGAGGTGTCGCTGAGACCTGCCAGGGGGGCTGAGGTGTCGCTGAGACCTGCCAGGGAGGCTGGGGTGTCGCTGAGACCTGCCAGGGGGGCTGGGGTGTCGCTGAGACCTGCCACGGGGGCTGGGGTGTCGCTGAGACCTGCCAAGGAGGCTGAGGTGTCGCGGTCTGGTATTCTTCGACGGGTCTGAAGAAATAGTAGCATTGTCGTTCTTTAAAGAAGGGCGGAAGATGATGTGTGGAAGCTGTGATTATTGTCGTATCTAGATACGATAACAATCACACCCACCGACGATCGTAGGAGGCTGTGTTTATTCGGGACTCGACACCAGTATGCTCGAATTCATCTGGATGTTGATTACAACTGTTTGATGGTCCTCCATTGTTTCAGAGGGAAGATGTAAGACCTGGCGGACAGCTAGAAGCCGGAGTCAGGTAACATGCACCTCACTCCCTACCCTTCCCCGCTCCCTACGATTAAGGGGGTTCGGTGAATCGTAGAATGAGGTGTACCCCACACTTTGTAAATGTTTAAAATGTCTCCTTGTTAGCTTTACGGGTTATTCATGACCATGCCACCTCTTGGGTGGCTTAATCTGCATCAGTCTTTGTAAGGTCAGTATACCTGAGTCAGTTCAAAAGTGCACTCCTGAAGATGTCACATTCTGACGAAACGTCGAACAGTATAAATGAAAAGAGATTATATATATATATATATATATATATATATATATATATAATATATATATATATATATATATATATATATATATATATATATATATATATATATATATATGTCGTACCTAGTAGCCAGAACGCACTTCTCAGCCTACTATGCGAGGCCCGATTTGCCTAATAAGCCAAGTTTTACTGAATTAATATATTTTCTCTAATTTTTTTCTTATGAAATGATAAAGCTACCCATTTCATTATGTATGAGGTCAGTTTTTTTTATTGGAGTTAAAATTAACGTAGATATATGACCGAACCTAACCAACCCTACCTAACCTAACCTATCTTTATAGGTTAGGTTAGGTTAGGTAGCCGAAAACGTTAGGTTAGGTTAGGTAGGTTAGGTTGTCGAAAAAACATTAATTCATGAAAACTAGGCTTATTAGGCAAATCGGGCCTTGCATAGTAGGCTGAGAAGTGAGTTCTGGCTACTAGGTACGACATATATATATATATATATATATATATATATATATATATATATATATATATATAATATAATTTATTATTATTATATTCTCTATCCTCGCTATTTCCTATTGATCGCCGCCCTAAGTAATTTTCCAATTAAGAATTATGTTTCATCAACGTGTTTCTGTGGGAGCTTCAGGTAAAAAAGAAAATGATTTTATGACGTTGCAATAACAATTTTTTGTTGCGTCCAATTTTTGGAACTTGGGTTTAATGCATTAGGAATTTTTAGCGTGGCAAGTTTCGTGTGGGTGTTTGGCCGGCTATGTCTTCCTGGTGGTGGTGGGGGAGGGAGGAGGGGGCGTGTCATTACTGGTGTGGGTCGTGTAGAGAACGTGTTTGTGTAGCTTTTATTGGCGCTCTGGTTGTCAATGTGTTGATATTTATCTGCTGTCTGTCTGTCCCTGTCTCTTCACATGACGAAGACCCCTCACCATTGGAGTGTGTTACAGGTCTGATGCCCATCACTTGGGATAACACGCCCACGCCCGCCACGCCTGCTCCGCCCCCCGAGGAGGAGGAAGAGGAGAAAGAGGCCCAGGCCCTCAGAGAACTCAACTCCCTCATCCGTGACGACCTCACTCAGGTTAGAACCTCGCTTGAAGCTCTTGACGAAGTCCCTCGTCATCAGCTTCGAAGTCGGCTCTTGGCTAACTTCGAAGACAGCGCTTCTGACTTCGAAGACAGCGCTTGGCTAACTTCGAAGACAGCGCTTCTGACTTCGAAGTCAGCGCTTCGGTCAACAATATCACTCATATCAAAACTGTAATAGGGGGAATTAGACATGTTTTGAGTTAATTTTGAAGGTGAGATAATGAGCAGAAATCGTTAACTGTATAATAGGAAATAGTGGTAAGAGTATGGTGTGAAGGAAAGGTGCCCAGTCTCATGGTCTATCGGGAATCGAACGCCGGCCCTGCATGAACCCAGACCTGCTCTAACCCGCCAGTCAAGATGCCTGGAAGCACAAGATGAAAATGACTGAATATTTTTTTGTCCTTACAGGGTGGAGGAGCTGTGTTAACGACTCGATCTCCAGTTGAAGACGAGGAAGAAGAAGAAGATGAGGACGAGGAGGAGGACGAGGAAGGGTCCACCAATCTGGAGATGAACGACGAGAGTGACCACGACAATAAAATTCGTGGCGGCGGTGCGTGTTCCATTCAGCAATACGAGATACTCAAGGTAAGGTACCCTTTAGTACCAAGGTACCCTAGAAAGTACCGAGAAAGGGTACCAAGGTACCCTTTCTCGCTCTGTTAACTGTTATTGTCATTAGTCACACAAAACCTAGTTTGACGTCTCCACTGACACAAGTATAACTCCTTAATGTAACTACCCCTCCCTCCTCTTTCTCTCTCTCTCTCTCCTCTTCACCCTCCCCCCACAAATCATTAGCAATATATATAATTCTCCCCTTGTACACATTAGCACGGGTAGAATATCTCCACAATGTCAACAAGTAATTAACCCAAATTATGAAATAGATCGTCAATGGAAAAGTATCTCGCTCAATGCCAGTGTTTCCGCGAAAAACAAATAGACAAAACTAAAATTCACACGAACCCAGAGCTCTAAGACAAAGTACAATCTCTTGCAACACTGAGCGCAATGTATCAATCTGCAACATTGCCCAAAAGTTATCTTCCGGTTTTCAGGTATCAGCGTGCACAAGAGTTCCCTTCCCCTCGTTATACACGCTGGGGGGAGAGAGAACCAGTTTTTATTTCTCATTTCTGCTACACTGGGTTAAGTTAGGTTAGCTGTTGGGGACGCAATCGTCACCTCAAGTTGACGCAACCGTCACCTCGAGGAGGGGACGCAAGAGCTTGCAGAGACCTCCCGGGCGCGCTGTAGGGGACGCCGAAGTCGCCCAAGGGAAATCAGATGAAGGAGTCGACCGCTGTTCTTCGCGACTGATTGCGGCACTCGTCCGTATTGGTGTAAAGTGGACGTTAATGGCTGGACGTTACTGAGGCCGCTTTGGACTTGGGAAGTTGGTGCCGCGTGCAAGGAACAGTGGTGCAAGAAGATCGGGGGGGGGGGGGGTATAAGGTGTTGGAAAATTCAGGGGTGGTGATGTTACCTGATACTGTTCCTTCTTGCCAATCGACTTGCTACTCCTGGATGTTGTTGTCACTTGGGAATGCGCCGCGATGTTGCTGCCGTTTCATGATGTAACTGCCACACATCATGAAACTGGCGAGTTTCATGATGTAACTGCCACACATCATGAAACTGGCGAGTTTCATGATGTAACTGCCACACATCATGCAACTGGCGAGTTTCATGATGTAACTACCACACATCATGAAACTGGCGAGTTTCATCCTTTCCCACCGTCCCAAATCCTTATCCTGACACCCTTCCCAGTTCTGTATTGTCGTAAGGGCTTGGCACATTTCCCTGATAGTTCCTCCCCCCTTTCCCTCTTTCCTTCCCTCTCTCCCTCTCCCTCACAACATTATCCGCACGGCATTGTCCCCGGCAAGAAAAATGCGAGTCGAGAGATAAATTGTTTTATGCTCGTACATATGCAAGCAACAGGTGGCTAAAGCCCTTATCTCACGCGGTCCTGTGGGGGGGGGGGGGAGGGGTGTTATATGAGGGGGTTGTGAAGGGTTAGCATAAATAAATTGTTGAAAAATGTCTGCAGTTCACGCTATCACGATCCAATTATCGTATCCTTTGTCCTCCCCTCCCTCCAGAAATGCCCTTTCTCACCCACCCCCCTCCCATCTGTCCACAACACCCCCTCCCCCCCCCACCATCTGTCCCCAACGCCCCCTCCCCCCCCACCATCTGTCCCCAACACCCCCTCCCCCCCTCCCCTCACCCACTCTCACGGCCAATGTGGTCGTGAGAAATTGATAGAAACTCTAAACTAGATTTGATTTAAGTTTGCAGTGCCACTGACCATCAGCGTAGCAGTGAAACTGGATTGCCTCCAATTTCCTCAACTCCCATGCTCAATCCACACCCCTTTCCCCTATTTCCTGTCAACTCTCTCCACCCGCTGCTCCACGCAATCCATTCCATGATGCAGCCACGCTCTATACTATCCATTTCCACCAACTGGTTATTCCCTCTCATCCAACAATGACAATTATACTCATTAATCATTCGCTGGGTTTACAAGACCAAGTCATCACCCAATAGTCCGTATTCTAAGTGTTCTTAATCCAGCTTTACTTACCAACCTCATCCCTCCCTGTTTATCCATATCCTGCTGTATTATCCCCGGGTATTAGTACTCATTATATCCACCTCTCAAGTACCCTTATCCTCCTCGTGTTCCCCTTTCATCATATTACACTTTGCCCATCCACACCCGTGCTTCGATAAGGAGCAAAGTGCAGTGCCTTAAGCCAAATTGATGTTCTGGTAAAAGAGCGAGTTCCCTTTCTCAAGTTATTTACACTGATGGCTCCCTGTACCAGTTCTATGGTGCAGCTGGAAGTGCAGGTGTTGTGATAGTGGGAGATGGTTCCCTGCTGTCCTTTGAGTGTGAAGTGAGTATAAACAACTGGGACTTCACTCTTGAAATGTAATTGTTTACAAGGTGTCATCCTTTCACTCGAACGAGTTAGCTTAGCTTACGGTTGCGTCAGGTTTGATCAAATTTTTGTTACTTTTATCTCTGTTACTTTGATTTTTTTTTATCTCTGTTACAAGCTTCTGTTACTGTTATCTGTTTAATATAAACGAACGATGGGGTTCAGTTCCTAAGCCCTACAACCCCATCCACCACCGCCCAGGGGATGGGTATGGAGTGTATAATAAATGACTAACCCATCCACACTATTGACCTCTAGTACCAGCCCATACACAGTACTTCCCCATGTACTCGTCACTACATCCCCCCCCATTACAAACCTCTACCCCCCCCCCCCCCCACACACACTGGAGAGTTGATACACCAATTTATTTACACAACTGAACGACCAGACTACCAATTCTGGGACTATTTACATACAAGCGAGGTATTGAACACATGGATCGGACAACATAATGCCTGGCTCACACCAGTGCCTAGATCCAGAGTGAACGAGTGCCTACCAGTTCATGTAGGCACTATACGAGGGCCTACCTACCTACCTATAGGGAGGCCCAGAGACATATCAGCCCGTAGCAGCTATAACTCCCAGGTACCCATTAGGCGCTAGGTGAACAGGTGCATCAGATGAGAGAAACACGCACACTCGCATGAGTCTGCAGTGAGTAAGGGGGGATCGGGAAGGGCCCAAGAGCCACCACCACCCTGCATATTCGTACTCATCTCAGCCAAGTGTGCTTGGAAGAAAGTGGTGGGTGAGGGTGTATATAGATATCAAATTTGTTAACGTATAAATCAACGTCAAACCCTGGCTAGCTCGTTGCCTCGGTGTATATATATACATTGCCAAACTGGAGATTTGCAAGTGCTGAGGATGTAAAAAAGGTGTCGCCCCTCTAGCTATAGAGAGGGAGGTGTATATGGCTCAAACAATGCTGAAGTCTACATCAGAGAAGGGAGGGAGCAGGTGCAGGAGAGAGAGAAATGGATTAGTAGAAAGAAGGGGAGACCAACAACAGGAAGAGGAAGGGGGGAGGAAAGTCAGAGACACGCAGATTGCAAAGAGTGGATGAAAACAGAGAGGGAGACAGACGTATTGATAGTGATATATATATATATATATATATATATATATATATATATATATATATATATATATATATATATATATATATATATATATATATATATATGAAGGCTAAGGGAGGCAGGGGTAGAGAGGGGGCCTCCAAGAATGTAGAGAGATAGATAGAGAGAGAGAGAGGCACTAGCAGCAGCAGCATCGTTCATCTCATCAATACAATCCGCTCAAACTGCTGGGCAGAAATATACTTATATACAAACAGACCAGCCTTAACTAAACACCAAAACACACACACACACACACACAAGACCAGGGGAAAGTATATGAACATACAAAACCCGAAGAAAAATCACCCGTAACAATATACAACCGATATTAAAAATAAAAAAAAAATAATGTATATAAAAACATTTTTTTTTTTAAATTTTCCAGTAGTTCTTACGCTGCCATATTTAAGTTTAAGGCGGGACCTTGGGCCCTTATCTTCGACTACCAGTAAATTGAATTTTTTTATATCCTTCCGCCATATATATATATATATATATATATATATATATATATATATATATATATATATATATATATATATATATATATATATGCGGAAAAATCCACAGAGAAATATGAAATGAGGTGAACGTTTCGGCTTGTTAAAGCCTTTGTCAACACCAGACTGACTCAAACTGCCTGTTTCAGTCAGTCTGGTGTTGGCTTTAACAAGCCGAAACGTTCACCTCATTTCATATTTCTCTGTGGATTTTCCGCATAAAATGATCAGTGTTTTGTGATCGTCAATTGCATATATATATATATATATATATATATATATATATATATATATATATATATATATATATATATATATATTAATATTACACTATTCTGTATGCTATGTATGATTTTAAGTGTGTGTGTGTATATAAACAAATCCACAGGAGCCGTGATGTGGGTTCGAACTTATGCGCCGGGTGTTCCTAGACTCGCTCTAGTTCACTGCGTCACGATATGGTCAAAAGAATTGCAACCTGGAGTCCTACTGAACCCACTAGGATCCCTGAGGCTTGAAGCCGAATTAGGGTTTCACGCAATTCCTCTATGCATTTGGGCTCTGTTCGTCCCCTAAACGTAGTATAGAGCTCTTGAAGCTCTATAAGCTATAATAGAGCTCTTGTTCCTCGTCTTACGGGATATTCATGCCCGTGCCACCTCTTGGGTGGCTTGATCTTCATCGATCAATCTACATGCTGTATAGAGCTCTGGCTCCTCTACGTGTTATATAGAGTGCTCTTGCGGTTCTACACGTTATATAGAGCTCTTGCTCTTTTGCACGCTACATTATCTCAGGTGGACGAGGAGATGAAAGTCTGTGTTGCTGATATAAATGACTTTGCAAAGAGTGAAGAGAGGCCTTGGTCTTGCTCTCTCTCTCTTGCTCTATATCGCTCTCTTGCTCTATATCGCTCTCTTGCTCTATATCGCTCTCTTGCTCTCTCTCGCTCTCTTGCTCTATATCGCTCTCTTACTCTCTCTCGCTTTCTTGCGCGCTCTCTCTGTCTGTCTGTCTGTCTGTCTGTCTGTCTGTCTCTCTGTCTCTCTCTCTGTCTCTCTTTCTGTCTGTCTGTCTGTCTGTCTCTGTCTGTCTGTCTGTCTGTCTGTCTGTCTGTCTGTCTCTCTCTGTCTGTCTGTCTGTCTCTCTCTGTCTGTCTGTCTCTCTCTGTCTTCCCTCTCCCTCTCCGTCTCTTCGCCGCTTTCTGCATTAATTTGTCAACATGTGGTTGTCTCCTCACCTTTCGCAAGTTAACCACCCTAAAGTTTCTAATGTAAATTTCTTGCATAATCTCATTTCACACAGAAATTAAATTTCTTTTCAGTCTTTTTTTTCCCCTGCTTCAAGTCGGGCTTTCTTGCTGTCAATGCCCAAGCCCAATTTTATGCCCTATTTAATTTGAATTAGACAAAATGGGGGTTTGCCAATTTTTTTTTGGCTTGGCGAGTCATCGCTACACAAGTGACGACGAAAAATTGGACTTTGAGATAGAGTTTTGTGGTGTATTGATAGGGACGAGATTTTTTTTGTGAGGGATGTGGTTATTTGTCATATGTGATTTATTTGTTATTTGTGAAGGATGTGTAGTACACTGGTCGTGTAGTACACTGGACTTGTAGTACACTGGACTTGTAGTACACTGGGCGTGTAGTATACTGGACTTGTAGTACACTGGACTTGTAGTACACTGGACTTGTTGTACACTGGACTTGTAGTACACTGGACTTGTAGTACACTGGACTTGTAGTACACTGGGCGTGTAGTATACTGGACTTGTAGTACACTGGACTTGTAGTACACTGGACTTGTTGTACACTGGACTTGTAGTACACTGGACTTGTAGTACACTGGACTTGTAGTACACTGGACTTGTAGTACACTGGACTTGTAGTACACTGGACTTGTAGTACACTGGACTTGTAGTACACTGGACTTGTAGTACACTGGACTTGTTGTACACTGGACTTGTAGTACACTGGACTTGTAGTACACTGGACTTGTAGTACACTGGACTTGTAGTACACTGGACTTGTAGTACACTGGACTTGTAGTACACTGGACGTAATAAAACGTGGATGAAGTAATAATAAAAAATAATAAAATGTTTATTCAGGTAAGGTACATACATACAAGAGATTTTGCATAAATTGATAGATTTATAGATAGAGCTAATACATACAATGCCTAAAGCCACTATTACGCAAAGCGTTTCGGGCAGGGGGTTGGTTGATTAATGGTTGCTTCCTGGGGGGTGGAGGCCTGGTCGAGAACCGGGCCGCGGGGACACTAAGCCCCCGAAATCATCTCAAGATAACCTCAAGATAGTGACTTTGTTTGTGAACGACGTGGGATAGAGAGGGAGGCGTGGGGAGCATTCAAGTTGTGAGCAACAAGGTTTCTTGCAAACCACGACAGCAAAAAACTATAAGGAGATGGTGGAAAACCTCATCAAGACATATAAATGCCTGAGATGCAACACGTCACTCAAGATGCATTGGTTGCAGCTGGAGTTCCTTCCACCCAACTGCGGAGAGTGCAAGCGATTTCACCAAAATATTTCATCCACGGAGAATCAAAGCACACAGAATTGAGCAATGCTTGAAGACTGCCGCTCGACACTGACGAGAGGTTAATCTCTTGAAGCCACAACCCAAAGAACGTGGACTCTGATTAACGACTGAACTACGAACTACTTCGTAGTGAGGGATCCATAACGAAGGGTAGTTGACCCTTTTTGGTGAAGTATTTTGGTGACCCTTATTTGGTGAAGTAACCAGGAACGCATGGAACAAAAATCCATTCCATTATTGGAAATCAGTTATGTACTCCATATCTCTGTACGCTACAGACTACACTGTACTCTGTGAAAAATCGAAACTTTTAACTCTTGTATCTTTGAAACAATAGCTAATCAGAGGCTTTAATTATAACATTTGACTTCAGCACGTCAAAATGCATGATAAACATCGTTCATATCGGAAGCAAACAACTGTTGACAAATTGTTGAGCAGTGAATAGTGGTTGTGGTGGTTGTTGTGGTGGTGGTGGTGGTGGTGGTAGTGACACGTTGGTCGGATGGTGGTAGTCATGGTAACGAAACAGATGAGATGACTCGCCTGTGACAGGTGTCACTTAAAGAGAATAGGTGTAACAGATCCGCACAGAACACACACACACATCTGTACTGTATGAATCTGTACATCAGTTATTGACGGTTGAGAGGCGGGACCAAAGAGCCAGAGCTCAACCACCGCAAACACAACTAGGTGAGCACTAGGTGAGCACACACACACACACACACACACACACACACACACACACACACACACACACACACATCCTAGTACCGAGCTAACAAGTTGTTGAGTACCATTTCCTGATTAATCAAACACCTGTCCGTCCCTTCAACAACACCTGTCCGTCCCTTCAACAACACCTGTCCGTCCCTTCAACAACACCTGTCCGTCCCTTCAACAACACCTGTCCGTCCCTTCAACAACACCTGCCCGTCTCTTCAACAACACCTGTCCGTCCCTTCAACAACACCTGTCCGTCCCTTCAACAACACCTGTCCGTCCCTTCAACAACACCTGCCCGTCTCTTCAACAACACCTGTCCGTCCCTTCAACAACACCTGTCCGTCCCTTCAACAACACCTGTCCGTCCCTTCAACAACACCTGCCCGTCTCTTCAACAACACCTGTCCGTCCCTTCAACAACACCTGTCCGTCCCTTCAACAACACCTGTCCGTCCCTTCAACAACACCTGCCCGTCTCTTCAACAACACCTGTCCGTCCCTTCAACAACACCTGTCCGTCCCTTCAACAACACCTGTCCGTCCCTTCAACAACACCTGCCCGTCTCTTCAACAACACCTGTCCGTCCCTTCAACAACACCTGTCCGTCCCTTCAACAACACCTGCCCGTCTCTTCAACAACACCTGTCCGTCCCTTCAACAACACCTGTCCGTCTCTTCAACAACACCTGTCCGTCCCTTCAACAACACCTGTCCGTCCCTTCAACAACACCTGTCCGTCCCTTCAACAACACCTGTCCGTCCCTTCAACAACACCTGTCCGTCCCTTCAACAACACCTGCCCGTCCCTTCAGCAACACCTGCCCGTCTCTTCAACAACACCTGTCCGTCCCTTCAACAACACCTGTCCGTCCCTTCAACAACACCTGCCCGTCCCTTCAACAACACCTGTCCGTCCCTTCAACAACACCTGTCCGTCCCTTCAACAACACCTGTCCGTCCCTTCAACAACACCTGTCCGTCCCTTCAACAACACCTGCCCGTCCCTTCAGCAACACCTGCCCGTCTCTTCAACAACACCTGTCCGTCCCTTCAACAACACCTGTCCGTCCCTTCAACAACACCTGCCCGTCCCTTCAACAACACCTGTCCGTCCCTTCAACAACACCTGTCCGTCCCTTCAACAACACCTGTCCGTCCCTTCAACAACACCTGTCCGTCCCTTCAACAACACCTGCCCGTCCCTTCAGCAACACCTGCCCGTCTCTTCAACAACACCTGTCCGTCCCTTCAACAACACCTGTCCGTCCCTTCAACAACACCTGCCCGTCCCTTCAACAACACCTGTCCGTCCCTTCAACAACACCTGTCCGTCCCTTCAACAACACCTGTCCGTCCCTTCAACAACACCTGCCCGTCCCTTCAGCAACACCTGCCCGTCTCTTCAACAACACCTGTCCGTCCCTTCAACAACACCTGCCCGTCCCTTCAACAACACCTGTCCGTCCCTTCAACAACACCTGTCCGTCCCTTCAACAACACCTGTCCGTCCCTTCAACAACACCTGTCCGTCCCTTCAACAACACCTGTCCGTCCCTTCAACAACACCTGTCCGTCCCTTCAACAACACCTGTCCGTCCCTTCAACAACACCTGCCCGTCCCTTCAACAACACCTGTCCGTCCCTTCAACAACACCTGTCCGTCCCTTCAACAACACCTGTCCGTCCCTTCAACAACACCTGTCCGTCCCTTCAACAACACCTGTCCGTCCCTTCAACAACACCTGTCCGTCTCTTCAACAACACGTGAACATAGGTTTCGAAACAAACAGAAACTTGGAAATGTATACAATTAAGTTAGGAAATATTATGCGGGCTATTAAATTGTACCAGACAGATGGGGAGCAAGGTACCAAAAGCAGGAGAATAATTGAATTAAAAGAGCATAGTGGTTTTTAAAAGTAATAGGGGAGTGAGATATTGGTTTATACCCCCTAAAGATAAGGGTAGAGCCCGATAGGGTAAGGGAAGGTGTAATGTGCTGTGACCAAATCTTTGTGGAGGCCGAAGTTTTACACGCAAAGTAATATCTAGAGACTTGATTATTGAGAGCAGCTGTAGAGGATTTGAATGACACGAGAGTAGGATCTGAGGGCTTTAATGGATGGCCACTTTGAGTTCTTCCATAGTGCTAGCGTTCAGAGCTGATTTGTGCAGCGGTGACTATATGGTTTACAAGCGCGAACGAGTCAAATACCTTACCAATTATGAAACTGTCTAATTTATATAGTCCTGGGCGAGTGTTAGTGGCCCTCTTCAGGTAAATCAGGTAAAAGAAAACAAAATCTTTAGTTGTCAACTTTACAGTGGCGCCACGTACGTGGCGGGAGAAAGAAGCATCGTTCAGCAGGGTGGTTCATAGATGAGTTCGAACTTTGGGGGTGTGTTCCAATTATCCCACGAGCCCCCCCCCCTCTCTCTCTCTCTCTCTGGGCCACTCTAAGCAACAGTCTGTTGGACCAAATTGTCACAAGTCAAGCCTGGCCCCAGGTCGGGCTTGTGGAATAGAAGAATTCCCAGAACCCTCTCCAGGTAACTTCTCCTTCCTACCCGCTCCCTAAAACAATATGATCCACACTTTATATCGCCACAGCAGCCTGGAGGAGCCAAGGGGGCCCTTCCTGTCCGGTGCGTACACAGGAGAACAAAGACTCCTTAAGTAACGTCCTCTGAAGGGTGAGGGGGAAGGGCCAAGGTGCTTACCCTTCGCCTCTTAATTTAATTATTCTCCGCCAGGGTCGCTCAAAAGTGGAAAGATCAACCCTCGCGACCTCCCCCTCTACGGCGCTGTTCAGTTCGTGGCGTCAAGGGATGGAATTGGCGATGATAAGAGGGTCGGTGTTTCCGCTGTGGAGCGGCGACGTGGATGCTGTAGCGTCTTAAAGATTATTCTTCTGGATTAGACTTTATTTCATCGATATATCTTGAAGCTTTTGCTGCAAGCTCCGCTTTTAAGTTTGCAATATCAGAAGCTTTGCTAACTGATATGTTTTGTTTGTTGTGGTATTTTCGAGTGTTCTATGATATATCGACAATGTACAAAGGCACGGGAGGGACATAGGATAACAAGAGAGCATCGAGTCCAGTAGACCTGTGGTGGGGGGACATTAGTCTTCAAATGAAGATCTCCAACAGGGAAAGTGACGACAACTTTATTGAAAGTTTCCTGTAATACTGTACCTTATTAGCGGGCGGGTAGGACGCAAGTCCTTCAACCAACTACATGTTGTATTTACATAAAAGCATATTTTGTTCCCTCAACAAAATCGCTACAACATCACTTTTTTTCAATAAATGGAACGTACTAAAGAAAACAATCACAACATATCAATGTAAATACTCTTAATACATCAACAATTTACGGCCAGTTTGCACGATCAAAATCTATATGTATGAACATCAACTTCAAGCAACTAAATTGCTATGCAAATGTACCATCTACTTATATTAGATGGTACATTTAGAAATGTACCATCTACTTATATTAGATGGTACATTTAGAAATGTACCATCTACTTATATTAGATGGTACATTTAGAAATGTACCATCTACTTATATATTTTTATGGATGAGAAACACAACATATACCAACTGATAATCTTTCAGGTTCAAAGTGCATCTCTCTAAATACATAAACAATTAATTTCTAACAAAAGAAGAACACCTAACCTAACAAACCCTGGACCTAGCTTTACACAGTCTATATATATATATATATATATATATATATATATATATATATATATATATATATATATATATATATATATATATATATACAACTTTAGAACACTTTCCCACCAGGAGACTCGAACCCTAGCCAGCACAGAAGCCTTCCAGCAACTGGCATAACAGGTACGCCTTAACCCTCTTCACATCATCCTCCCGCATCTTGCTCTCCTTATATATATATATATATATATATATATATATATATATATATATATATATATATATATATATATATATATATATATATATGGTTACATTTGTTGTCTTTGGTGTGAGAACACGCAAATAAAGGGACATATACGTTCACCTTTTCTCATATTGTTTCTTGAGTAACGTATCTCTTTCCCCTACTCCCACACTATCTTGAGTGACAGATGTCTGCTGTCTGCCCCACACTAGCTTGAGTGACAGGTGTCTGCTCCTTCCCCCCCCCCCACACACACTGATATGAGTGAGTGAGTGACAGATGTCTGCTGCCTCTCCCACACTATCTCGAGTGACAGATGTCTGCTCCTTCCCCACCCCCCCCCACACACACTGATATGAGTGAGTGAGTGACAGATGTCTGCTGCCTCTCCCACACTATCTCGAGTGACAGATGTCTGCTCCTTCCCCCCCCCCCCCACACACACACACTGATATGAGTGAGTGAGTGACAGATGTCTGTTGCCTCTCCCACACTATCTCGAGTGACAGGTGTCTGCTGTCTGCCCCACAGGACAACCTGCTGCTGTACCACCACGCGCGGCTCATGGCGGAGAAGGGTCGGGGCTCCGAGCGGGAGTACCTGGTGGGACTCATGTTCTCTAAGTTCGACACCAACAACAATGGCGCCCTCGACAAAGATGAACTCGTGCAGGTAAGCAACGTCTCTCTTATTTCTCTTCTTCCTTATTTATCTTTCGTTTCTCTTCTCCCTCGTCAGTGTCTCAGGATTGTATTGTTGACAGGTGTATGGCTGTAGCCTCTTAAGGCGCTACAGCTGTAGCTGACGTCAGAGTATATAGTGTCAGGCAGTGATGCTCTCAGCTGTTTGCAATACGCCCCTATGGAAGAGGGAACAGCTGATTCAGACTCCCGGATAAGCAACAAGATGTGAGATAGAGGATGGTGAAAAGGTAGAGGAGGAGGAAGGGGAAGAAACAGCAGAAGCAGGAGAGCGAAGTGGGGGAGGGAAAAAGCAATAAAGGGAGGAGGAGGGGGAGACACAGTAGGAGAAGCAAGAGGATCGAGAGGCAGGATCAGGAGGAAAAGCAGGGAAGTGAAGAGGAGGACAAGAAGTATGAAACAGGAAGCACAACAATCCCAGAGGAGTGTTCCCGGGACGAGCTGCCAAGGTCATGTTTGTCATGCTAATTCCTTTCTCACAACAGACCACAGCTAAACCATCGCTGTGCTTGGCTCCCTGGCACTGTGCTTGGCTCTGGCGCTGTGCTTGGGCCCTGGCGCTGTGCTTGGCGCTGTGCTTGGCTCCCTGGCACTGTGCTTGGCTCTGGCGCTGTGCTTGGCTCCCTGGCACTGTGCTTGGCCCCTGGCGCTGTGCTTGGCCCCCTGGCGCTGTGCTTGGCCCCCTGGCGCTGTGCTTGGCCCCCTGGCACTGTGCTTGGCCCCTGGCACTGTGCTTGGCCCCTGGCACTGTGCTTGGCCCCCTGGCGCTGTGCTTGGCCCCCTGGCGCTGTGCTTGGCCCCCTGGCACTGTGCTTGGCCCCTGGCACTGTGCTTGGCCCCTGGCACTGTGCTTGGCCCCCCTGGCACTGTGCTTGGCCCCTGGCACTGTGCTTGGCCCCTGGCACTGTGCTTGGCCCTTGGCGCTGTGCTTGACTCTCGCACTGTGGCACTGACTACCCTCCCCCTTCCCCCCCCCCCCCCTCCTCCTCCCGCATCTTGCTGTTCCAAAAAGATTCTTCTTCTCTGTTGCGCAGAACTCTCCTTACTAATGGGACAAGTTCAAGTTCAAGTTCAAGTATGTTTATTGAGACAAGAAAAAATACATCTCAAAGGGATAGAGTAGCTTAGGCTATTTCTACCCCCCAAAAATGGAACACCGGAAGCGCAATTCGCTTTCTTTCCAATGCATCAAATGTATATATTTTTATTTTTTTAGAATTCTCAAGTTTAGGCTTTTTTGTCACTTTTTTACTGTTTATGAATCAAGGGCGACAGACCTTCTGGTATTATTTTCGTGATTAAACTGTTTTGAAATATTTGAATTTGATGATTTGATTAACCGGGAGCCGGTCGGCCGAGCAGACAGCACACTGGACTTGTGATCCTGTGGTCCCGGGTTCGATCCTGGGCGCCAGAGAGAAACAATGGGGCAGAGTTTCCTTCACCCTATGCCCCCTGTTACCTAGCAGTAAAGTAGGTACCTGGGTGTTAGTCAGCTGTCACGGGCTGCTTCCTGGAGGGTGGAGGCCTGGTCGAGGACCGGGCCGCGGGGGACACTAAAAAGCCCCGAAATCATCTCAAGATAACCTCAAGATAGCTTAAAAAAAATTAGTTGATACACAGTACGTTATCAACGTTATCAAATTACGATAACCATCATTCACTTAAGGATTCCGATCCTTTACGAGACATTGTATCATTATTCCACAGTTTGGGGACTTAGTGTCATCATTCTTTAGCTTGTGGCATAGTATCATTCTTTAGCTTGTGGCATAGTATCATTCTTTAGCTTGTGGCATAGTATCATTCTTTAGCTTGTGGCATAGTATCATTCTTTAGCTTGTGGCATAGTATCATTCTTTAGCTTGTGGCATAGTATCATTCTTTAGCTTGTGGCATAGTATCATTCTTCAGCTTGAGTGGGAGGGTCAGATCATCTGCATCATCCACTTAATCATCTCATTCCATTCAGTCCATTGGCCTTGATTAATGAAGCACTCGAGAGATCAATTTTTTACGGGCGCTTGGCCTAAAACTCTGGAGTCTTGCATTAGCTTTCTTAGGAACTGTTTGGAGGAGGAGCGGTGAAGCTCTCTGTGTTTGGAGGAGGAGCGGTGAAGCTCTCTGTGTTTGGAGGAGGAGCGGTGAAGCTCTCTGTGTTTGGAGGAGGAGCGGTGAAGCTCTCTGTGTTTGGAGGAGGAGCGGTGAATCTCTCTGTGTTTGGAGGAGGAGCGGTGAAGCTCTCTGTGTTTGGAGGAGGAGCGGTGAAGCTCTCTCTGCAATTGGGCTAATTGCTGAGACCCTCACAGAAGGCACTTGACGCGAAATACCTGCACCCCCCCCCCCCCCTGAATCCCCCGCCAGAAGACCTGGGCTCACCCTGCATCTTGCTTGAAGACGAGGTTTAAATAGAGCGCAAAGCTGCATTATGCCCAGTGTGTGGTATGGGCATGGTGTGGTCATACTAGAAGACATGAGCCTGGCGCGTATTTTGTCGGTAAAAATGAAGACGAGAAATCTTAAAATCCTTTTAAGCAAATCTTATTGCTTAAAAGAGGAAAGCAACCTGGTATGGTTGTTGCAAAACGTCATGGGTGGTAGTAACCTTGTGTGTGGTTGCAGAGGGTTGCAGGGAATGGTGGTAGGTAGTAGTTATATACGTCTTACATGTGTTGTAGGAGGGAGAGTATTAACCCCAGGGTGTGGTTGTAGGAGGGAGTATTAACCCCAGGGTGTCGTTGTAGGAGAGAGAGTATTAACCCCAGGGTGTCGTTGTAGGAGAGAGTATTAACCCCAGGGTGTGGTTGTAGGAGAGAGAGTATTAACCCCAGGGTGTGGTTGTAGGAGGGAGAGTATTAACCCCAGGGTGTGGTTGTAGGAGGGAGGGTATTAACCCCAAGGTGTGGTTGTAGGAAGGAGGGTATTAACCCCAGGGTGTGGTTGTAGGAGAGAGTATTAACCCCAGGGTGTGGTTGTAGGAGGGAGAGTATTAACCCCAGGGTGTGGTTGTAGGAGAGAGTATTAACCCCAGGGTGTGGTTGTAGGAGAGAGTATTAACCCCAGGGTGTGGTTGTAGGAGAGAGTATTAACCCCAGGGTGTGGTTGTAGGAGAGAGTATTAACCCCAGGGTGTGGTTGTAGGAGAGAGTATTAACCCCAGGGTGTGGTTGTAGGAGAGAGTATTAATCCCAGGGTGTGGTTGTAGGAGAGAGTATTAACCCCAGGGTGTCGTTTCAGGTGTCGCAAGTGGAGGAGGTGAACCGCCTGGCGGAGGACTGCTCGCTGGTCGACATGCTTCGCTACGACGACTCCAACACCGACGGTCACCTCAATCTTAACGAGTTCTATACCGCCTTCAGTAAGTTGTACAGTAAGTTATCGCGCCTCCCGCTTCCCGTTACCACCCTCTCCCTCTCACCTTATACTGAGCAGCAAGCATGATGTCAGCTCACCTACTGCCGCTCGCAATGGTTAGTAGACGCTAACGATGATGGTTAGTTAGAGCCCCTAACTACGGTTAGTATGGTGCTGACGAGTGGTTAGTGAATGAGCCAAGTTAAGCGAAATGGATGCCCCTCATGTCTCTGAAATTCTTCGTGGAATATCAGGAGATTCAGGATAAGTTTCACAATGCTTGATAAAATCATGTATATTAAAAGTCCAGGCGAACTTATATAAAATCATATATTAAAGTCATGTATTATAATAGTCTAGGTGAATGGAATCATATATAATAGTTATAACCACGTGACTAGCAGTAGCCTAAACCAATGGCCGCCATGCCTCGAAGTCTGTCCCCCTGGACGGCCCAACTTCGATGCAGCTACAACAGCTTCGAAGAGCAACATTGGCTGGGATTATAGTCTCCTCGTGACTCTTCAGGTGTAATCTTACACTCCCCTGCACACTTGAGTACCAGACAAAGACGCTTCATGTGGTCCACAATGGCTCTTGTTGATAGATCCTGAGGCGGAGCATCCGATCCTTTCTCTTGGTGGAATATTTTAGTATTTTATATATTTCACTTCCATTGGGAAAAAAGTTATTCTTAGCTAAATTGTCTAGTGATTCACATTCCGAAAAATCCATTTCAGGGAAGAATTCACTGCAGGAAGGTTAGGTTAGGTTAGGTTAGGTTAGGTTAGGAATGGGAGTAGATCAGTGAGCAATTAAGGGATAATATTTTGAAATTTGCAGTAGTCGGTAGACCTATGTAGCCTCATGCATGTGTTTTGTTAAGCCTGTACCTAGCATGCCTTTCCCCCCTCCCCCCTCCCCAGCCTCCCCCCTGCTTCCCCCGCCTATACCCTAGCATGAGTCGCTCATACCGCTCGTTGTCAACAATTACTCTTGTAGCGATCCACGGAGCACTTGTGGCCACTTAAGAGATCTGTGTCTCTATCGTGGGTATTTTCCATGTCGTTAACAATCCCCCGAAGCGCTTAATTCGAGCTCATCCTCAAGGTTAGAGTTGTTGTGGTTGACCTTGAAGCGCTCAGGAGCTCTTGGTATTTAGTATGTACCAACGAGGCTGCCGTGATGGACCTTTACGGGCTATTCATGCCCGTGCCACCTCTTGGGTGGCTTAATCTTTTATCAATCGTGATGGACCGCGACGAGGCACAGATTGCGCAAGTGAACACGTTAGTGCTTTGTGAAGCATATGCACAGATGCAGTCTTGGAAATTTGTGAAGACTTTTGTTACTTATTCACTCTAAATAAATAAATAAATAAATAAATAAATGTTTATTCAGGTAAAGTACATACATACAAGAGGTTTTACAAAAATTGATAGATTTATAGATAGAGCTAGTACATACAATGCCTAAAGCCACTATTACGCAAAGCGTTTCGGGCAGTATATTTTTTTCAAAATTGATATTGGATAAGTTTTTGAAGTAATGAAATCAAATTTCCAAGAATGTAGAGCGTAGCGACTGTCAAAGGTGACATTTTCCCATTACTAAACATTTTGTGGGTACAATGTTGGTACAATACTTTGTGGGTATAATGTTGGTACAATACCTTGTGGGTACAATAGGCAGCCAGACAGAGCTGAGGTCATACTGAGCTGCCCCGACAACTCTTACTCCACGAGGCGAAGCTGATAAGAGAACCTTACGTCAGGATCCACAGAGCACTTAGGTCTAAACTTACGATATCTGTACCTTTTACCTCAATCATGGCGGCTTTGTATTTAATAAATCCAGAGTTTATGAGCTCTGAAGCCCTTAGATTGAGGACGACATCTTCGCAAACTCCTCAAGCTGGCCAGGTTCGAGACACAGATCTCATAGCTGGATTGGAAAGTGGATCACGTAACTGCTCTGTGAATCTTTGCCCGTGTCACTATCTCTCGTACCGATTGACTTCGAAGACTGTCACCTTTGAGGGTCGTACTCTTGAAGGAGTGGCTGAGGGAGACGATCCAAGCTCGTCCCAGCCTCGGTCTCAACACCTCTACTAACGGTTTATATATATATATATATATATATATATATATATATATATATATATATATATATATATATATATATATATATATATATATATATATATATATATAATATAAAGTTACAACTCTATATGTAATGTATTTTTTTGTGTGTATGATTTATGAGCCCTCGCATCGCTACTACTTTCAATATTCGGCAAATTTGGTGGGTCAGTTAATTTCAGAAAATGGTGCGTTGGGAAGCGGGGCTGACCTCGTAACTCTGAAGCTGCTCGTAAACTCTGAAGCTGCTCGTAAACTCTGAAGCTGCTCGTAAACTCTGAAGCTGCTGGTAAACTCTGAAGCTGCTCGTAAACTCTGAAGCTGCTCGTAATTATGGTGTATTAAATTTGTGGGTGTACCGTTATTAAGATCAGTGATGGATCTTTTAATGTTAATACACTTGTGAAGGAATTGGCATTGACGAAATGATTAGGTGGGGGGGGGGGGTTTAATTGGTTGTTGCGTCGTGACGAGGTGTTCACGTTTCCGATAAAGAGCCAGAGTACAAGAGAGTACTCGAGGGGGGGGGGGGCTGTGGGCAGCAAGTAACTTAGTTGTTACTTAACAATGGACAGTAACTTGGATAGTATTTTTTTTTAAGATGGATAGCAACTTAGAAGAGCTTATGTCGTTAGAAACTAAGACGACATTCTTTCATTGCAACAATGACATATGCATCTGTCTTAACTTTTGTAGATTGTTCGTAGGTTATTGCACTCGATATTTAAGTCAAGAACCTTCTGTGTAATCAATCTTGGGCTGTAGAAGTGAATCATGCTCATAGCTCAGCACTTCTGATTGATATATATAACAGGGGGAGAGTAAGAATAATTTACCTTTATTTACCTGATGGCCACACGCTTTAGTGGCCTAGATGAGGGGACAGGAAGCAGGCGGCTTGCAAAAAGATCCACCCAGTGTTCCTGAGGATTCTTTTTTTCTTAGAATTCTAAACTGAAGCAATGTTTTGGCATTACAAGAATACACAGCAAAGTATTCTTGAAGAACAGAAAAACACATTCTTGAATATGGACATATATATATAGCCACGATAATCTGTCAGAATAAAACACAGTGTGTTACGGGTCTATCATAACAATGCATGTATAAGCAGTGCATTATTGTATCTATTGGTTCAAAAGCATCATTACACACGAAGACGAATAGAACCAACGAGCAGGTAACTCACAGGTGCATTGATCTTAATCATTCTACGTATATATATTCCCGCCTCTCTTCCAGAGTCATCCACCACCGCTTCTAGTGGTGTTTCCAGCAGCGTGTCTGTGTCGTGTTGACTTCGTGAGCTAGTGACCTGTTTTGTCCAGCCCTTAGGAAGTGTCCATAAGTGATGTGTGCTGACCTGAGGAAGTGTCCAGTGACGTGTGTGGAGCTGAGGAAGTGTCCACTGACGTGTGTGGAGCTCAGGAAGTGTCCAGTGATGTGTGTGGACCTGAGAAAGTGTCCAGTGTCGTGTGTGGAGCTGAGGAAGTGTCCAGTGACGTGTGTGGAGCTCAGGAAGTGTCCAGTGCCGTGTGTGGAGCTGAGGAAGTGTCCAGTGATGTGTGTGGACCTGAGGAAGTGTCCAGAGACGTGTGTGGACCTGAGGAAGTGTCCAGAGACGTGTGTGGAGCTGAGGAAGTGTCCAGAGACGTGTGTGTGGACCTCGCCCGAACTTGAAGAGGTTGCCAAGAGCTCCTTCCAGTCAGCATCTAATTATCACAGTGGATTATTGCTTCCATGATTAATTGCATTAGTCTCCAAGCAAGTTCCATAATGTGTGTGTCGTCTATTGAAAGGTCAGAAGTCAACACGTTTATTGTATATAATTACAGCCTCCACCACGATCTGCGTCGCCCTGCGCCATGGAGCACAGTTGGCAACGGCTGTCCAGCTTGCCTCTATGCAGTTGCTATGGTTGCCTTGGTTAGACTGGCAGTAGCTGGACGGGTGACCTCATCCTTGCGTCACTGCATTACAATGGTCAACAGCCACGAAGATTGAGGAGAAGGACTCGGACGAAGAATGGGACTTTTCACAATAGCGTCATAATTATGGTGCTTCCGGAAAAGTTCAAACTGCTCCAATTTGTACGCAAGTTTGGACTCTTGGGGGAACGAACGGTCTCGATAGGTTAGCAGTTTTAGTTATTGCGTTTCTGGTTATGACGCACATCACTTTAAATTTTCCATTTGTCGAAGCGTGTGAACGGGTTGAACTCTGAGGCCTTCTGTGATGCTGCCATCTTCTGTGGTTCCACTGTTCCCTGTGGTCCCACCTATCTTCTTTGATCCCTCACCATCTTATGTGATCAAGACATAATCTCCGCCGAGTGAAGACAAGGATGGCAAAAGGGATGCAGCTTCCCTGGCAAACGCAGGAGATGAATTACAAGACGACACGCAGTGCAGTGATGTAAATAACACAATCTCTTGGGGGAAAATGAGGAGTCATCTCTCCGTGGTGGATATGAGGGCAATACAGATAATCTTTCCTGAAAGTAGTATGAGCGAATTTCGGAATACGCTAAGCTGGGCATAGCATCAAAGAAGGCCAGATTCTTCCACACTAAAAACATACCTCAGTCTCATTTCAAGAACACGTAACATCAAAGACAAACATTTTTGTCGACCTGAAAGAACTGTGTAACGTCTGCGATATCCAAGCTCTTTAAAGTCAACATTCACAATACAAAGACAGACAAATGTAAGAACTTAGTCATGATCATTCCAGTGCATACTCCGTAAATTTCAAGATATTACATAACTCGAAGGGCACAATATGGAGTGCTTTGAACCACCAAAGAATAGATTATTCAAAGGGGGTTTATTAAATGAACTTCGCCGAAGAATATAGCAAATCAGTGCTTCAATAAATTGAACCTCCCCCCCCCCCTCGTTATGTGAGTGCCCAGGCTGTGTAAGGAAGACCTTGTGCTGATAAAGACAGCGGAATTGAAAACCCTGTATGGGTCAGCGGTCCACCTCCTGGAGGGGTTATCCTGTGTGGATAATTGTGGGTATCTAGAATGTTGTGCAAGAGGGGGAGGGGGGGGAGAGTTTATTTTTCGCTGGCATGGGCACATTCACTGTTCAGTAGTGTTCTTTGTTGAAAAAGTGGGTAGTGGTGCTTGGTACAACATAACCAGTCCTGAACTGGATCACGCTCGACCTCCGTCGCTACAGCCCTCAGCCCTCTATGAGCGCAAGCACGGGACGCCTGGGCAGGCAAAGGTTGAAGACTCCCCATGGCTGTCCAGGAATCTTCAACCTTCGCCATCCCATGTTAAACAAAATCCAACACTTTTTTTTATCTTTAGTAGATATAAGACAATCGAATTTTGCTGGGTCCCCAGACATATTGGTGTTGTTTTAATGACCTTGGGGACGCCACTGCTAAAGACGCCATTCGTGCTTGTCCTGTCTTCCAGAACGTTGGGAGGACAAATGGTTAGGAATTATGAATAACAAATTGCGTACTCTTAAGGTGACTTATCCCCCATGGCCACCGTCTTGCCACAATATTAGGCCGTGGCTAATTGTTCTGGCGAGACAAGGTATTGGCCACACTAGCTTAAGTCGTGGACAATACCTGTACCATATTGTCCGATGTGCGTTGCCTTGCCTAATGTCGTTCACCACCACCACCACCTTGAATACCATGTTTTTGAGAATGATCGTAATTCTTGTTTTCCCAGTGTCCCTGTGGGTCATGTGTCGTTCTGGGCAATGTGTCCTGAGCCACGTGTCCCCCTGGGTCACGTGGCCGTTGATGAGTACGATACCTTTGACGTCACTTGTGTCTTTTTTTTGCTCTCATTTACATCGTGAGCTACGGTAAATCTTTCTTTTGTATATTGATAGTTTCTTTTGTATAGTTTGAGGAGAGACAGTTGCAGGCGAGTCACGTGGCAGACTCTCATCTCAGCCGCCAGCGGGAGCGGACGTGTCCACTCTGCCACTTCACAAGTCACCCAACACTACTGCGACCCGTAGAGGGGGTAGCATTCCGGAGGAACAATGCGCCACAAAGTGTACCTTCCTGGAGAACCATACTCTCACCTTGACCGACCTCTTGAAAACCATCAAATCCATCGCTAACGTGACACCCATCGACGTCAAAGAGAAGGAGAAGAGTGTATACTATTCTACTCCCACGAGGAAGACCTCGAGGGACATGTTTTGGCTAGCCGGACGAGCCATGACTGACGCCCATCTCGAACTCACGTTTTCACAACGCTTCCTAGCGGAGAGAAACGTCTTTGTCAAAGGAGCCTGCACCTGGATTTCAGACCGCGAACTCCCAGACAATATCGACGCCCAAAACCCACTTCTGACGACGTCCAACTTGACTGTCATCAGCTGCAACGTCGGGGAAAGGCCAACCACGAAGGTGACTTAGATTTCCATAATTTAAAATCTAAGAGCCTAAGGCCTCCAGTCTTGTATCCGCAATTAATCGAAACCAATAAGAAAGGCAAAACAAATATTATTGATAATATATATGGTTGCCACTCGCCCTGCCTCCACACTACTTAGGTTCCCTATATACTCAACCAACATGACACGTTTAACCATTAAATTCCAGAAACTCTATGACGTCGCTACAACATAGATATATAGCGCTTTGGGTACGTTGTCTGCGTGATGATTGGTGCCCAACGGGCGGGCATTCCAGGAAGCTCTATTTTGTTTTCTCGGTGAAGACATTTATTCACATCATCCAGAAAATTTTCTTATGGAAAACACGGCAATTTTGTATTCTTTTGGGTATAATAGTCGACCGTGAAAAATACAGCTGACTTTTTTCTAAATATTCGACCCAGCATCGCACCGAATTTAAAGCTGGAGACGAGGCGCAAGTCACTAGCGTTTACTGACTGACAGAATTTAGGTTTTACGACATAATAAACTTAGGCCAGAGCGAAGGAGGGAAATGATCCAAGAGAGCCTACGTCAGCTCGTATGGAACGAAAGGAGAAAAAACTATTATTACAAAAGAAAACGCACAGGAGCCGTGATGAGGATTCGAACCTATGCGCTGGGTATTCCCAGACGCACGTTCGAATCCACATCACGGCTCCTATGGATTTTCTCATTCATATATCACGATAATGTGATTTCTGTGCGTTATTAAACTATTCACCTGAAAACACATATGTATACATAAATCTTACAAGTAATAAAGTGTTAATTTAAAGAAATGGTCATTATTACTAGTAAGATATTGTGTAAAAGTTCAAAAAAGTAAAAGAAAAGTAAAATGTAAAAGTAAGATATTGTGTAAAAGTGAAGTGGTCTGCACTTCAAAGAAATGTATTCCGTGTAACAAGGAACATTAAAATGCGATGGCCAGTGATCACGCCCAACCAAGCACTACTCTCACAATGCCATGATAAAACAGATTTGAAGCGAGTGCAAGAAGGTTGGACGGTCGGGGATTGAACACCGACCTGCATGAAGCGAGACCGTCGCTCTACCCTCCAGCTCAAGTGAGTGAGAATTCGCGAATTTTGGGTTGTCGTGTTCTTTAAATGCCGTCCTGCCATTTAAATAGCATCCCGTTGCTTTAGGTCACTGTGATACCAGTCCATCCTCAAGCAGAGTATTTACCTCACAGAACTCCTACAGTAAATTACCCGAACCTAACCTAACTGAGGAACTACGAATAGAAAACGGAACATCACGTCAATTTTGCGAACCGCTATGATATTTTAATACATCAGTTATTTTGGGCCCCTAGGGGGATTGATGCGTCAAAATGCGGTCTACTACTCGATAGACCGAGTTACTGTTACATTGGTCTTGATATATTTGTTCTGGGGTTACCTTGGGGCTTTTAGATTTTTGTCACTGATTTATTCCGTTTTTAATTTGTCTAATTGTTTAATTATTCAATTTCTCTCATTCTTTCTTTTTTTTATACTTTCATTCTGTCTCTCTCTCTTTCTCTCTCTCTTTCTCATCTCTCTGTTTTCCCCCCTTCTCATCTCACTCTCCCTCCTTCTCACACCTCTCCCCGACTTCTCATCTGTCTCACCAATCCCTCTGGTCTCTCTCATCTCTCCCCTTATACTCCTCATCTCTCCCTTTCCCTCCCATCTCTCTCTTCCCCCCCCCCTCCCCCGTCCCTCTACCCACCCGTGCCTTAATTAACAAGGCAATCCATCCGGCTGGATTGCCTGGTATTCCCCAGCCGAGCTCCGCCGGCCAGCCATGTCTTCCCTCCCGTCGCAGGCGTGTCCGTGGTGTCGCTGGACAAGGCCCTCGAGGTGAACCATGTCTCCGCGCGCGTCGGAGACAACCTGGAGATCAAGTGCGACGTCACGGGCACCCCCACACCCCCCATCGTCTGGAGGAGGAACAGCCTCGATCTGGCGGCTCTTAACTCCGAGGTGAGGAAAGGTTTGGGGCGCGTCGTTCGTCGAGGACGTGGCACAGGTGGACACTGTGTAACATGTATACAGGGACACTATAACATGTATACGGGGATATTATAGCATGTATACAGGGACACTATAGCATGTATACGGGGACACTATAACATGTATACAGGGACACACTATAGCATGTATACGGGGAACATAACACACTATAACATGTATACAAGAGAACCTACCAAATAACATTACAGTAGAACAAACATTATAAAACATTCATAAATCCATAAAACATCGAGTTTAAGAAACTTGACATAACTAAATCTGGTACATTGAAATAACTCTGTCTATACATCTCCTAATTTTGATTTATTTCCAGTGAAATTGTTAAATAATGTGATTTTTCTCCTGACACACATATTAAGCCTTGTGGAATGTTGTGAATAACCGGGTGTTGGTTTCTGTGGGCAGGACATCCGGGTCTTCATGGATGGTTCGCTGTACCTGACCCGTCTCCAGCTGGTCCACGCTGGTAACTACACCTGCCACGCCGATCGTAACAAGGATGTAGTTCAGACCCACATTCTGACAGTCCACAGTAAGTACTCACACTCGTGGAATTGCTATATATGGAAAGTCCAAAGGTGTATGTGTGTGTGTTGACCAGACTACACACTAGAAGGGACGACGACGTTTCGGTCCGTCCTGGACCATTCTCAAGTCGATTGTGACAATCAAGACAATCGACTTGAGAATGGTCCAGGAAGGACCGAAACGTCGTCGTTCCTTCACCTTCTAGTGTGTTGTCTGGTCAACTTACTTTAGCCACGTTATTGTGACTCAACGCCTGCATGTGTGTGTGTTTGTTTGTGTATTCACCTAGTTGTGTTTGCGGGGGTTGAGCTCTTCTCTTTCGGCCCGCCTCTCAACTGTCAATCGACTGTTACCAACTACTAATTTCCCCCCCCCCCACACACACACCCAGGAAGCAGCTCCGTAACAGCTGTCTAACTCCCTGGTACCTATTTACTGCTAGGTAACAGGGTCATTCAGGGTGAAAGATACTTTGCCTATTTGTTTCTGCCTGTTCCGGGAATCGAACCCGGGCCACAGAATTGCAAGTCCTGCGTGCTGTTCACTCAGTTATCAGACTCCCTGTGCGTGTGTGTGTGCGCGCGTGCGTGTGTGTGGCAGTTGTGACCACAGCCAAGCAAATGTGACAGTTGAGAGGCGGGACCAAAGAGCCGGAGCTCCATCCCAGCAAGTACAACTAGGTGAGTACAGTAAGTCCTCGGAACAGTGGAATTACCATCTACAAAGTCCACTGATGTGTATCAGACTTGTAATCACAGTTCACAGTAAGTCCGCAGCTGAGTGTATCAGACTCGTGTAATCACAGTCCAATGAATCATAAGCCTCGCGCACCACTCACATATTAACAACTTGTATATATCTCTAATTATCACAAGAAATTCCTACGAGCAGAAATGTATTCAGACTATAGGAACGGCTCTAAGTTGAAGCTATAATACCTGGCATTACTATTTTTGTATATAAAATTTGTCATATATTATCTCAAAATTCTTGCTCTGTAGAGAATAAAACTTAAGATTTGAGTAAATGTTTATATGCAGACGTTACATACAATAAGATATGAAATAAAGGAACTTAAATATAGTTTTATCGTAGAGTATGCAGGTCTTCTGTGGTGCTTTGTGTATATGGTATAAATGATTTGTTATCATTTTATTAATTCTGATAGAATTTACCTACTTAAAATTATCTGTTAGATTAAGGACCTGCCCGAAACGCTGCGCGTACTAGTGGCTTTATAAGAGTGCAATTACTGTGCTATGCTATGTCTTCTCACAAACCCAATGTACCTTCTTGTATATAAATAAATAAATAAATAAATGGTACAGATTAGGTGTCATTGAGAGTAGCTATTGTGTAAATGGATATTCAGTTATCAATTGATATACTAACAATGTTCAATTTAGGCAGGGAGGGAGATGCAGGTCTAGACAGCATGGCGTTTTATTTATAAAACAGACCATGATGTCACCGGTATAGATGCCATGTATTCCTTATTTTCAGTACTTATAAAACAATCTAGCATCAACTCCTCATATTATGAACCTAACCTAGGTAGTACTTTATCCTACAAATAATCTTCAATCCTAACAAATCTCATTTGTGTTTATAGTAGTAATACGTGTCCAGCTCAAGTTTATTATTGGAGTTCTGAAGGGTAGAACAAAGTGGAGCAGATTGGCCATAAACATAACCTATGTCTAATCAATCCTAGGCATAACATAGGCAATCTTAGGCTTGATTTAGAACACATGTGTACTAAACTAGCCCCGGAAAAAGTTAGGTTTCATTAATAGTCCAAAACGTGGACCTTACTGTGGTGCAATAGTTGTTACTTTGCACTTCCAGCCATAGTAACTATACATGGTATCACTTTTGGATGACAGGTTTTATATTCACGATGTTTGTGATTCCACACACACACACACACACACACACACACACACACACACACACACACACACACACACACACACACACACACACACACACACTGGTCCAGCTAATTGGCCTAGTTCACAAGCTGTTACCATCTGGCGCGCTTGGAAGCAACTTCATTTTAATTTAATTTGTTGTTTAGGAAATCCTACATTTTTTCTTGTATTCAAATCCTGAAATGCCTGGCACTGATTCTTCCACCAGCGGTGCCAACTGTGCAGGTGACTCCACACATCCAGAGCCTGCGGCCGGGAGAGGAAGCCATCATGAGCTGTAGAGCTACGGGCGAGCCATTCCCCAAGGTAAGGTCCTGCCCCCTACGTTCTTCTCTACAGCGCTAGAGCCGTTGTTGTGGTTGTCATCAGTTCTAGTTTTGTTTGTCAGGCTTCATCTGTGGTGTTATATGGTTTGAATTATGTTATAATTCATATTATTGTACAATGTTAACATTTCGTGACATACTGTATGCAAGAAACCGAGTTTGAGTACATATTAATGTACTTGAAAATATCAGCTTCGAAAAGCAAGTGAAAATAATTGGTTATTTCGACCCCCGCAATGGTCCCCCTCTTCAAAAAAAGAGTAGAGAACAGAGTGGTATTTGAGTGTGTGAAGGTTGGCAGCACACAGTTTGAGTGCATGTGCTTGCTTGCTCTCTCCGTAGGTTGAGTGGCTGAAGAACGACGAGCCGCTGCGCGTGGACATCCCGCACAAGTACGAGGTGGTGGGCAATGGTACGCAGCTGCGGGTACGCAACATCGGCTACGCGGACACCGGGGCTTACATGTGTCAGGCCACCAGCGTTGGCGGCATGGCCAGGGATATCAGCTCGCTCATCGTCCAGGAGAACCCGGCACCCAGTAAGGCACCTTCTCTTCTTTAAGAGAATCTGAAAAGATATAGAAGATGGGGGTACATAAAGAAGACCTGCCAGCTCATATCATGGAGAGGATTAGTTTGGTATAGGCTTCAAGAATGTATATAAATTGGATAAGTTTAGATTCATAAGAATACAAGAATTAAGGAACTGCAGGTCTATTGACCCACATGTGGCAGCGTTTGTTTATATCTACCCAAACGCATTCACATGTCTACCCTATGCTTGAAATTGTAACATATATAAAGGCAAAAGATCATCAAGGCAAATGGGGCGGCTTTCGATAAGCCGCCGGCTTCCTGTCCTCGTCGAGGCCAGCTAGGGTTATTGGCCATCAGGTAAATATACAATTTTGGATAACAATATTCAAAGAGTATGGTTTTTTTATGTTTCTTTAATATGTTTGGGCTACAACAGCTGGATGTTAGAAATGGAACAACTGTATCATGATAGGTTGAGATAAGGATGCTTGTTGCATGCTGCTTGTGGAGTCATATGAGGAGGACGTGGTACTGAAGGTGACTGCAAGTGGAGAGTTTGAATGAAGCCGAGAGTAGAGAGCTTGGGTGAGGCCAGGAGAGGAGTTTGAAGGAGGGCGAGAGCGGAGAACTCAGTTGAGGCTAGAAGTGGATGTCTGCTCTGTAGCAAGGCTAGTTGGAACTAGACTAGTAGTAGTAGCGTAGTAACCCCCGTAGTAGCCACCCCACGGGGTTATAAACCTATGGAACTGCCTACCCGTCGAAGTCGTAAGTGCCAAAACTCGTGTTAATCTTTAAAAATCCAGCTGGAAAAAATCCTCAGGGCAAATGGAGGGGGGAGGGACCTTGAACAAGCCGCTGGCTTCCTGTCTTCGTCGAAGCCACTAGTGTGTTAATGGCCCTCAGGTAAATTCAGAAGGTGATCGTTCCCTGGGTCACTGGTGGAGCACGTTGATCCGGTGCATATTGACACGCAAGGCACTGTATGAACGGGCTCAGTCACCGAGACCATACAGGGTAGTGGTAGCAGAGATGAGAATGGGGTTGTAGTGTCCTGGGTCGCTGGTAGAGCATGCAGATCTGGTGCCAATTGAGACAGGTAGCATGCAGACAGGCTCGTTTGCCAGGGGCCATAGGTGGTGATGTAGGCAACATTGTGTTGAGTAATGCAGGAGCATCGAGGTCACGGAGAGGCATAATGGCAGCTTTTCGGACTGGTCAGGAGAGAAGAGATATTGTTGGATCTGCATTGCCCGGTGGCGACAAAGAGTTTTTTTTTATTATTATTATTTTCTACCACAGACGTGGCCACACATTTACAATGCTAACCAGCATATATACATTTTTTCTGTCCTCCATGGACAGGGTTAGAGATGTATTAAACATATAGTTCAGGGGTTTATTGAACAATCAACCACAGAAGGTGATTCGGTGCTTTTAAAATGCTAAGCTAATCTACATACGTAAATACACAGATACACAGATTTACGTATGCCCTACATAAGACAAAGAGTTGGCAGGCCAAGCTGTATATAGGTCCCACATGGTGTAGTTTACGTAGCAGATGATGCTGTGGGGTGACCAGGTGGAGATGATCAGGGTGAAAATCGCAGCTGTGACAAGGTCGCAGGCAGCAGTGGTGGTTGAAGTCCAGTGAGAAGCCATGTTGTATTCTAGATGTTTTTTGGCACTCTTTGGAGCACATAAGATTTTGGGTGACGAAAGAGTATAGTGGCTTTTTTATGCTTATTTAATATACCTGTAGTTTGATTATAACAGTTGGCTGTTAGAAATGGAACTTTGATATAACACAGTTCTTCACCTTATGGTGAAGAACTGTTATATCAAAGTTAGCAACCTCAATCAATGAATTGTTGACCCACTAAACCAGACTTGAACCTATAATACAGTAATTTTGTATGCAACTATGAGCAATGTTAAAAACTTGACTAAGGGAATCACCAGGATAAAAGTGTAAAGCTAGTATAATTAAGTAGCATTTGGAAGAGTTATGAGGACAATGTGCTTGGTTTACAAGCAGCATAAATAAAGATGTCTGACCACTTGGAACGTCAGGGATAGAATGCCGACCCTGCAAGAAGTGAGGGTATTGCTTGACCGACCAGTCCAAGTGGATGGATGATATCTAAGGATTAAATTTTTTAAATTGAAGTAGAATATCATTATTTTACTCCATACCAACCCTTCACAAATTGTTGGCTATATTGTCTAGATTACCAGTTGGAAAGCATCATCTAAATACTAAGGGTCTTGTAACGTGGACTGGTCGGGTATTAAACAATCATGTCTTACGAAATCAGTGCTTAATACCCGATGGTCCAAATGGGCACCGTCCTCATGCCCCAATTCAGCTTCCTCGTGCCTCGGCTCCTTGTCCTCATACTACCTTCAAGGTGCTATACAGTCATGCTGGCTTAGCATTTTCTCTTGATAATTAGCTTACCTTGCGACTATGTTTTGCAGCGGGGGAGCAGCAGGAGAGCAGAGTGTTCGTGTTCCATGACTGGGGAATAGCAGTCTATGAGCCAGACGAGTGCCGACTTTTCCACGTTATTCAAGGAACTGATGTCATCCCCGGCACGCAGGAGTATGTCTGCGGTGACAAAGGTAATTGGGGGACTGCAGGGGGTAAACGGAGAGTGTAAGTGTGTGATTTGTCTGATTGATTGATGATTGTTGATGAAGATTAAGCCATCCAAAAGGTGGCACGGGCATGAATAGCCCGTAAGTGGTGGCCCTTTTGAGCCATAACCAGTATCAGTAGATGATACTATAGATCTGTGGAGGTGCGACTGCACCCTGCGGGACTGGAGATGTCTCCCGTGTGGTTTGTCTATGTGTATTTTCTATTTATGCCTGCAGGATCGAACCATTAGCTATTGAACCCCGCCTTTCTAGTCGGCATTGTATAATGTTTAGTTCATTCACCCCATACCCATCTTGTGGGTGGTAGTGGAAAGGGTTACAGAGGCACATAATGGGCTCAGGGACTGAACCCCACAATTCATTTAGCTAAACAAGTTACAATCTTGATGAGCTAGTTACAAAATTCAGTATAAGTCGTCACACCATCGTTGGGTTCGAGATCGACCACAAGTACAGTTTCTAAATTAAGCAACTGACATATGTGGAGAGCTAGTGTCACAATTGATATATTTGTCCTGCACACCGCCCCCCCCATCCAGTGGGCAGCGGTGGATAGGTTACAATCACGAGTCTAAGCCGAGCAGTAATAACATCTAGAAGTCTGCTGATTTTATTGGATGAACCATAGATGTGTGGCTCCTCTAGCATGATAGATATTGATAGATGGAATTACTGGTGTCGATTTCACTTTGCCTCAGATCTACAAGGTTTTGTTGAAGTTGTATAATGTACTGGCGCCTGACCAATTTTTCTGTCCTAAATTACTCTCTCACACACACACACATCCCAGGTGCCTATACTGCTAGGTGAATAGATGCATCAGGAGGCATTGTATATTTCCTTTTGTTCTGCCATGTTCCCCCCTTTTTTTATTTTTTATTTTCTCAGCACAATTTATACTTTAATCTCAATTAGTATTAAGTTTTAATCTTAATATTGTTCTGCCCGAAATTCTTTGTGTAATAGTGGCTTTAGGCATTGTATGCACTAGCTCTCTCTATAAATCCATCAACGTTTGTATCTCACCTTGTATGTATGTACTTTACCTGAATAAACATTTGATTTAATTTGAGGTGAAAAACTCTGCCCATTTTCTTCTTTTCAGCTGGGAATTGAACCCAGGTCTGTGAACTGTGAATCCCGAATTTTTATATATCACCTGGGGCCCACCATCTTTATGTATGGTTGTATGTATGTATGTATACAGTAATGTGTTTCAGTAAAACAGTATTTATTTACAACATAAAACTTAAGCAATGTCAGTTGTGCTAACATATCGTTGGTGTCATGGACAGGTACAAATTGCTCATGGGGGCGAGCGATCAACGTGGCCGAGAGGTACATCTATGTCACTCAGCCCAGGAGGGACAGAGTGCTGGTCGTCTCGGTACCCCAGATGGTCGTCGTGGATGTGAGTATAAAGGCGCTTACTTCACATGCCGGCATGTGCCTGGCTTCTCTTTCTGCTTAGTTTGGTTTGGTCTTATATAAGGCCTATCAGTCTCTGGAGGGTTATTAAGCCAACCTGTCCTCCCAAATAATACACCTCATTTTGAAAGCTATAATCCTGGAACCATATCTTGAGGTGCTTCCGGGGCTTAGCGTCCCCGCGGCCCGGTCGTCGACCAGGCCTCCTGGTTGCTGGACAAAATATGGGGTACTGTGTCAGTACCTCAGTGGACAAAAATATGGGGTACTGTGAAAAGTAGCGGCTCACAAGCATCCATGGTTTCTATGCATTGGTTTGGTTAGGGTTGGTGAGTGTCTTTGGATTGGCATGCTTCAATACCCTGTATTTTTGTCTGTTTTAGCAAGTCAAGAGAATGGGGCTGATTAAACCCACCACATTAGCTTGCTGACCAATCAAGAAGTATATTTGGGTGATTTAATATTCCAGTAATCTCTGTACCCTGTATATGAGAGAGATGCACTGGTACACATCTCAGTGTAAATATCCCTGTCATGCCATCCTGCTGATCACATACTGATAAGCATTATCCACCCTTTCATGTGTTATTTTTGTATATTGATAGAGGATTTAATTTAAAGTGTTGCTTCATTTATTTATAATTAATTTTATTTTACTTCAACCACTTACAGGATAGTTATGTAAGATCATAAGAATCTTGGTGTGTAAATTACTTTCTTGCAAAAATCATTAACACTTATATGATAGAAAATAATTATTGCAGGAAACAAATAATTTATGGCAAGGATATCATCTCTGACCTCTTGGAAGGATGTGAGCAAATGGCACCATATCAATCACCAAGGAATGAGTCACTCCATGTTACATGGTAGACACCATTGGGGACTCTAAAGTCAACCCTGCCAAGGAAGAGGCTAGGGAAAAGAAAAAGGATTCAAAGATGTATTCAAGGACAAAACCTGGTCTGGGTCCACTATAGCCAGAGTTATGGAGCCCAATCTTCCAACACAATCTGACTCGGGGTGGCCTGATCACCCACCCAATGAGTCTGAGAAGCACTCCCACCATAATGGAGCCCAACAAGGGAAGGAACAAGCACATGGGCAAGCAACCTCAGGGGTAACTGGAACAGTATATGTGAGCCACCATTGTAGGGCCTAATGGTATCCCCAGGGACCAGTAGGGATACCAACCCCATAATGCCCACTTGAATTGATGTCTAACTAGACAAGCCAATTGGTTCAGGTGGGCTACACTAAGCCATCTGTTTTACCAGTCTCCTTCCTCGACCAAAGAAGCATGTTGCCTTCAAAGGGCTGCACCTGCTGGGTGGGCCTAACTCTCAGATGAAGGAACATAAGGGAATGCACGGCTCTCCATGCACAACTAATGCAAAGGAGGTGTATTTTGCTTGTACTGTATACCACAACAGTAGACAGGAGAAGGGAGCATGAGCTACCTGCTTCTACCAGCAGGCAGCACACAAGAACCCCTTCACCACATTTACCACCCACTGAGGGGGTGGTAAATTCACGCAAATTTGTGGAGTTTGATATGTCTGGTTTGCAAGACCTCGATATAATTTTCACTTCCCACTTTTCGATAGATCTTTGCATCATCTGCATATATAATGATGTTTGACAATGTTTTTCATCAATATCATCCATGTACAGTACATTACAAAGAGGGCCGGTTGACCTCAAGATGGACCCTTGCAGTACTTCACCCACAACATTTTTTCCAAGACAGGTTTTTCCATTTAGAACAACCCATAATTTGCTTTCTTTGATTTAATCATTTTTTATCCATTCCAGTATGTTATTGTTCATTCCATGCGCAGGTAGTTTTTGCATAAATCTTTCATGGGGTATCTTATCAAAAGTTTTATTGCTGCATGTACACAACAACATCTATCAACAGTCCTTTTTCCAAATATAGTTGATTACCATTCCAAAAACTTTGTAATACTGTACTGTAATTAGACAGTATAGATGGGATATTATGGCAGCAGCTTTAATCATTAATGAAAATTAATTAAATATTCTTGATTTGCAAATAGTTTTTAGCATGAAATTTTAAGGCAAGGTGCTTTGTTTGCAGGTGATTGTGACTGACCAGTATCCAGTGGACCTTTCCTACGTGCCAAACTTGGACCAAGTCTGGGTCCTCAACTGGCGCTCCACGAAGGACGAGGGAGTCAAGACCATACAGGTAATTCTCTCACCTACTAAGGTAAATTGCACATACAAATCAAAGCATTTTTTGTGTTAGATATAGGTAGTCAAATACATGCTTTGCTATTTCTGAATCAGTGTTGCAGTTAAGAAATACAGTAAATGAAAGAGTGTACACCACTGTGATAACATATTTAGGGAGACTTTTTGTTAGGTAAAAAAATTAGATAAAAAAACTGAAAATCCTTTACTGTAGTAATAATTTTGTTAATGTTATGGTGTACTTTTTCATAAACTGACCCATCTAACAACAATAGTTTGCTGCTTTGAGTAAATAATTGAGACATGCACACCTTAAACATGTCAAGATTGTTTGCCATGTTATGTTTTCACTAGGTAGATAATGCGAACCAACCATCTCTCACCGAGTAGCGAACAGAAACTTTATTTCTGGATAACGAACAGAAACTTGCCACCTCTCACTGGGTAGCAAACATGAACTTGTCATCTCTCGCTAGGTATAGTGAACAGGAACTTGCCACCTCCCACTGGGTAGCAAACATAGTACCATCTATAAAGAGCTTTAGTACTGTATATCAGTGTATGCATCTACAGGATACTTTTGAAACTCACTGATGACCACAAATTTACTATTTAAAAAAAAGTGATGTGTGCCACGGCACAGTGGTTAGCACAGTCGACCTACAACTGATTGGACCAAGGCTCAATTTCTCAGGTAAGGTGAGGTATTTGAACACATTTCTTTACATCTGATTGCCTCTGTTTACATAGTAATAAGTATCCAGGAGTTGGGCAGTTGTTCTGGGTTTCATCTTGAAGAAGGTAAGTTGTTGGCCAAGAGAGAACTTCCGTAAGTCTAGCAGGCTTTCTTTTCTCCAGCAATGGAAAAGCAGTAACTACATAAATGCAGTTACATGGAAGGTCCTTTACCTTATCTGGTGAAACACCAAGGCCTCTTTTACCCTTCTTACATCATTGCAATAGTGATTAAACTTATCAACATATCTATGGGAACATTATGTTAATTTAAAATGAGTCAAAAGATAAATAGAATGCAAAATATCTTATGAAAGAAAAACAAATATATATATATACATATATTAACTAAAACATGAAATAAGAATACAAATATCAATCACAATTGTTCACATTAATTTCCAAGATTGCACTGTAAACCTTTGTTAATTTCAGCACTAATATATTAAAATAATAAGAGGTGACGACACCAGGACTCCACAATGAACACAACATATTCTATAATACCTTGCTACCCATAGACTTCAAAGTCTTACGAGTGACTGATGAAGATTAAGCCACCTAAGAGGTGGCACGGGCATGAATAGCCTGCAAGAAGTTTTATGATTAACATCAAGTGTTTTAATTATTGAGGAATACTAGATGAAGCACAAAAATGAAGCAAGAAAGAATAGTTGTGATATTTTCAGAGTACTGTAAGATTATGCACTTGAGAGGAAAGATGCACTGTCTGCTCCATCCAATTTTGATGGCTTTCTATTTTTATAGATTTTTAAAAAAATTGCCAAGCACCAAAGTTTTTTAAGAAGTTGTTTTGGTTGTTTCTTTTTTTCTTGGGGAAGTTCTTTTGAGATTTTGAGGGCTTCAGTCTCATTTTTTAAACCACAGTGGTTTGTTTTGATTTGCCTACCTTTCTGGGTGCCTTCCCTGGTGATGGCAAAGATGATAACCTTTAAATGTAAAGTAATCAGGAGCCATCACTCCCTTCGTCTCTCTGAGGGGGACAGGTTCTGGCTCATGGTCCCCAGTAGGCAAAAAAGAACTCCACAACTGATGACACTAGGTAGTATGGCCCTTAATAAATGATAATAGCTTCAAGGGCTATCATCACTTATTAAGGGGCTCCCTCACAGAAAAGAAATTAAAATATATAGAACTGCATTACCCTAAACATGTGGGAACCCCACTGCCCCCCATCAGTTCACATACCCAGTGTTACGGGAGCAACAGCATTCATTGGGCTCGACTCGCCTTTCAAAATTTCTTCCCCCTGAAGACAAAATTACCACCCACACCTGTCCAAGCCCCAGGAATTAGACAGGTTCATATGTCTTAAATGTTAGAAGGAATAATGTGGACCTGTAAAAGCCGGAAGAATGAGGAGTGAAATGTAGAAGAGAAACCAGGACAGTAAAGAAGTTTGCCTGTTAATGATATAAATAATGATTGATACTGAGAAATTAATAACTTCAAGTATTACAGTGCAAGGATCTTGAGCTGTAAATTTAAGCTTGAAAGAGTAAAGGTGATAGTTGTGATGGCATATAGCAGGGGGCAGCCAATCTTGCTTACTGCAAGAGCCACAAATGATAAAACTCAGATGTTTGAGAGCCGTAGGACATGAATAAAATTTACACTTCATGTGTAACAATAAAAATGTGTTACAAAAATTTTATGTAAATTTAAAAAAATGCATATTAAATGCAATAATGTTTATTCATGCATGGAGTTTTTAAACTGATGAAGGTGCTCAATCTGTTGTTTGAGTTAGGAAAGCACTATTTGTCAAATATAGATACTGTTCTTAAAAGATTCCCCCATTTTGCACCCGCAAGATAACATAAGATTTTAAGGGTTGATGAATGTGAATCTTTTTGTTTGATAAGTGGTTCACTTGAGACAGTTAAGCAAGTCCCAGCTGTGTCTGGGTACAAGTGACAGGATGAACAACCCAGCGGGTTTTCATCCTATTGGGGAGTGTTGTGCAAGCTGCTATGCGGTATGTCCACTCACAGGATGAGTGGCGCTACCCAATAAACTCGCTCCTCGGGGCAAAATTTAAAATATAAATTTAAAATGAAATTGCAACAGTTGATTCTGGTACATACAATCTCTTATACATTCCAGGTAATCCGTGATGCATCACAGAAGAAGAAACATCACACGGTTCACCCAGAGCCCATTGATGGCCACTTTGATCTGGTCAAGAACTTATTTGTTCCAGCTACACAGGTAACAAACAATATCGATTTGTTTTCCAAAAATGAAATAAAAAATCATTTCAATTAAAAATGAATGAAAAACCTTGCATTGTAGGTGCATTTGTATCTTCACTGGCAGACATGTTGTGAGCAACATGTTCTCGAAACCTAAGATGATCAACATAAACTAACAGCAAATGGTTTCACAACTAAAGATAAATTTTATATATATATATATATATATATATATATATATATATATATATATATATATATATATATATATATATATATATATATATATATATATATATATATATATATATATATATATATATATATATATATATATATATATATATAATAAATATATATATATATATATATAAATATAATATAATATAATATAAAAATTGTTTTCATCAGAGCAAAGTAGAAATATACATCTACATTCTACTTTGGTCTGATGATCCACATCTTGCCCAAATCACTGTGTGTATTAGTGGCTTTAGGCATAGTATGTACTAGCTCCATCTAGAAATCCAAGATTCTATTTGTAACTCATCTTATATGTACTTTTACCTGAATAAACATTTTATTATAATTTTATTTTATTTATTTTATATATACAGTACAGTGTATATATAATACTGTATATATATATGTCTCTCATTAACTAATCTACATTAAAGGAAAATGGTTAGTCATCTTCAAATATTTTGATTCAACTAATCATCTTTATCCTTAACAGGACCTGGGCCATGACTTCAGGTATGCCTATGTGACACACACCAACCAGCGAGGTCTGTACAAGCTTGACCTGGCTAACATGAAGTATGTCAAGACTGTCGACCTCACGCCTTACAATTGTGTTCCACAACATCTTGTTTTCTCATCTCTACGTAAGAATCTTCACATTATACAGAACATCAGAAAGATATGGTTTCTCCTTGAATCATATGAGCACCAATCTTTGTCTTAAATCAATTGGCTTCTTCATGCTTCTTGCCACTATAGTATTTTAATCATATCTTTTGTTTTAACTATTCACAGCTCCTAAATTTCACACTGTTTACTGAATTATATTTTTATTTAAGTCACAAATCAGAATATATATTAAATCACTCATAAGCCATATTCCCCTCAAACACAGATGGACTGGTGGTGATGGACTGTCATGAGCCAGTGACTGGGCGGCGGACAGGACAACTGGTACTGGACTACCTGACAGATGCTGTCCTGAGTCACAAGACAACATTGATGGGACAGCCACATGTAGTTCCAGACTCCTCGCTTATTGTCACTGTTGACACTTTCAATCATGTCAAAATTGTTGTGCAGAAAGTCACAGGTAACCCAGCAATTATTTCTATTAAATTAGTTTATCTGTACAAGTATGGTGTTGAAGTAGGGGGGACAGGAAAGCTGACAAGTTGCATTTCATTTGGGGAGGCATCCATATGAGTAAATTTCCTAGCAAGGGGTTTGGCAAAATATTGTACATACCAAGTAAGGGCTTCTCCATGGATGTAAATTTCTAACACAATGCAATAGTTTAGGGAAGGATAGGCATCTGATGAGGTAGGACACTGAGCATCGAAATCACCATTCCCTTTTGGTCAGTGATTTTTCTTGCTAAGATCCATCAGTAAAGCATGATCTAATACACATGTACTGTATTTTCAACAAGAATAATGCGTGGCAAAATGTAGCAACATTCAGTGAGTGACTTCACATTTGGAGGATTTTATAAAAAGATGAATATACTGTATTCTCTTCATATTTTTTTATTTCTCAGCATTTTGCAACAGAAATTCTAGGACTGTAGTATAGTTATTCTACTACTGTATTTTGTTCTATGTTTAGAGCAGCTAGCTGTAGGCAAGAACCTGTTGTAAAAATAATAATTAGTATTTACATCTTCCATATTTCAAAGGAGCTGTGCACTTTTTATTAAAACTGTACTTAATCAGAGAGAGTTGTGGGAACTTTATTTTTTCTAGCTGAAGTGGTTAACAGACTACTTTATTAAAAAAAATTGTGAAATAGAAGAAGGTAGATGAAGCTCCATACTATCACTAGACTTGAGAGAAAAAAAAAATATTTTACACACTCAATACAAGAAGAGACCTAACCTTCAAACATACCAACACTTCAAGCAAGAAACAAATACACAGGTGTGAAGAGAGGCAGAAAAAAACTTTTAGAAGAAGTAGGAGATAAATGTAAAGACAGATTCAGTCCTGTGCACAATGAAATCATCTTACTGTGATGCATCAGTGACAAAATCATTACTTTGGAGTACAAGTGAGTGGATTTGAATTTTCCTCAAGGCTCCTACTGATTTTCTCATTGATACATCACATTAATAACAGGAACTGACCAAATTGACAAAGGGAAATTCCTGAGACTGGTAACCTCAAGAACACGAGCTCATAGATTCAAGCTAAGGACATAAAAGGTCCCCCCCCCCCCACCAAAAAAAAAAAAAAAAAAATGAAAATTTTCTGTTGCAAACAGAGTGGTAGATGGTTTGAAAAAGTAGTAGAGGCCAAAACTGTCAAGTGGTTTCAAAGCATTATATGACAGTGCTTGGAAGACGGGACACCATGAGCATAGCTCCTATCCTGTAACTACACTTGAGCGATTACACACACACACACACACACACACACACACACACACCTATACTGTTTCTGGTATATGTAAATGATCTCCCAGAGGGTATAGATTCGTTCCTCTCAATGTTTGCCGACGATGCAAAAATTATGAGGAGGATTGAAACAGAGGATGATAGTAGGAGGCTACAAGATGACCTGGATAGACTGAGTGAATGGTCCAACAAATGGCTGTTGAAGTTCAACCCGAGTAAATGCAAAGTAATGAAACTAGGCAGTGGAAACAGGAGGCCAGGCACAGGATACAGAATAGGAGATGAAGTACTTAATGAAACAGACAGAGAGAAAGATCTAGGAGTTGATATCACACCAAACCTGTCTCCTGAAGCCCACATAAAGAGAATAACGTCTGCGGCATATGCGAGGCTGGCTAACATCAGAACGGCGTTCAGGAACCTGTGTAAGGAATCATTCAGAATCTTGTACACCACATATGTAAGACCAATCCTGGAGTATGCGGCCCCAGCATGGAGCCCGTACCTTGTCAAGCACAAGACGAAGCTGGAAAAAGTCCAAAGGTATGCTACTAGACTAGTCCCAGAACTAAGAGGCATGAGTTATGAGGAAAGGCTGCGGGAAATGCACCTCACGACACTGGAAGACAGAAGAGTAAGGGGGGACATGATCACAACCTACAAAATCCTCAGGGGAATCGACCGGGTAAACAAGGACGAACTTTTCAACACTGGTGGGACGCGAACAAGGGGACACAGGTGGAAGCTGAGTACCCAAATGAGCCACAGAGACGTTAGAAAGAACTTTTTCAGTGTCAGAGTAGTTAGCAAATGGAATGCATTAGGAAGTGATGTGGTGGAGGCTGACTCCATTCACAGTTTCAAATGTAGATATGATAGAGCCCAATAGGCTCAGGAATCTGTACACCAGTTGATTGACGGTTGAGAGGCGGGACCAAAGAGCCAGAGCTCAACCCCCGCAAGCACAATTAGGTAAGTACAATTAGGTAAGTACACACACACACACACACACACACACACACACACACACACACACACACACACACACACACACACACACACAAAGCAGGTACAATGGATTGTGAGAGTACATATGATGTGATTAAGTGGTACTTTCTTGCAAAGCAAGAAGGATGAGAATTCCCCAAACTGACCTGAGCAACTGTGGTACAAAAATAAAAATTGATACTGCATTCATAGTGTAAAAGATACCAGGTCAGTGAGTACTACATTTTGTACATTACTTGTAGGGTGGCACAGAAGATTCATTGCACAAAGACAGAATTTTTGTTCCTGGGTAGTATTAGTTTCTAATTGTTTATGCCTATATAAAAGATAGCTATTATTCCCCTCAAATTTGCTGTGACCTTTGCCACAGACCGCTTAGGGAAAAATGTCCTAAATTGTGGCTTACTGATGCTGTTGTCCTTTATATGCATTACACTGGACTTCTTTAAAAAAAAAGTGGACTGGAATAATATCTTGAATTTGTTTATAACATTAGAAGCACTAATTAAAATACTAATCATGTAATTGTTCAATTTTATTCTAAATCTGTGTAGATATTCATGCGCTGGACATAATTACAATTAAATATGATTCATGTGTTACAAAGCAGGAAAACTGCATTTTTATTGAAATCTAAAAATCATTTTTATTTAAAACAGCACTTCTTTAGCTTAAAATATTACAATACAGTGGTACCTCGGAATGCGATTGTCCCTGTATGCGAGATTTTCGGAAGGCGAGGTGTATTTACTCCAAAAATTTGTCTCGGAAGGCGATGGTTACTTCGGGAGTCGAGTTTGAACGCGAGTTTGTTGATACGCGTACAGCCGACCTAGCGCGTGGTCGTTCGGCGATCGTCGCCCCTCTGCCCCGCTGCCCCTCAGTTCACCATTGTCTCGCGCGCAGTGACTACCCCCACATCAATTCTTGTCGTGAATTTTCAGTGTTTTGTTGGATTTTTGGTGATTTGTCTATACAATTTGTTATTATATATCTCACCATGAGTCCCAAGAAAGCCAGTGGTAAGGATAAAGGCCAGAAAGCTCATGTGAGGATGACAATAGAGCAGAAACAAGAGATCATTCGAAAGCATGAGAACGGTACACGTGTTGTTGATCTTTGTAGGCAGTACAACAAAGCGACATCAACAATATGCACTATACTTAAGAAGAAAAATAAGATTATGAGTGCTAATGTGGCAAAAGGAGTAAGAACATTAACGACACAAAGACCACAAATACTTGAAGAAGTGGAAAAGTTGTTATTAATTTGGATACACGACAAGGAGTTGAGGGGTGATAGTGTTTCGGAGGCCATTATTTCTGAGAAAGCCAGGGTGTTGCACGAAGACCTTCTAAAGAAGACCCCTGCAACGAGTGATGCAGAAAAGAAAGAGTTTAAGGCAAGCAGGGGCTGGTTTGAAAAATTTAGAAAGAGAAGTGGTATCCATAGTGTTACAAGGCATGGGGAGGCAGCCAGCTCAGACAAACCAGCCGCTGGACGATTTATTGACGAATTTAAAGAGTTTGCAGAGGCTGAGGGATACCTACCGCAACAAGTGTTTAATTGTGACGAAACAGGACTGTTTTGGAAAAGAATGCCTAAGAGGACATACATTACCAAGGAGGAAAAATCCTTGCCTGGACACAAGCCTATGAAAGATAGGTTTACGCTTGTGCTGTGTTCAAATGCGAGTGGCGATTTAAAAATTAAACCCTTGCTAGTGTATCATTCTGAAAATCCAAGGGTTTTCAAACAGTATAATGTGCAGAAAACCCGTTTGTCTGTGATGTGGAAGTCTAATAAAAAAGCATGGGTGACTAGGCTTATTTTTTCGGAGTGGGTGAATGAAGTGCTGTGCCCTGCCATAGAAAAATATCTGCAGGAGAAACAATTGCCACTCAGAGCCGTGCTTCTCCTTGACAATGCTCCTGCTCATCCTCCAGGCTTGGAAGATGATTTGATGCCTCAATGCAATAAATTCCTCACAGTTAAATTCCTTCCTCCTAACACCACTCCTCTAATTCAGCCTATGGACCAGAAAATCATAGCGAATTTTAAGAAACTGTATGAAAGGGCACTTTTCCGGAAATGTTTTGAAGTGACTGAAGCCACAAACCTCACCCTCAAAGAGTTCTGGAGAGAGCATTTTAACATTTTTAGTGCTTTAAAACTCGTTGACAAAGCCTGGCAAGAAGTGACTCAAAGAACCCTGATCTCTGGCTGGAGAAAATTGTGGCCTGAAGGTGTGAGAGAACTAGACTTTGAGGGGTTTGAGCCTATAAATGATGCGCCTATTGTTGAGGAAATTGTTAGTCTAGGCCAGAAAATGGGCTTGGAATTGGATGGTGATGATGTGGAGGAGTTGGTGGAAGAACACAACGAAGAACTGACCACCGAAGAACTCCTAGCCCTTCAACAGGAACAGGAAGCCAACACAGCAGCGAATGATTCTGCAGTGGAGGAGGAGGTGGTGGCAACAGCACCAGCGAATGTCCCTTCTGCAGTAATGAAGAAGGTGTGTCAGATGTGGGAAGAGATTCAAACAACTATTGAACACACTCACCCAGACAAAACTGTAGTAGGCCATTGTCTTAATCTTTTCAATGACAGTGTGATGCCTTACTACAGAGAGAGCTTGCGAAGAAGGGAAAAGCAAGCTTTCATGGACAAATATTTGGTGAAGAAATCGAGCAGTGAACCTCAACCAGGACCTAGTGGCACTCAGGTTAAACGTCCCAGGGAGAGCACACCAGAAAGGTCCTCACTGCCTGATGTGATTATGGAAGGGGACTCCCCTTCCAAACACTAACTCCTCTCCTCCTCCCCCCTCCTCACCATCTTCCATACGCCTACAGCACTCGACAGTAAGGTAAGTAATAACTGGAACATACTTTTGTAGGTTTATTTAGATGAATTAGGTATAAAAATTTAGTTTGATGTGGGGTTTTTGGGGTAGTCAGGAACGGATTAATTCATTTCCCTTTATTTCTTATGGGGAAATTAACTTTGGAATGCGAGTTTTCGGAAGGCGAGGCGTCTCCAGGAACGGATTAAACTCGCATTCTGAGGTATGCCTGTAGTTTTTTTTTTTTTGCTCAAAATCTCTATTTACGTTTAAATTGTAACTCAGAACTCATCTCTGTAACATCTATTAATAATAATAATAATAATAATAATAATAATAATAATAATAATAATAATAATAATAATATTTTTGTATACTAACCTCATTAACTCCCTACACAGATCATGGCCTGGACTATGTATTCGATGTAATCACCACTCTGAATGTAAGTGATGTCACTTTCTTCCCGTCACGCCTCACCCACAGCTACGACCTCTATGCAGCCTCCACTGATAAAGACGACATCTTCTTCCTTGACCTTCAATCTGGTAAGAAAGGTCTAATAATAAATAAGGTTGAACAAAAAGGATGCTCATATCTATTTGATTATTTCTAAAGTTAGTTTGGCAGGCTGATATACTTCTGTATATTGTTAGGGCTATTATAGGTGCATTTTGGCAGTCATTAATCCTTATGCTGAAATCTATATATACATGCGAAGAATCATAAGCTCAAATTAGAAATAATCCTAGGCTTATATTCATATTACATCCATCTGTTATTTTTATAAATGCAGTCAATAAAATTTCTACAGGGTACTTACAATATTGGTACCCTTTAATATATATATATTTCACCAGTCAGTAGGCTAAGAGTAACCCCAGTACATGTAAACAATACAATACTGTAATACTTTGTTTTTTTGCAACCAAGTGCAGTATGTATTTGTTTTATATTTATTGAAAGTTGTTTTCCCAGTTGTTCAACTATAACTGGTTCACAAATTTATTTTTTCTTTAGCCATATTTCCATGGCTTTGTTGAGAAACAGTATTTCTGGGCAGTAAATTGACAGGTAGAGGTATGGAAAAGTAAGATCAAAGGAGTGTAGAGCAAGTGTAAATGGGAAACACATTGGCAAGTATTTAACAGAATCAGCTGAAAATTTAAATACTTATATAAAAAAATAAAATAAAATATGAAATAGAATAAAGTAAAATAAGGTATAATGGGCAAAGTAACAGGGCAAGGTATACAATCAGAACAAATCACAACTAAAGCTTCATAAATATCAAATGGGGCTTAGCTGTGAAGAGGCTAAGGAAGGAAATAAGGACAAGAAACAGACCCTAGCCCGGTGAACATACAATGATAACAGGGAAAACTACAGGGGGAGGGGGCTGCTAAATGGTCTCTCTCTTGTAAGAGGGGTGTTGCATGGGGAAAAGGGGATCTTGGTATGGGCTGCAGGAAACCCACAACCAATTGCAGCATCCAAGATGGGCTTGTGACAGGGCTGGAAGAAGGAAGCATGGTGGTTGGGAGACATAGGTATGAAAGATAGAACTGCTCTGTCGTGATGTAGGATTTGAAGATTTGTCTTCAGCATCCTGTTGCCATGAAAACGGCCTCTCCTGGCATGTCCTGGGCAAGCCTAATGCAAAAGGATGAAGAACACACCACAAAGGGGAACAGCGGCATATACAAGGTTGGCTAACATTAGAACTGCCTTCAGAAAACTGTGTAAGGAATCCTTCAGAACCTTGTATACCACATGTGTAAGGCCAATCCTGGAGTATGCGGCCCCCAGCATGGAGCCGTACCTTGTCAAGCACAAGACAAAGCTGGAAAAAGTTCAGAGGTATGCCACTAGGCTAGTTCCAGAACGAGGAGAGGCTGCTTGAAATGCACCTCACATTGCTGGAAGACAGGAGATCTCCGAGAGAATGATCACTACCTACAAAATTCTCAGAGGAATTGACAGGGTAGATAAAGATATAACTGTTTAACATGGGTGATACGTGAACAAGGGGACTCAGGTGGAGATTGAGTACCCAAATGAGCCACAGGGATGTTAGAAAGAACTTTTTCAGGTGTCAGAGTAGTTAACAGATGGAATGTATAGTGGGCGGTGTGCAGGACAAACATATCAATTGTGACACTAGCTCTCCACACATGTCAGTTGCTTAATTTAGAAACTGTACTTGTGGTCGATCTCGAACCCATTGTTGATGTGACGACTTATATTGAATTTTGTAACTAACTCATCAAGATTGTAACTTGCTTAGCTAAATGAATTGTGGGGTTCAGTCCCTGAGCCCATTATGTGCCTCTGTAACCCTTTCCACTACCGCCCACAAGATGGGCATGGGGGTGCTTTTATCCTGTGTAGGTTGTCACTGCCTCTCTTGGGCATGAGCAGAAGGTGAGGAGGAAGAGAGAATCATGCAGCCATATAGGGATGGTGTTCACAAGGCAGTGCTCAGGAACTGAAGCTGAGGAGAAGGGAAGCTAGATGCCAAAATTTTGTACCCCCTTTTTATAACATGTTGTGTACCTATAACTCTAGATCCTACAACCACTTACTGGTGAAGAGCAATGTGAAACATGGTAGCAGGCCAAACCCGGGATCCACACCTCATTAGGCTTGCCACTAATCCTGGCCTTAGTCCTATAAAGGCAGGAGTCAACCAACACCAAGAGAGGTGCAGTCGCATCTCCACAGATCTCCAGTATCAGCTATTGATACTGTTAATGGCTCCACAGGGCCACCACTAATAGGCTATTCATGCCCATGCCACCTCTTGTGTGGCTTAATCTTCATCAATCAATCAACACCAAAACACTTGCCTCTCTGAGCTCATGTAAAAGATGAATGTCATCTATACCTTTCATTTTTTAAGGCATTTTGTTTGGTGTGAGTTTATGATTTTGTTGTTTTACTCTTGTAGTGTATGGCGAGCTGTACTTTCTCGTTAGTGTTGGTAGAGGTTGAAATTATGCATGCACATCATTCAGTGTGCAGCATTACACAGAAATCACAATAGCGTGATACATCAAATGAACAAATCCATAAGGGCCATGAAGAGGGTTCGAACCTACATCCGGGATGATCCTAGACCCCTTAGTCAACTGCACCACGACATGTTGCAATTCTTTTGACCATGTTGTGGTGCAGTTGACTAAGATGCATCTGGGATCATCCTGAACGTAGGTTCGAACCCTCTTCACGGCCCTTGTGGATTTGTTCATTTGATGTATCACGCTATTGTGATTTGTGTGTGTATTGAAGTAAGGACACAGAGGTAGAACATCTGGTTGATAGCGCCCGGGTGCATGGGGGAATTGTGTAAAACCCCGGTTTGTGTCTCAGAGAGGCTGTGGGATCCATAGGTTCCTGCAGTAGGGAAAACCATCTGCGGGAACCTAGGGGCTTTAGGTTTGAACCCTCATCACGACCCATGTAGATTTGTTCAGTATACAGCATATTCAAATAGTAAATTTCCTAACTAAAACATTACAATTTTTATCTCATTCAGGTAAGGTAGAGATGATCACAGGAGTGGGCAAGGCAATGCAACCTGGCTTGACCGAGTGGAGCAACACGAATCGACCTATCGTGTCATCCGGGGTCTTTGGTCACTACATGGTGTCCCCGGCTGAGGCTGCTATCTTTGTCATCAATGGAGAGACCCGCACTGTTAACTGTGAGATTGGCTCCCTGGTCCATCCTCGCCTAGCAGTGTGGATCACCAGGAAATACATGTAAAAGAAGAAACATAATAACACACTTTAGAAGATACAGTAACCCAATCCCCTAACAATTTTTGATGTGAGGATATATGTAGATAAAGGTATAATAATTTAAATATGAACTATGGTCATATATGATTGCAAATATTTGTTTATAAGCAAGAGCCTAAAATAAAAGGGTCTTATAATTTCAGTGAAATTTTGATGGTTCTGTGTATTCAAGCCAAACTATGAACCGGCCAAAACACATGAACATACATTCCTGACAGTTTTCTGAAATATTACAAAAAGGACACAAACATACAAGTTTGATGAAAATATCCAACAGAGATGCACGCAAAAACCAATAATGAACACCAAGCAGCCTTATAACATTGTAAACTGTAGCCGTACCACCAAGAGTGAGCAGTGTGGTTTCGTATGTATCATGTTTAAGGGTGAATTGCAAATTGGAGAACAGGAGACAGAACACAGACATATCTTATGGCCCTCAATTTCTAGTCCCTGAGAATTATTCATTCCACCTGTCAGAAATCAATCCACGGGTATTACAGTTTAGCTATGAAGTCAGTTTACATAGATTTTAATGCAGATGCCCATTTGTATCTAGTTTGTGGTATTGAATTATAGTTCTCTTTTCATAAGCAATTGAACTTGGTTTCTATATTTATGTATCTTACATTTTCAAAGAAAAGCAGTGGTGACTTGCTGTTTAATGCAGCAATATGGATTACTGTATTACAGTTGGTCTTGTTTTCAATAAAGACATACATTGGAAAATGGGTGCTTGGAGAGGTCTCGTGTGAGGTGCTGTCACATATCTATAGTGAGTTATTTTTAATGTCTGGTCATTACACACACACACTGTTGTAACTAGATGAAGTAACCAGAATTTAAACAGCTTTCCCATAATTTATGACAGACAAATATAGAATTAAGATTACTGTATTTGGTTAAGGTTTCTTTACAAACTGTTACTATACATCAAGACATATACAGTTTTTTTGTGACAACTCAAAATTAATCAGCTAACCAAAGAGCTTTAAATTTAAAGATAGGCATAGTCAAAGTATGAAAGCAGGAATTGTTAAATCCTTAATGTGGCTCCTGTCTACATCAATTAGAAGCACTTTCATTTTAATAGTAACCCCATCCATAATAGTCAATTAGTATGGTAGTGATTAATAAATGCTGATATTTTCTTCCAATGCATATATTTTTTTTTATACAATCATCCAAATTGATGTAAGTTTGCTTCCGAGTACAATATTTCCAACTCGACGAATTGATAACTTCACAAATGACAACCATTACACTGCTACCTGACATTGTATTACCTAAGTTTCTTTAATATATACAAATTAACATTCGAGATCACATAACTATCAGCATTCATGTCAAATAATTTAATTTTCTTCATTTAATGTCTCAAATACAAATATTAAGTGCCACTCATACCATAGTTTTTACTTCTTGCACAAAACACATACAGTATTGGTTTTGACTTTAATTCTGAGTATTTGAAAGCAGATTGAAAGATATCAATTATATAATATATATATATATATTATATATATAATCATTTCCTTTATTCAAGACATATGTGCAGAAGCTACAAACTGATTCCCTCCATGCTGTGGGCAACATGGAGCAAGTGGTATTGCAAAGACACCCAAACAAAAAAATGCAGAATGCAAAAAGGTACTCTAATGTTGTTTGAAGAATCACAGGTTTTTTGTGTCAAATGGTTTTAGAACTAATTTGCATTAGATGAACCTAAAAATACATGCTTTGTATGAAGCTTTTATTTGTTTTAGCTGTTTCTGTATAGCTTGGTATTACTGTATCACTGATGACCATATTAAAGTTGTATTTAGCTAGCAGTTGGTTCTAAAACTTATGCATACACAATAAAATAAAGAGTTTCTTTCATCAGCAAGAGTTCGTCTTGTGATTCAGTGTAGTCTTCATATGTAGCAATGAGGCCAGCAGTTTTGAGCTTGTGTAAGAATGACACCTTTCCACCATATTGTGTGTTGAAGATAACAATGAGGTTATCCCTCAGCAAGGCATATTAATGCTGGCTTCATGAATGTCCTTCAAATAGAATAAAACCTGTTTATTGCCTTACAAGTACAGGCTTGTGTTTGTATGTAACTACATCTTGTATATTGATGTCTGTATCAAAGAAAACTGCTTCACTGACTAGTGTGGAGTAGCTTCAGTACTTTAAGAAACATTAAGATAAGTCTAGTACGCTAGAAATTTGCAGCGTACTCCCATCTGCTAAACAAAAGATCCAATGTGTACGTGTACTCAGTTGCTGTTACGGTATAGAATAGGATACAAATTTAAGACTACTGTATATGTAAATACAAACATCCTGTTTCTATATGTAGCTTTTTGCTTTACAAAATTACAGTTTATAGAGTAGAGTATTATTTTATTGTTTTTTGTGTTTTTTTTAAGGTAAATTTATAGTAATAGTAACTAGCTAAAATATTGGAAAACTGAATGCTGTAAACATTATTGTCATATTTTGACTGGACTTGGGTGCATCCACTTTTTTATATGTGCGGTGTGAAGGCATACACTCACTCGTATATCATGGGACACTCCTGGCTGTTCCACATATCAGTTACTTATTACACTATCACTGGGATTATAAACAGAATGGCTTTTCTCATGTTTATTCTAGAATCATTTTTATTTAAAAAATTAGAATTGTGCATTTCAGGCTATTGTTATTCTTAAAAAAGAAAAACATTGCTGGAGTGAATATGAGAAATTCTATTCTTGTTTGCAATGTACAGGTTAGCATGCAGGTGACTTACATTGCTTTTTATCCTAAAAATTATATAATTGTTAATATGCTATAGAATAAGTCTCTCCTGATGCTCTAATTCACCTCTGACATCCATGACAAGTTGGTCAATAAGAGCAAGCAACTAATCACTGAAAAGTTACCTACTTCGTTATGTCCATAGTTTTCTAAAACAGTCCGGTTGCTTCTAAGATCAAATACTGTGTTACTGAGAATAATGATACAACACCATTCTGGTGGATGTTATTTAACTACAGCTGCCAAGCTTTTATTTAATGGCAAAGCCATGTAAAGAAAACCCATTATCAATACATAAAGGGGATTTTCCCTGTAGGTACACTACAACCTTCCCCCCACCCCATCCTTCTATATTCAGCCCTTATGAGCAGTTGTGTGGGATTGGTGCTGTGGCACTCGGCACACACTACCTGCTTCATAATTAGCAGGTTTTATGCTGTACAATACATCCAATACTTTTATATTTATTTTGATACTACTCCTTTAGTCATTTAAATTTAAGTACTTTTTTTTTTATCCATGGTGTGATCAAGCAAAAGAAAGCATTCAACACAAATATTCATTGTGGGAATAAGCAACGTTGTAGCAGCTTACGAATACAGTAATAGAGTAAAAATAACTCGCGCAAACTCACAGTTAATAACCGATATTAGTAGCTGCAAATGCCTTGCCACCACTTGTAGAGATTACTAATGTTAAGCATGAACTGTTGTCATATACAATACCAGTATATGGATATACTTTACTTAGCAATAAATCATATCAGTTCCTTGACTTTGTAATTATTTCACAGTAAGAAAGAAAATAAGGAAACGACAATGTTTCAGTCCATCCAAGATGGACCATTATCAAGTCGCGTAATCATAACCGTAGTTGCGATAATGGTCCAGGACAGACTGAAACGTCATTGATTCTTTATTTTCAGACATATGGGTTGGATATCAACTCTTCAGCCATGTTATTGTGACACATTGCAATTCACAAATACATGCAGAGCACACACTGCATGTCCAAAAGAAGAAATTTAGAAATATTATTATGTGCATCTATTTTTTTTCCATAATGGCTGCTTTTACAGCAAGTGATCAGTTACAAACATTCATTTGATTTTACTGATTATATAGAAGTTTTCTGGTCCTTAATGTACCAGTAGCACGCATTGTTCTAGTTAAGACCAGATAAAATGTTCACAGGTGTGAATCTGTACCACATGAAAAGCTGTTGAAAGGAGACATTGCTTTACAGTGAAGTAATAATATGAATGAGTGTCACATGTGATGGTTGATTTCTGGAAACTTTTATAGGCTAAGTAGCTGTAATGTGGTCTTCGTTTTCAAGCATATGCTCGCGTGTCTCTCACAAGAACAATTAATGGTAATTTAAGAAAAAGTTAGTAAGGTCCTTCAACACCTACCACTTTATATTAATTTTAAGACTAGCCCACATTGCCCACCCCACCCTACCCATCTCACCCACCCACCCACTCCACAAACTCACTCCACCCCACCCCACCCCACCCCAACACACTCTGCTCTGCTCTCCAGCAGCCCCCCCCCCTTTCTATCAGAAATCAAAGCTTTATATTTTATATCTCTTTTTAAAAATCTATCTCAGAAGTATAATTTTCTTTTTGGGTTGTATCATTCCATGATCACGAGTGACATGTTCAAGATCATTTGATCTGAGCAGGCGAGATTGGAATGTCACTCTTATCTAAGGCTAAATCTAATCACAACATTCAGGTGCGTGGGTGGTTGGTATATATATAGTAAATATTGTAGAATATATGGACAGTGAAAAGTGTTAACAAGGTAGGTGTATGTGTGTGTATGTATGCGAATAAAAAATCTTTAAGTGAACTGATCAATTTCTGATCTGATCTGATTGCAGAGGTTGTAAAATGTGTAGTGATATATATACAGTACTTATGATGATCTGTCTTTTTTGACCATAAGTGCAATATCAGATCAAATAATGAGTGAATGATCTAAACGTATGACTGTAATACAGTATGTGCCGATAAAAGCAATTTGAAATTTAATAGGAGTAAAATATTCCTGGTCATAATAATGTGAATGGGAACAACCTGAGTGATGTGAACAAGTGAGGTCATGAAGGTACTGAAATCAAGCTATAAAAGAGAGAGATGATACATCTGAAGAATGTGTAGGGAAACATTTTTGACTACATGGTCATATTAGCAAGTGAATGGAGAGTGGATAGTAGTTACATCAACAGAAAGCATCAGACTAACAAGCAGCGAGTAGTGTTCTCATTCATGTTTAATGACAGCAGAAATATGAGTAGTAATAATCATTTCGTGTATATTTGAGAGAGCGCGTCCAAACTCCAGCATGAGATGTAAGCATCTCATTTATGTGTGAGAGCAAGAAAGCATTGTAACATTATAGCACGAGTATTAGTAAGCATCCTATTCACGAGTGTGAGCGAGAGAGCATCCAAAAATCGGCATGAGAAGATGTATGCATCCAATTCACATGTGTGTGAAAGCATCCAAGCAGCAGCATGAGTAGTAAGCAACCCATTCATTCACGAGTGAGAGAATACATGCTGGGTGGAGAGACGGAGGGCATGTGGGCCTGGCGCTACAGAAAGAGAACGTAAGAAGTTATCCTAGGTTGAAGCAGCTTGTACTCCCAGCGCTTGTGTATATCGTTGTATTTCTTACAACTGTGTGTACGCTAATTCATAATATGTATTTAACTTTGTGATATGTACAACTGATTTTAATAAGACACACACGGATTACCTGCTTGTTTTACTTCCTTATGCAGTAGTTATTCTAAAAAAAAAAGTAGAGCAAGTGATACAGTACTGTATATACACAGGTGTACCCCACAGTGTTGTTAGTCCTATGGCCCTCAACTATAAAATGAGGGGTATACCTTATAGAAAATGAGGGGTATACCTTATAGAAAATGAGGGGTATACTTTATAGAAAAGGAGGGGTATACTTTATATAAAATGAAGGGTATACTTTAGTTAAGGACTAACTATACTTAATGGCTGATCAGTAAGCTATACTGTCATAGCCTTAACTCTCAAGAAGTTGATAGGCCTTAAGCCCAACACCAAACCAAACATTCCAAATTATTTTTCTTTTCATTTCATTTTCATTTCAATTCTTTAAATGGTTAACTTGACTTAATCTGAACTTACCTGAGGGCAACGGTAGAAAGAGTGGCCTCGATGAGGACAGGAAGGTGGCGGATAGGGTACAGTACCCGCCAATTTGTCCTGATGATTTTATCGAACTTGATCTGGAATTGCAGAGGTAATTTGACATTAATGGCTTCAGCAGAGAGGCATCTCTATGATTTTATAACTAATAAATAATAATAATATTAAATAAATAAATGTGTTTATTCAGGTAAGGTACATACATACAAGAGATTTTACAAAATTTGATAGATTTATAGATAGAGCTAGTACATACAATGCCTAAAGCCACTATTACACAAAACGTTTCGGGCAGGAAAAACATTAATGACTAAAACTTAATACTAATTGAGTATAAAGAATAAAATGGGTTGAGAACAAATAAAAATAAAAAAGGGGGGAACATGGCTGAAAAAGCAGCACAAATGCAATTAGGTCAACAAACAGTGTTGTTTAAAAAAATAGACATGGGTTGACAATAGAGGGGTAAGGTAGGTTACAGGGAATTTATTAGGTAATGCTTCGTTTTTATCTTAAACTGGTTGAGAGAGGTACAGTCTTTAACAAACTACTAGTATAAGGTTGAAAAAGCCTCTTCTATTTTCTGTTCTACATTGTGGCTTATTGAACTTTAAATCTCTGTTCCTTTTTGTTACATCTGACCTTTAAAGAAGTGGTCTGGATTAATATCCTACAAATTGTTCAGCATTTAAGAAATATTATTTATTGGATACAGTAGTCCAAATGGGGATGCACCAGTGATTTGTACATTTAAATAACTACCTTCTTTTCCATGAAGTTGAAGGTTTCTTTGACTATTCCTAGGGTTTGGTTGGCTTTATTATGGCAGTTCCCACTTGTTGTGCAACTACTTTCAGATTGATGAAGAAAAGTACCTTGAAGTCAGAATACACTAATCTGCTGCAATGTAATGTTGATTTGGTAGTTGTAATGTGCATTGTTAAGGCGAACATGCAAGGTCTTGCCCTTTCTGACAATGAAAAGCATTTACCAGTCTTCCAACCATTTGTGGAGTTCATCTGTATATTTGATGATGTGGTTTCGGAGGAAGAATTGAAACAGGAATTTCCTTTAGTACTTTCTTATATTAATACATGTTCAGAGCGAACCATTCCTTCTGAAGATGTATTAATATACGAAAGTACTTAGAGCATTCTATTGTGGTTTTAATATTGAACAATTATACATATACGAAACAGACAAATCTGGTGTCCAAAATAGTAAAAATATTAGTGTGCGATGTGATCAATGTAAGGGGGATATTGGGTGTGCCTCGTATCCCCTACAACAACAAGAAGTTCGAGAGCGATGAGGCCGCCACCTACTACCTTCAGGATGTCGTCGAATCTAAATCAACAATATACTACCGCCGCTACTTTCTCGGAAACGTAAGTACCTGCCGCTTTACTTCTCTCACCCTGCCTAGCCTGGCCTGGCCTGACCTAGCCAGACCTGACCAGACCTGACCTGGCCTAGCCTTACCTAGCCTAGTCTGACCTGGCCTAGTCTGACCTGATCTGGCCTAGCCTTACCCAACGCTAATCACCACACGTGACAGCCCAAACGAATCGCAAATAAGTACACGTAACAAGTCATATGCCCGGACACTCTTTCACCTTGGGGACTGAGTGGTAACTATTGTATAGAAGAGCCGGCTCCCTGAGAGTGGTAAGAGGGCGTGATAAGAGGCTAACGTGTGGTCTTGAAGGAAGTCGATAAAGCAGACAATTTTCAAAAGGAAGGGCAGCATAACGAGCAGACAGGAATGGACAGACAGTCGGTTATCCCATAATGTGTAATACGCCCCGCACAGCATGGGTGGAGTGGGGGGGGGGGGGTTGTAGCAGGGCACAGTATGGTGATGGTGCGGGTGAAGTACACACCCACTGAATTCCTGCCATCAATAATTGTTTTCATAACCATTAGAACAATGGCATCCCTCCAGCCACCATCCTTCCACTGACCCCCTCCTCTGGTCCTCCACCTCAGACAATAACCCCCCACACCCCCTCTCCCTTCCAGACATCAGCATGTTAAAATCAGTACCATAATGTGTTTAAACTATTTAAACTAAGTCATTGTGTATCTCAAGGTATCTTAATTCATTTGAAAGTGTACATGTGCATTCGTTCATATACTCGCCTAATTGTGCTTGCTGGGGTTGCGCCGTGTGGGGGCTTAGTGGGCGGCTGCCGGAGTGTGATGCTCCTTGGGACAGTCCTCTGTCCTTTTCTAGCCTTGTGCTCCTGCTGCCGTCCTCTCCAATTCTGCTGGGCATCTTTTCCTTTTCCTTCTGTTTCGTTTTTCTCCCCCCTCTTCTCCTATCTGCTTGCCGTTTCCTACCGACCTTTTGCTCGTTCTGGTTCTTCCCTTGGACTTCTTCTATTTTGACGCCCGGGTGCTTGAGGAGGCATACTCATGCACCCGTAGAACTGCAGTACCCGACGTCGAGAGCGAGGGGAACCTTTTATTGTCAATCCCCACTTCGTCACTGAACCCGATCTCGACGGACTGTCGGTTTCTTAAGGTGGCGTTTGTGGGGCGTATACTCGCGACGCACCCCTAGGAGGCCCCGACAAGATCGGCGATAGCTTCTTGTTGGGTGTCCTGCCTCTAATTGTGGCTCCATGGTGGGTGTGGGGGCACATTCGTGAGTGAATTCTTTCTTTCGTCAAGATGATTACCCCTGCTTCGGCTTCTTCTGGTTTACCTTCTCAGGCTCGTGGGGTGGGCGACCAAGCCCCCGAGTCGGTCCGTATTGGAAGACCGGGCTCTGTAGCCTCCGCTGCATTGGGCCCCGACCTTGCTCCTCCCTTGGCCTCTCTGACTCCTTCCTCTGGCTCCCCTCCCTCCTCTGTGGTTGGGTCGAGCCCCAAGCCCCCAGTGGTGACTACCTCGTCCCCTGGCGTGGCTCCTTCTCTAGTTGTAACTACTGCGCCTTTTAACCCCTCTCTCTCTGGGGGTTCTCACCGCCGTCTTCGTCACGGCCGCCCTCGCTCGATTCCTTCCAGTTCTGCTACCTATCAAGCCTTGTTTGGTCCCGCTTCGTAGGCCAAATATTTTGATCTCCTCCCTCTTGATTCTGCGCCTCCTGACGATTTCTCCCTCCATCGACATCTCATTGATTCCGTGGATGCCTCCATTACTTTCAACCCCACTCGTCTCGGTACACGTGTCGTTGCTGCTCCTTCTCAGGATGCTGCTTCCCGCTTGGCTGCCTTATCCTGCCTTGGCGAGACCCCCGTTCGGGTCTCGAAGAACGTTCAGTTGAATGCCAGTGTTGGCACTATTTTGCTCCCGCCCCATGTTGCGACCGGTGTTCGGGACCTACGCGACTGCCACGACGATATTCGACATATCCTCGCTGCCCAGGGCCACTCTATTCTCCAGGTGGACACGTTTACTCGTCCCCCTCGTGGTAGTCGCCGTCAACCCCTCCGGGTTGTGAAGATTACCTTTGATGGTAGGACCCTTCCACCCTCTGTCATTCTTGCTGGTGCCAGGTGCTCTGTCCAGGAGTACATTCCTTCTCCTCGGCTCTGCAACAAGTGCTGGAGGTTTGGGCATGGTGCCCTCCGCTGCTCCGGGACTGTCTCTCTCTGTCCTTTGTGTGGTGGCGAAGGTCACTCTAAGTCGGAGTGCGCTTCTCCCCAGGCTCGTTGCCTCAACTGCGGTGAGGCCCATCCTACCTTCTCCCGTGCGTGTGTCCATTACAAGCTTGAGGCAGCCGTCCTCAACTTGAAGCACCGGGAGCGTTTATCTTTTCCTGAGGCGAGGCGCCAGGTTCGCCGGCTCCCGCCTTATGCTAATATCTCTTATGCTCGCGTGTTGCGCTCTTCCTCTCCTCGTCCTTCCCGCCTTCCTCAGACTCACAACCGTTTCCAGGCCTTGGACCCTGATGCGCCCACTGCCCCCTCCTCTGTCCCTTTGGGTTCTCTCCCGAAGGATCCTCCTCCTGGTCCTCTGTCTGGGGTTCCCCTTCCTTCTACCCGGTCTGTCGTGTCTTCTGTGTCTTCTTCCTCGTCCCCCTCCGATCCTCCTTCCCATCCTCTTCCTCCATCTATCGGCTCTCCCCGCCGCCTGTCGGTGCGGGCGGATGTCCATCGCTCTCCTAACGGCCGTCGTGTGTGCTCTCGTTCGGCTTCTCCTGTTGAGACACTGGAATCCGTTGCCCGGTACGTAGTTGCTGGGACACCGGTCTCTTTAAGTCAGAAGCGTAAGCCTGGCTCCTCTCCTTCCTCTTCCCCGGCGGGTAAGAAGGCTTCGCTTTCTTCCTCAGCTCCTCCTTCTGGCTCTGTTGCTCCTTCCCCTCCCGTTTCAGTGCTTGCGCCCCCTGTTCCTGCTATGGAGGTTTCTTTGGCCCCTGCTTCCCTTTCGGTTGCTGCTCTTGCTGGGGTGCGCTCCTCTCTTTCTACTCCCCCTCTTCCTGCTGCTGTCCTTGACTGCTCCTCTCCGTTGTCTCCTCCTCCTCCTCCTCCTCCTCCTCCTCCGGACCCTGCCCGCCCACCTCTGATCTGTTCTCCCGTTTCCTTCCCTCCGTCTTTGCTCAGTTTACCCATGCCCCCTAACCCTGACTTTGCTGACCCTGATCCCGACCCTGATATTCTTTAACGTGCTCTGTTGGTCTTTCGCCTTTGTTTCTTCCTTGTTCTCTGTTTTTGTCCTTTCTCTTCTCGTCGTTGTCCATTCTTCAATGGAACGTTCGAGGTTATTACGCCAATTTCCTCGAACTCCAACTTCTGGTTTCGCGGTTTTCGCCCCTTTGTGTCTGTCTTCAGGAGCCGATGCTTGGTGCTCGTCCTGGTCGTTTTCGTGGCTATTCCTTTCTCTCCCCCCCCCCCCCTGCCATTGCTGGGGCTTCTAATTCTTCTGCTCTCTTGATTCGGGCTGATGTTCCCTTTGTTCCTTTACTTTTTCCTTCGCCTCTCCATTGTTCTGCTGCTCGTATCTTTGTGGGGAAATGGTACACAGTTTGTTCCATTTATCTCCCCCCGAGTGTCCCGCTCTCTCTTCCTGATTTGAAACAACTCCTAGACTCCTTGCCGGAGCCTGTGCTCCTGCTGGGTGACTTCAATTGTCGTCATTCTCTTTGGGGTGACGTTCTGACGAATACCCGGGGTCGCCTCCTTGAGCCGTTTCTCCTCTCTTCTTCCCTGTCTCTTCTGAATTCTGGTGAGCCCACTCATTTGGACTCTCGAACTCGCACCCTTTCTTGTCTTGATCTTTCTCTCTGCTCTTCTTCTCTTTACTTAGATTTCACATGGCAGGTTCTTGATGACCTCCATGGTAGTGATCATTTCCCCATCCTTGTTTCCTTTTTCTCTTTTCGCCCTTCCCTCTCTTTCCCTAGGTGGCAGTTTAATTGCTAAGGCGGACTGGACCCTATTTTCCCTCAGTGCTACTCTCTCTGACCTCTCCCTTCTGCCCCTCTCTCGCGCTCTCCTCCTTTTTCATGACACTGTCTTCGACGCTGCCCTCCGCTCTATTCCTCGCTCTTCCTCTCGGGGTCCACGGAAGTGCGTTCCCTGGTGGAATGCGGACTGTGCTCGGGCTGTCCGCTGTAAGCGTGCAGCCTGGAAGAAGCACCGCCGTAGGCAGACGACCGATTCTTTTCTTTTCTTTCGGAAAGCGAGTGCGGTGGCCCGTAGGGCCATCCGTACGGCTAAACGTGAATGTTGGGCATCTTATGTCTCGACAATTACGTCTGAAACCCCTCTGGCCCAGATCTGGAAGCGTATCCGCAAGATAGCGGGTAAGTTCGTTCCCGATGTTTCACCGGTCCTTCACCTCCATGATACTCTTGTGGCGGACCCGTTGCAGGTCGCTTCCGAACTGGGTTCCCACTTTTCTTCTGTTAGCTCTGGTCTTCATCTTCCCCAATCTTTCCTTCTTCGTAAACCTGTCCTTGAGTCTCGTCCTTTAGATTTCTGCACTCATCTTCAGCTTCCCTATAATGATCCCTTCTCTCTCTCTGAACTTCGTTCTGCCCTGGCCCTCTGCGGTTCTACGGCGGCGGGCTCCGATGGTATTCATTATGAGATGCTTCGCCATCTCCCTCCGAGCACGTCTCAGTATTTACTGAGTCTGTATAATCGGATCTGGGAGTCGTCGTCAGTCCCTGAGGACTGGCTCGATGCCGTTGTCCTCCCTGTTCGCAAACCGGGGTCTCTGGGTACTTCCCCTAAGGACTTTCGCCCTATTGCTCTCACAAGTTGTGTCTGCAAACTCTTTGAACGTATGGTTAACGTTCGTCTGATGTGGTTCCTGGAACACCATCACCTCCTCTCCCCTTCTCAATTTGGTTTCCGCAAGTGCCGCAGCACGACAGATGTCCTGGTGAACTTGGAGGTCTATATTCGTACTGCTTTTGCTGCGAAGACCTCCGTTGTTGCCGTCCTTTTTGACCTAGAAAAGGCTTACGACACCACTTGGCGTTATCATATCCTATCTCAACTTCATTCTTTTGGCCTTCGTGGTCATCTCCCTCTCTTTCTCCGCAGCTTCCTCTCTCGTCGTTCCTTTCGGGTGCGCCTTGGTACCGCTCTCTCTCCCTCTTTTCAGCAATACGAAGGTGTGCCCCAGGGTAGTGTTCTGAGCACTACTCTTTTTCTGGTTGCCCTCAATGGTCTTCTTTCCTCTCTTCCTTCTGGTGTCTTCTCCGCTCTCTATGTCGATGATCTTACCCTTTGTTGTCAGGGTGATGATTCGCCTCTCCTTCAACGCCGGCTTCAACTTGCGATTGATGCCGTGTCGTCTTGGGCCACAGGTCATGGCTTCAAGTTCTCTACTTCTAAGACTTGTGCCATGACTTTTACGCGGAAACGGGTTGTTCTTCGTCCCTCTTTGTCACTTTATGGTCATCCCCTTGAATACAAAGATTCCGCGAAGCTTTTGGGGTTATTCCTTGACACTCGTTTGTCTTGGTCTCCCCATATCTCTTACCTCCGTGTTGAGTGCTCTAAGTCCCTTACCCTCCTTCGGGTCTTGTCCCATACTTCTTGGGGGGCAGATAGGCGCACTCTCCTTGCTTTACATTCCTCTCTCGTCCTGTCTAAGCTCGATTATGGTTGCCCTGCTTACTCGTCTGCTTCTCCCTCTACTCTTCGCCGTCTTGATGCTTTGCACCATACTGGGTTGCGCCTCAGTTCTGGTGCCTTTCGTTCGACTCCCGTCCTTAGCTTGTATGTTGACACTGGCTTCCTGTCTCTCCAGGACCGCCGTGATCGCTACTGTCTTCGCTATCTTGCGCGGTCCTTGCAACATCCTTCCTCTCGCCTCTGTCGTGCTTTAACTTTTACCCCTCCTGCGGTTCCTGTTCCTCTTCACCACCTCCCTCTTTCTGTCCGGTTATCTCGCCTACAGGATTCTCTTTCCGTTCGTATTTCTGATGTTTCTCCTCGTGTTGTTCCTTCTTTGCCCCCGTGGAGGGTCCCTCTTCCGCGGTTTTGTACATCCTTGACTCGTATCACTAAAGCTTTTACCCCTCCTACAGTTCTAAAACGCCTTTTCCTCGAGCACTTTTCTTCTCACTCCCGCTCCGTTTCTGTCTTCACCGATGGGTCTAAGTCAGCGGACGGTGTTGGCTACTCTGTTGTTTTTCCTGATCGCACTTATATGTGTCGCTTGCCTCCGGAGACTAGCATCTTTACAGCGGAACTTTATGCTATTCTCTATGCTCTTCGTCTCCTGCTTTCTCGTTGTCAGTCTTCCTTTGTGGTTGTTGTTGACTCTCGTAGTGCCCTCATGGCTCTCGGGTGCTTTAATCCAGTTCATCCGGTAGTTGTCGAGATCCAGCATTGGCTGTTTCTCGTTCACAGTAAATTTAAGTCGGTTGAGTTTTGTTGGGTTCCCAGCCATATTGGCGTGTCTTTAAATGAGCGTGCGGATGCTGCCGCTAAGGAAGCTGTCCGCTCTTGTCCCATCTCTCGTAAAGGCATTCCGTATTCCGACTTTTACCCGGTTATCCATTCCTCAGTCCTTACCCGTTGGCAGGCTTCTTGGTTGTCTGTTACTGGTAACAAGCTACGTACTCTTAAATGTTGTGTTTCCTCGTGGCCGTCCTCCTTCCACCGTAACCGGCGGTGGGAAACAGCTCTGGCGAGGTTGCGTATTGGCCATACTCGCTTAACCCATGGTCACTTGATGGAGCGCCGCCCTGCTCCTTATTGTCCTAGTTGCATTGTCCCTCTTACGGTCGTGCATGTCCTTCTTGAATGTCCTGACTTCCAGGACGAGCGTGTGTCTTGCTTTCCGACCGCCCCTCGCGGTCACCTGTCCCTCGATAGAATTCTTGGTGACTCGGATACTTTTGATATCGTTCGCCTTATGCGTTTTTGTTCTCGTATTGGCATCCTTGGTGATATTTAGCGCCCTCTGATTATTTTGCGTATTTGATGGTGCTACATAGCCTTCCCGGTTTGGTGCCTTCTTTTGATAATTACTTACTTACTTGGTGCCTTTTTTTGATAATTACTTATTTCAGGTGTGCGAGTTCTTTTTCCTGTTGCAGTGACCCTCGCCTTGTTGCCAGTGAATCTTCCCATGGTGATAATAAATAGTTACTTGAACAAATTTGTATTATTAAATTCCCACAAATATAGAAGACGACTAGTTTTCACAAAGATGTGCAGAAAGTACCTATTTGAATATATAGTGCCTACTTGAATAGGTAGTACCTATTTGAATAGGTACTACCTATTTGAATAGGTAGTACCCATCCAAATAGGTATAACAAATTTGCAATAATCAAGTCCAACAAATGTGGAAGACAGTAATTTTCATAAGGATAGAAAAAGTACCTATTTGAATAGGTATAAAGTACCTATTTGAATAGGTAGTACCTATTTGAATAGGTAGTACCCATCCAAATAGGTATAATATGTTCAAATTTGCAAAAATCAAGTCAAATGTGGAAGACTAATTTTCATAAGGATAGAAAAAGTACCTATTTGAATAGGTATAAAGTACCTATTTGAATAGGTATAAAGTACCTATTTGAATAGGTATAAAGTACCTATTTGAATAGGTAGGACCTATTTGAATAGGTAGTAACCATCCAAATAGGTATATGTGCAAATTTGCAAAAATCAAGTCAAACAAATGTGGAAGACAGTAATTTTCATAAGGATAGAAAAAGTACCTATTTGAATAGGTATAAAGTACCTATTTGAATAGGTAGGACCTATTTGAATAGGTAGGACCTATTTGAATAGGTAGTAACCATCCAAATAGGTATATGTTCAAATTTGCAAAAATCAAGTCAAACAAATGTGGAAGACAGTAATTTTCATAAGGATAGAAAAAGTACCTATTTGAATAGGTATAAAGTACCTATTTGAATAGGTAGGACCTATTTGAATAGGTAGTACCCATCCAAATAGGTATATGTTCAAATTTGCAAAAATCAAGTCAAACAAATGTGGAAGACAGTAATTTTCATAAGGATAGAAAAAGTACCTATTTGAATAGGTATAAAGTACCTATTTGAATAGGTAGGACCTATTTGAATAGGTAGTACCCATCCAAATAGGTATATGTTCAAATTTGCAAAAATCAAGTCAAACAAATGTGGAAGACAGTAATTTTCATAAGGATAGAAAAACTACATATTCAAATAGGTACTACCTATTCAAATAGGTACTACCTATTCAAATAGGTACTACCTATTCAAATAGTAGCAATTTGAATGGGTAGCACCCATCCAAATAGGTACATGATCAAATTTGCAATAATAAAGTCCAACAAATGTGGAAGACAGTAATTTTCATGATATAAAAGTACCTATTCAAATAGGTACTTTTCTATCCTTATGAAAATTACAGTCTTCCACATTTGTTGGACTTGATTATTGCAAATTTGAACATAGGTAGTACCCATCCAAATAGATATATGTTCAAATTTGCAATAATGAAGTCCAACAAATGTGGAAGGCAGTAATTTTCATTCAGATAGAAAAGTACCTATTTGAATAGGTATAAAGTATCCATTTGAATAGATAGTACCCATCTAAATAGGTATATGTTCAAATTTGCAATAATGTCCAACAAATGTGGAAGACAATTTTCATAAGGATAGAAAAGTACGTATTTGAGTAGTTATAATGTACCTATTTGAACAGGTATAAAGTACCTATTTGAATGGGTAAATGTACACATTAGTAATAGATTTCCACAGATGTAGAAGATGGTAACTAGTTTTCATAATATATAGAAAAGTACCTATCTAAATAGGTAGATAGTACTTATTTGAATACGTATAAAGTACCCATTTAAATAGGTAAAATTGGTACACGTAAAAAGGAGATGGTATCTAGTTTTCATAAGACTATGTAAATAAGTACCTATTTGGATAGAAAGTTTTTGAATAGGTTTTTGAAAAAAAATTTGATATTTGAATAGGCACATATATTAGACAGTAACTAGTTTAATAAGGATAGATAGAACAGTACCTACTCAAATAAGTTGAAAAGGACCAATTTGAATAGGTAGAAATACTGTATACCTATCTGAATAAAATAGATACTATTTTAATAAGTAGAAAAGGCACATCTAGATGACAATAATTTGTTTTAATATGAAAAGGTAGAAACATACCTATCTGAAAAGGTAAAAAGGTACTCATCTGAATATGTAAAAAGGTACCTATCCGAATGGGTAGAAAGCAAGTAATTATCAAAAGAAGGCACCAAGCCGGGGAGGCTATGTAGCACCGTCAAAAGTGCGGGATATTCAAAAAGCGCTAAAGATCACTAAGTATGCCAATACGAGAACACAAGCGCCTAAGGTGAACAACATCAAAGGCATCCGATTCACCAAGGATGCTATTGAGAGACAGGTGACCGCGAGGAACAGTCGGTAAGCAAGTAAGTAAGTAATTATCAAAAGAAGGCACCAAACCGGGAAGGCTATGTAAGTCGGTAAGCAAGACGCACGCACATCTTGGAAGTCAGCACATTCAACAAGGATATGCACGACCGTAAGAGGGACAATGCAATTCGGACATTAAGAAGCAGGGCGGCACTCCATTAAGTGCCTGCGAGTTAAACGGGTATGGTCAATACGTAACCTATGGAATGGGTAGAAAGGTACCTATCTTGAGGTTATCTCGAGATGATTTCGGGTCTTTAGGCCTGGTCGAGGACCAGGCCTCCACCCCCAGGAAGCAGCCCGTGACAGCTGACTAACTCGGAGGTACCTATTTTATTGCTAGGTAACAGGGGCCTAGGGTAAAAGAAACTCTGCCCATTGTTTCTCGTCGGTGCCCGGGATCGAACCCGGGACCACAGGATCACGTGTCCAGCGTGCTGTCCACTCGGCAGACCGGCTCCCATCGCTCGGCCGACCGACTCCCCATAAACTGTCATCACCTATCTGTATGGGTAGAAAGGTATTTATTTGAATAGGTAGGAAAACACATTCTAAGGTCTATAATGCCTGAAATTCTTGTAGAGAACCAGACACACGAGACAGCACCTGGTACTGTTCTGGACTGCATCCAACTGTTTCAGGGTCCCTGGGAAAGGTTCCTGTACAAATGTAATGGATCTTCCTCCTCCAACAGTAAAGAACAAAAAATTCTTACACACACACACACTCCATTGCTATCACTGGCACTCCACCAATATCAGTAGCACTTTGGAGTTACCCGGTTAGGCCTTGCCCCATGTTATCTGTAGAGGGACACACACACACACATCACTACTTGCTGTCATGTACCATGTCCATCAACATTGATGGTGTAGCATTCCCCTCTGATGCGGTGCTCATGTGACCTTTTCTACACACTTTGTTTCTTCCCTTCTTAATTAGTACTCAACTTTGAGAAACAATCGGGTTTTTATTACTCATATCTACAGACTCACAGAAGTAAGAAAAACTTCTAAGTTAGAAAATAGAACATTTAATAAACAATTTTGACCTATTTGTGACAACAGAAATGGAGTGGGAGTGTGAAGAAAAGTGTGCAAGCAAAAGAAGTCTCAGAACTGTAGCAGGGGTAAAAGCTTTAGTCATGTGGGTCAAGGTTTTACAAAACTTAGAAAGGGAGACAGTTCATATGGGCAAGGATGGAACGACACGAGGAGAAACTTTGGTAACATGAACCGAAAGAGAACCTTGCAAGCAAGATGATCGTACAGGAAGAGGTAGATGGTGAAAGGGAACAGGTTCCACAGGATGGGTAAAGGTCAAAGTACGACATAAGCAAGAGTGAGGGTGTTGTAAGGACCGTGCAGACAGGATGCCAGTTTCAACATACAAGCCTAGGATAGGAGTCAAACAAAAGGCACCAGAGCTGAAGCGTAACCCAGTATGGTGAAGAGCATCAAGACGGCAAAGAGTAGGAGGAGAAATGTCATTCTCGACTCGTGTACCAGTACGGGTGGGTTTGAAAATGACAAAGGTATCCACCAAATCAACTACGTGTTTATGGATTTATACATTATCAAGACTTTAGAATTAACATGAGCGAGATCAAAATACTTAATGTAGCAGGACCAAACAAAGCTTATGTATTAGAACCGGAAGGAATCGTGTGTGGTAGAGATGACAGCGCTGAGCACCCCCAGTAAGAGGATGGGGGTGGGGTGAAAGATGCAGTTAGAAAAGATGGAGCCACTCAAGTAATGAGGTGGTCACCACTGGGGGCTTGGGGCTCAACCCCGCCACATAGGTGGGAGGGAAGCAGTCAGTAAGGAGAGTCAGAAGCAGCTTTGTCTGGGCCTAATGTAGCGGGGACTACAGAGCCCGGCCTTCCTTCACAGTCCAACTCAGGTGCCTGGTCACCCACCCCACGAGCCTGGGTAAGAGAAGTCATTTCGTTTTCCATGTATCAATCATAAAGTAGTTTCATTAAAATTGTTTTATTTAATAGGTTTTACATATAGTATTTATAATACATCTAATATTTATTACTGTTTCAGGTTGTGGGACAGATGCTCCTAGATGAACAGAAGATCCAAAAGGCCAAGACAACTCCAGAGACAATCACCTGTAAAAGAAAAATAAACATTAAACAGGGACACTACTTTTATTATCACCAATGCCTAATAATAAGCACAAAAAATCCTAACAGCCTATCTTTAACAGGCTCAGCAAGGCCTATCCTTTCCTCTGATTTCAGTGCAGAGCTTGTTCCCTGAATGGGTGCATTACATCCACCACTTTAGTGCCATCAACACATTGTACATATGCTTTACTGAAAGCACTGTACAATGCATGCCAGGCACTAAAGTTTTCGATGCATCCACCCATTCAGCAAACAAGCCCTGTGAGAATTAACAATGTAACCATTGTTAAGGGTCCCTAAACCTATGCAAATCTAGTCCATCTATTAGATGGGTAGTAGAGCAAAGCTCTGAAAAAGCCAAGCCAGGGAAATCTGCAGGACTGCCTGGTCCCCTTTTATGAAATGGGGTAGGATCAGTACAAACTGCATCATCCCCTGTGGGTTGTAACAGTAGGACATGGTTACACACCTATAAATGGACTAGATACAAGAATTAAGATTAGGTCATTGATATAGCTAAAACATCAAATTCAAACTCGCCCACTTTTGTAGATTTCCTTTTGCAGAGTAAAGGAGCCTCACTCCAAGCCATTCCATGCATCATAATCACTTTCACCTGAAAAATATTTCAACAAATTAATTTCAGATTTAAAGCCAATCTTGCTTTACTTTTCAAATTAGCATTCAGTACTTTACAAATTCAGATGTAAAAAATTTCTTTAAGGAATTTACTTTTCCTACATATTCTAGTAGCAGTAGTAAAGATCTAATTTAGCAATATAAATATATATGGCATCAATTTGCCAAGTTTCAGTAAATGTCATTTGAGAAACTATCCACAACTGCACTTCAATGGCAATTTACATTTATCTTTAGCCAATGCTATATTGTTTAAGTTATTACTATTTTTACTTTTATGCAAATCTATTCAGATTAACCTTTACTACAACTCGCCTGATTCTGTTTAAGCAATTAACTTTATTATCTTGAGTTATCTTGAGATGATTTCGGGGCTTTTTAGTGTCCCCGCGGCCCGGTCCTCGACCAGGCCTCCACCCCCAGGAAGCAGCCCGTGACAGCTGACTCACTCTCAGGTACCTATTTACTGCTAGGTAACAGGGGCATTCAGGGTGAAAGAAACTTTGCCCATTTGTTTCTGCCTCGTGCGGGAATCGAACCCGCGTCACAGAATTACGAGTCCTGCGCGCTATCCACCAGGCTACGAGGCCTAACTCTTCCAACTGACAGAGGGACTTCTGGACTTTCCAAACCAGATTCTGGAAAACTATATAAATTTAAAACCAAGCTAAAGTAAACATTGAATATTTTTTTTTACTTTCAAGGGAAAAATACCATCACTTAAAACAAAACTTTTCCTGCCATCAACTTTATTTGACTATTACCCTTAAGTTATACATTTATAGATTAAAGCTTATTTAACAAACATTTAATGTTAACTAAAGATTTATATTTCATTAAAATTAATAATAAAACACCCTCAACTATGCTGTTTAAGATCTAATGCCCCACATTACAATTTTCACAATTTCAACATACCATTCTATTCAATACATTCCTGAAAGGACTAAACTTGCAGATATGGTACCCACTAGCCTAAGCCTAGACTTCCATACCCTAATATTTAATAGGTTTTTAGCAATTAACTTCTACCCTCTAATTCCAATGTACACAACACTACTTACTGTAGATCTGCAAGTATTTTCCTGCAGCTCTGTTGCCAGGACCTTCCACAACCTGTCATGTGAACAGTAAATATTACTAAAAAGTTATTTGCATAGTGATGTTATTTTGTTCATACCTGTACCACCAGTTTAACATTTGCCGTTTTAAATGGCACACAGTATCTTGTTGTCCCATCTTTATTATAAACAAAGCTATAGTCATTTCAAGTCAACATCCTATACAAATTTTATTTTCCAACAACTTTAGTCATTAACATTTTTCTAGAACATTACAAACTTTAATTTAACAACCATGTATAACATTTGAATAAAAGCAATACAAAATTTATATATACAAATTATTATTCTTTTGCAACCACTGCTTACTACTAGGGGGACAAATTTATTCTGTTGAATTATGTACCAAGTTTTTTTAGTCTGAAAATTTATAATTAACCCAACTATACTACCAAGACAATGATTTTACTAAATTTAGTAATATTTTTACACTAGCAACTATACAAGGCCATATTCTCTCCAGTTATCACTACACTTCTGCAGGTGTAAGGTTCTATCTCCCCCATCTGCAGCACTTATGACCACACTTGGTCTTTATTATAAATTTCTTTATGAACCTGATACAGTACTGTTAATGGGATTAAATGTTTTGTGGGAACAATTTAGCTACAGTTCTGCCAAAGGAATGATTAACACCATGCAAGCCAACTAATATTAAAGTTAGAAATATTTATTAAAAGCAGAAGTTTTTATCATATGGGATGTTATTTTAGAAGAATGGGTGGTGTGGTGGTTATGTTATGGTTGAGTAACATGGTACAAGAGGGCAAGTAGTTGCTGAGCAAGTATGCTAATTTCAATTTCTAGCAAACTGGCAGATACAGCAGAAGTGCACACTTTCTGCATGAATAATTGGCAGTAAAGTTCCTACTAGAGTGTAACTGGCCACCATTCACTAATGACTAGGGGAAGTTAGCTCAGAGCATCTTTGATGCGCTTTGAAACGAAAATGTTGCCCCCCCCCCTTCAAAAGTTAAGCTTGTCTACAGCATCTCTTTTTTAATTAACTATGTAAGGGGGAGATTCTGAATAGCAAGTGCCAATAGGCACTGCCACTGGCTTATGGCAAAAGATTCTGTAGCAATAGAACTATAAGCCACACTTTCTCCCCCCCCCCCTTTCCTCCCAACTGTTCAGTGTCAAAAGGGAGGGGGGGGTGTCCATTTACTGTACCACTTACATTTTAGTGTGGGCTTCATCCACTATTCTGATGTTAGCTGGAACATTTGTGCCAGCTGCTGGTTTGAAAGGGAGGCATACCATGTGCCAATTCAGGAAGCTTTCCACGTTCCTCATTGCATGTCAGCTCAGGACCTCGCTACCATGTTGGGAGCCAGTTGAAGACTAACCAATCAACATCCCAGGCTGGAGAGCAGTGCCAGCTCGGGGAGAATTTACCACCTGCAAAAAATTTAATACTCTTAACAATCTACACCATCTATCTCATCTTTACCTAGCCCCCAAACCTTACATTTGTCAGCATTAAACTGCATCTGGTAGTCTTAACCATTTCAAAACCATATAGGGCATCGGTATTTTTTATTTGCCAATTCTGCAACTATTGCAGTCTAAACCATAATCTTGCGAATAACCGAGGTCCAAGGAGAGCTTTTAGGCACTACTTACAACACTTCTCCCAACTTAACCCCATTTATACTAATTTCCTTTGGTATAGCCATGACCTAATCAACTTCAGTCAGCATTCCCAATGATCCGAGCTCCTATCAATTTTGCGCTACTATCAAAATCTCTGCTGAAGTCAAGGTACACAAAATCACAAACCTTATCACCATTTCCTCAACTATGCAACCTAATCCATGAACATTTAGTAATAAAACTATGCGATTCATGTATCTAGTCATGTTTCTCAAAAAGAGTAGAGAAATGGTCACTGCTTGAGATCGCAAGCGGGGATGTTTCTGGCGGGGGAGAAAGAAACAATTGCGCAGCGCGTCCCGCGGCGTTGCACGGGCAGTTTGGGGCCGTATAAATACGGGCGCACAATGGGGCTCTACACCATTTGGTCACCACTTCGTCCGGGAGACATCTCCCGTCACGCAGGGTGCAGTTGCGCCTCCAAAGATCTCCAGTATCATCTTTTGATACTGGTAATGGCTCGAAAGGGCCACCACTTACGGGCTATTCATGCCCGTGCCACCTCTTGGGTGGCTTAATCTTCATCGGGGCTCTGCCTCACTCCGCCTGCCCTCGCCGCTGCCCTCGCAAAACCCCACCCTCCCCCCTTTGCAAGCGGCTGCTTTTGTACCCCCGTCATGCTTTGCACAGTTGTCCCGATTGTCTCCCCACTGCATGTGGGAAGGGGGGTGCAGCGCCGGTCCCCAAGTGTCCCGCTGTCCGCAGCTAATACTTTGCCCAGTCTAGGTGCTAGTAAGCCCTACTTGTAGTCACACCCCCTTCTCCTTATCCATTAGGTCTTTTACGGCCTCTTGGCCGGGTACATTACGTGTTATGTGGTCTCACTTATTAGTTACTCTTTGTGTCCTGCCTGTTATATCCTAGTGTTATATAATTACTACACATTTGCACTCTGCCTTAATTCTAGTACCAGTTAACCTTTAGGTTTCTGCAGAATTAGTTTCCATGTCACTATACGCTAAGGTCTCATACTTACTACGGGTGTACCTTTTAAGTTAAATCTAGTCCTCTGACTTTGAATTGTTACTGTTAATTCTTACTTTATATATTTACTTTATATATTTTAATATAAACGTTATATATTTACTTATTTATATATTTGAAACTTTATATATTTACATGTTCAATATTAAGTTTAATATATCAACTTTGTTATAAGTCTAATATAAACCGTGTTTAATATAAACTTTATAAAATTACTTTATATATTTGAACTTTATATATTTACATGTTCTGCAGAATTTAACCTTCAATAAACTTTAACGCCCCATACTGCCAGTATCTTTCTCCCCCTGGTCAGAAAATGGCACTTGCAATGTTGGATTCTAGTAACTTTCCTCACAATAGACTAAGCTAATTGGTCACTAACTTAAGCGTTAAAGTTAACTCAAACTTTTCCTTTAAAACTTGCTATATTAGGAACTTTCCACGACCGGCCTTTACCCGACATAATTAAATAGGGTAAAAACGGTATATTAAATGCAGTAAAACTACGGTAAATTCAATATGATAAACTTGCATTCTTTAAGCATGGGCTGCATAGTAAGTGAACTAAACTAAATGTTAAGCACCCTGGCAAACCACTTCGTTCTATTGAATTTCTTTATTGAATCACTTTGTCCGGCAAGAATTTTTAGATTAGATTAAAGGAACACCCTCCCTGGTAACGGCTGAACTAGTTAACCAAATACAAATATTTAGGCACAATACTTTCATAAAACCCGTCTACTTCCCCCACCAGTAGACTTGTTCAGCTAAAGGCATAATGTAATATTCCACTTTAGTAAATAAAGACTTAAAAAAACACTACCCCATCTGTGTAGTTACAGGTTACCTGACATTCTACGCTTAAAATAACCCATCTATTCCCCATAATTGTTCGATATAACTTACCTCTCACCCGCTGGTCGAGTACACAGCAATATATATCCTCCTCCATCACTCACCGCGTGGATACTATTTCACTCTGGCCGCAAATTGCCTCAAATCACCTACGTTGTCCATAAACATATATAGAAGAGCAACTGACCATAACACCCGTATAGCGATCATCACATAACGTGGGAACATTAGTAGTACTGCTGTCAAAACATAGATGGCGCCAGGACAAACGGTAATTCCTATGGACTCGCCTAGTTATGCGTAGGGAATTGAGCTTCAGCTGTTTGGTCCCGCCCCTCAGCTGTATTCACCTAGTTGTACTCACCTAATTTGTGCTTGCAGGCGTTGAGCTTTGGTTCTTTGGTCCCGACTCTCAACCGTCAATCAACAGGTGTACAGGTTCCTGAGCATATTGGGCTCTATCACATCTACATTTGAAATTGTGTATGGAGTCAGCCTCCACCACATCACTGCTTAATACATTCCATTTGTTAACTACTCTGACACTGAAAAAATTCTTTCTAATATCTCTGTGGCTCATTTGGGTACTAAGTTCCTCTTGTTCGTGTTCCACCCGTGTTAAAGAGCTGTCTTTGTAACTATCAAAATGCATATATCTTTGCTTTCACCTCAGTTATATTTATGACAAGGGATTTAAAATTTGCCTATATTTCTGCTTCTCTGATGACATTAAAAACTTTCGTTTATTACAGTATCTACATAAAATTAACATTTATCTTCATTAGGTTGTAGTTCTCATCAATAGGGAGAGCGTCGGTAAAAAAAAAAAAAAATGTTTTTTCTGACCAGGGGGAAAAAGACACAGGCCGAATGGGCTTAAATTTTTTATTAGTAAATTAAATTCTGCAGAACATGTAAATAATATAAGTAGGAATTAACAAATGTAACATGTCCATGTCTGAGGACTAATTAACTTAAAATGTACCCCCCGTAGTAGTAAGCATAGCCTAGACATGGCAAACACGTTCTGCAGAAACCTAATGGCAGATGAAATATAATTAGAACTAGGTATAACAGTCAGGACACAAAGGGGAAATAAAGTGTATAGACACAACACTTAACGGAGCCCTACCAAGACATAATGGGAAATCCTAGAATTAACAGGCGGGCAGAAAATACCTAGTGACTGGGGAAAACTGGTATGACAAATGGGAGAAGTTTTTCCCAGGGCGTGAGGCCAGCCGCCAAGGAATAAGAAGTGTTTCCTGACTCTTACTAGCACCTAGACTGGGCATAGGATTAGCTGCGGACAGCGGGACACTTGGGGACCGGCGCTGCACCCCCACCGCAGGCCAGCTGGCCGGACCCCCCCCCCCTTCCCGAAGGGCGAGGCCCGCTGGTCGCAAGGAGGCCTCAGAGCGGCAGAGCAACAACGTCCCGGACGTAGTCAGCTGGGGGTTCCAGCTGGTTGCTGGACCCGCCATTATCTCCGATGGCGAGCCCGTCAAGAGAGCCGAGTGGCCCTGTCAATTCTAAAGGTAAGAGGGGCGTGGTCGGCTGAAGGCGAGCCTAGCTCTGCGAGGGCGGCGCGAATTAATCGCCCTGAAGAAGTGTTGCCTGTTCCTTGGGGCACGGGCCGGGTAGAACTTGCCGGGGTGCGCTCGCTGGGCTAGGGTAAGCGTGCGTCCTGCGCTGTGCTTGTAGGATCCGAAGAGTGTTGATTCCTGACCATGTAAGCGATACCTGGTCCAGTCGGAGCGTGCGTCGATTTTTTGTCGCGTAGATCACCTCCCCCTGGCTGAAAGATATAAGGCAGTAAGGGTGGGCAGAAGCGGCATGCAGTGTTATCGTGACAGGCAAGAGCACAGACGAGAGGTAAACCCTAGCTGAATCAATACGGAGACGAAAAACGGGGGGAGGGGGCCCAGCAGCAGGAATTAAGAGATTCCATAATTAACAATCCTGGATGAATAAGAGTTTTCCGAATAACTATACTGTAGCAATGAAGGGGGCTAACAATTCTAAGAATCTTCCAGCAAATGGAAGGGGGAAGTACCTTTGCTATGAGCAAAGGTGGGAGAAAGCCAGTAGGAGAACAACAACACCACCACCACCACAGACCCAGACGGTGCTTGTATACCAGCTGTAACATGCACGTATACTAGGCTGTGTCCTTATGTGCCTCTTAACTTTTAAACCACTACCCACGGGATGTTACGGGCTCACCATAGCCCGTGCTACATGGAAATTATGTTCCAAGTAGCTGAATCTAAAACAACGGGATCAACAACCATGAGATGGGTATGGGGTGCATAATAAATGAATCTGAATTCTATACCTCAACACTGACTTGAAACTCTTCCTAAACATGTGCAATAACAACATATCGCGTGAAATATTATGTGCCTCTGTAATCCTTTACACCACCGCCCACCGGATGGGTATGGGGTGCATAATAAAGAAAGAAATTGAAGAAATTGAATCGCGTGAAATAAATAAAACTACCTAAAATGGCAAGCTTCCTCTAATGCACTTTGATGCACTCAAATTTAATTATGCCTCTAATGCACTTTGTATTCTACTGTCGAAAAATATCATTCAGTCAATAACATATTTTATTATTAACTACGATATGATCACTAACTTACAATTTAAATTAATTTCAATTTGACTATGCAAATTTACAAATCTTCCCAATATACCTCGCTCATTATTTTATATTTTCTTAAATATTGTGGTTACATTATCTTCTAAGTTATTTTAAATTCTTAATGAATACTTAAGCTCTAAAAACTAGTGATTTAAGTTAAATCGTACTTTTGTAAAAAATTACAAAATCATGTCTTGTCTCAAATAAACATACTTGAACAAAATCATATTGTTTAATTTTAATAATCTGTTAGCCTTAAGAAGCATCAGAAACTATGCAGTGATATTGGAGTGGAAATTTATACACTAATATACTACCCCCAATGTTTTTTTTTTTTTGAGATATATACAAGAGTTGTTACATTCTTGTACAGCCACTAGTACGCGTAGCGTTTCGGGCAAGTCCTTAATCCTATGGTCCCTGGAATACGATCCCCTGCCGCGAAGAATCGTCCGTATGTTACCTTCACGTTGGTGGTTTTAATAACAACATCACTGAACACTACACTCAGACTGTTATTGTTAGCAACATGACGCGTCTGATGTCAACCCGGACGCTGGTTCAAGCCCTCTCCTACTCCGGTGATAAATTTATGACTGGAAATAGGAACAGCAGCAGAGTTAAGGCATTTAGGATCAACTGCCTATCATATCCTTAAGAGACAACTGGAACACAACCATGCCAGATTTGATGTGTATGCAAGAGATGGAAGTCTTATTATTCAAGAGCAGGTACTGAAGAATTAGCAACTTCAGCGAAGTGACTGATTTTTAACTTATCAAGGCTTAACTGATAAAGATAATTGTGTGGACGAGTGTTTACATATATATATATAAAAAATGGCACTCAGAATTATCAGTGTGAAGATAAGAATATCAGGACTCCCGCCTCACCGGCCAGTATAGAGCGTAGAGTCTTGCTCAGAGCCCAGCGTAGCCTAGTTGAAGCTGGGCGGTACTGTGACTGCCAAGAGAAGTATGTAGCTCGACACAGAGGCTCCCATAACCAAGGTTCACAGCCTATCACCATGACCAATGGCTTCTGTGTACTTATGTGTACACGATATGTGATAGTTAAGTGAAGGTAAGGGAAGGATAAAGTAAGCATTCCAAGCGCTTTCGTGTGTCAAAGCATTATTAAGTTATATTTAAATTAAGAGTGTAATCAAAGTTTAATAACATATTCTCTCCTCGCATTATATCTTAGTCGTGTCATAGCTTATATGTGTGTGTGTGTTTCTATGCTGCTTAATCTGTCAAGTTTCAGGTAAATATATTCTAACCTTACTTGTTAATTTAACAAAATCTAAGCGATTTCAATGTATTCTCTCTAGTTTTGCGAACTTCATTTATATTCAGCAGAACAGCTGGTTATGTTGCTTATAGCTCTCTGTGGTCTCGTGGAGGGAGCGTGTGTGGTACGGCCAGAAACTTGGGTTCGCTTCAAATAGCTTCGAAAACCATTTTTATTTGGTCTCATATGGGAGAAAACCCATCTGTTTTCATTGCCAACTCTAACACGTCTTGTGTGCTCGTAAATTCATTTGTCCCTTCTACACCATAATGTTGTTCCCTAATACACTTTATCAGGGCTTCGGGGATATTGATCTTCCTTATTGCTTCTTGTCGCTTTGACTATCAATTTTTATCACCATTGTAGTATTGCTGAAATATAAACCACCAATAAATAACTCGCTTAAATTTACACCCCGCCTCAATGACCCCTTTGAAATTTAACCGCCCTTCTCCCCCACCCCAGACTTTTTTAAATTTAAACCCCCACGACCCGTTGAGTATACTATATTCTATGAAAGCCTAACCACTTTGACTGGACGGTAGAGCGATATAGCCTCGCTTCTTTCAGGTCGGCATTCAATCCCCGACCTTTCAAGTGGTTGGGCACTATTCCTCCTCCTCGTCCTATCCTAAATTCTCATCATCTTATCCCTTACAAGTGCTATATACTCGTAATGATTTGTGGTGCCTTCTCACGATAGATACCCCCAGCCTGTAATGACCTCGTTGATTGTTATTTCGCACAGAAGCGGTTAGGAACAGCATCAGAACACGCAAGATGTTCCTCAGGAGGGAGTCTTCCCTCAGCACCATCACAGAGGTTGACAGTAACATCTCCACACCTTCACAGGAGAGACGGTTTTCGAAGCACAGTGATACCGTCGCTCCCAGCGCCCTTCAACCTGGGGATCGCCCCAGCCACCCTGGGGATCGCCCCAGCCACCCTGGGGATCGCCACCTCCATCCTGGGGATCGCCCCAGCCATCCTGGGGATCGCCCCAGCCATCCTGGGGATCCCCACCTCCATCCTGGGGATCACCAGGGAATATTTGCTATTAGTAACTCAGCGAAGCTGGGACATGGGAACTCCTCCCTCAAGGTGGGGGAAAGCGACGGTCATACTGCTGAAGAAAGTGAGTGAGACACCCATTGTTTGATTTATATAAACCATTTTGTTATAAACAAAGCTAAACTAGTTAAAAAAGATATGCATGTTTAAGATGAACAAACCACATATCAGTAGATAAAGAGAGACAATCGACTTGAGAATGGTCCAGGACGGACCGAAACGTCTCTCGTCGTCCCCTCATCTTCTGGTGTGTGGTCTGGTCAACATATCTTCAGCCACGGTATTGTGACTCGTCGTCTGCAAATGCATGTCTATATAGCCTAATTCAACCAAAATCCTTATAGATACTAATGATAAAATTCTGTATATGGTTAATATTCGTTGGTTGTATCAGGCATTATACGGTAATGTGATGCTACACTCAAAACGTTCACTGCATATGTGTAGGTGTAGACCTTAACTGTTCCACAGCTACTTGTTTTGATTCATGTAAGTGTGTGTGTGTGTGTGTGTGGTTTTGCAGCCAGTGAGGGTTGGGGAGTGCGACACACCCTGGCGGTGGTCTCATGCCTGGGTGTGGCCATACAGTACACCATGAGGATGAACTTGTCCATCGCCATCGTTCCCATGGTGGGTAAACGCGTCTCCAACACCACCCTCGACGACACCTGTCCTCTCCCGGATAACGGAGGTGGTAACGACACTTCCGGCGACACCGGTCTTACGGTAAGAGACTCGTTTCTTGCACTAAAAACGCTCCACCACACTACACCACATTAAAAAAAAAGCTTCCACGCTAAAACGACGGACATTGTTAGTGTGGCTCAAGTGGTTTGGGATTTTTGGGGGGAATTTAGGATGATTTATGTTCCAGCAACCGTGTGGGATGCTAGTTTAGCATTTACATCTTAAGGATGAAAATATTTCAACTCATTTACTCGTACGGACGGAGGGAACTTTAGAAAAGAAAATCAAGAATGGGAAGCAAAAATACTGAGCGGTACATGAGAGGTTGTGGACTACTAGGGACGTGGAGAGGGGGGGGGGGTAAAGGAAAGTAATTGTGCCACGACGACTCGGGAAGGCGTTGAAGAGGTCATCAACATTGATCTTATTTTCACCCCCAAAAAAGAAGAGTCTGAAGTGTGGATTGGTCGAAGTGATCCACATCTAGTGAAGAGTTCTCTGAAGAGTCCCAGCAGGGTAAAGTACTCTGATGCAGAACCCCCATGACTCCTTACTGGAGTGTGCGCTCTTACCAGAGTGGTAAAAGGGTTCAGAGAGGTATTGCAATTATGAATTTCCTAGGAAACAAAATTGACAGTTCTCTATATTTTTGATCAAGCGTAAAATTGATGTCTTGAGGTAGGATGAATATTATTTCAACGTAGGTACATTATATCCTCAGTTAAATTTAACTTTTGCGTATATAAAGACGATGCATTCATGAACACTCGTTTTGTACTCGTGTGTAAAGAAAACACCGTTTATGTAATCGTACAACGCCTAATATGCTCACGTACATACAAATGTATGTTTAGTTATCAGTCATCCTCCGGTGAATTAAAAGGTAAAAAAAATGTGATAATATGCTTTGTCTTGGCGTATAATATAATATTATGACAATATGTAATATGTGATAATATATAATCCTAATGTGATATAGAAATTACATTAGGATTACCTATCCTTGGTAATAACGACAGTTTCACGCTTGATGAGGAATAGCAAATAATATTTACCCGGATCACCGACATTTAACCATAGATGAAATTATTTATGTAATAATCTAAGATGACGTCTGATAAAGACCTTTTGTGCCCTCTGTAATGCTTTTTGCGCTACCGCTCACAGAATGGGTATGGGGTGCACAATAAACTAGTCGCCTTCGGCGACAATCAATAACCAATAACAATTCATTGATTCCATCACGATATACTTTGCGAAAAAAAAAATTACATACCCTGTCTAATTTTCATGTACACTCAGGAAGGGGACTTCGACTGGAACGAGCAGACCCAAGGACTGGTACTGGGGTCGTTCTTCTTGGGGTACGCTACCACGCAGATCTTAGGGGAAAGGGCGGCGGAGTACTTCGGAAGCCGCATTGTCTTTGGCCTGAGCGTCTTCCTCAGCTCCGTCCTCACCCTCCTGAACCCTGTCTGCGCCTGGGCCTCCCTGGAGCTCTTTATCTTCATCAGGATCGTGCAGGGGGCTATTCAGGTACGTCGCGGGCTAGGATGTTGTTGTTGTTAAAGATTCGCTACCTGGAACAAAGTTCCAAGTAGCACGGGCTATGGTGAGCCCGTAACTTGATTGCGGGCTAGGACCTCCAGACTAGATATGTCATGGTTGGTACAAGTAGTTGTGGTTAGAGATGTTATGGTTGGCACATAACTAGTATATGCTCGCACCGAGTTTAGGACTAAGATTCCATTCACTTGGACTGTATGGGGTCTTAATCCGTGGACCCCTCATGCGTGGGGTCCATGGTTCGAGACCCCAGCATGCAGCCCAGGTGAATAGAATGTTTATTTCTACGAAAGTGTGGATGGTAATTTTTACTAAAACCAATATGACCGAGACTGCGATATACTATTTTTTAATTACCCCCCTGTATATCAGGGATACACAGGGGTATATATGGGGATAATATATCCCTGTATTAAATTTACACCTTTGTTTAAGGGGGCGAGTATATCACTTTTATTTAAATTATATTAAATTATATATTATATATCTTTATATCAGGATTTCTAAGTCTTGAACACGCGTACCACATACCGAGACGAACTCTACCCTCCTCTCACACGATGACTTTGAGTATATAAATATATACAAATACCTTCCACTTTTAAGCACCACTACTGTACCCAGCATCCCACTTTTTTAAACTATCAGGTTTCACAAAACCTTTCACCAAATATTTGTATTTTGTCTAGCATGGGATTATCTTTTCAACAATTTAGCTTATGAGAAAAATGGAGGTTACTTTTTACTCGCAAACACAAATTTCATCGTATACAAAAAATTGCAATTAAAAAATTATACATTCAATCAGAAAAATAACCAAATAGTGGTAAAGAAAATAGTCTGAAGTCGTATCTAATATGGCCGGACGCAAAATGGCACAACAGAGATAACGCTTCACCGAGAGATAACGAAGATTACAAGTCTCGAAGCTGTTAATGACGAGTACTGGCTCTCCAAGGCCAACAGGTGTGACAGGTTATCTTGAGGTTATCTTGAGATGATTTCGGGGCTTTTTAGTGTCCCCGCGGTCCGGTCCTCGACCAGGCCTCCACCACCAGGAAGCAGCCCGTGACAACTGACTAACACCCAGGTACCTATTTGTCACCTGGGTGACAAACATGTCACCCAGGTGACATGTTTGCTGTAACACCTTTTTTCACACGTGGCATGTCTGCAGGGGGTCACCTTCCCGGCCTTGTTTCATCTCCTGGCTACCTGGCTCCCGCCTAAGGACAAGGCCAAACTCGTCTCCATCATGTACTCAGGTTAGTTTATATTTAAAGTTGGTCATGCTGCGAAAATGATTGGTATGTCTTGTATCTACAAAAGAGAATGTGTGTGTATCCGAAGTTGGAGGTCAGACGCTTAGGGGTAGCTTCACTAAGCTTTGCAGGGTGACTGGTCTTTGTCCGGGGATGGCCATGGGCGATTCGGGGTCGAGCACCAATCCTCTACTTGGCATGAAATGGCAAATAATGATAATTTCCAATCTCCCCATATACCCATTAAGGCGTGCTTGACCCATTAAGGCGTGCTTGACCCATTAAGGCCTGCTTGAGCCAGTAACCGAGGGTTCTTTCTGCGTAATGTGTCTTAGAGCCTCTTCTATCATCCCACCCCAAGTCAATGGTAACTTCTCAAGAATTGGCGGTAGCAAGTAATAGTGCAAGGAATAAAGCTGGTTAAACCAAACGCAATTACACCTTCACCAATATATTATCTATCGAAGTATAATTACACTTATGTGCACAATGTTGCTTTCACCCAGGACACTCAATATATCTGCAGTGTTCTTCAAAAACCCGATGAGTCCACTATCTTCAAGTATACGTCGTCCACGTTCAAGGGTAATCACCGGCGAGTTTACCTTCCTTAACATGGACCAGTCCACAGGGCGATGGTATTTCTTCAGAAAAATAACAAAATGCATGTAAGGAAGGGGTAGGGTAGGTGGGGGGTGTAGAAAGGTTACCCTTCGTCAGATTAAAGTACAATTACGTGCTGAAGATCACCACCACTCCTCTCACCAGGGACGCAGGTGGGCGTGATTGTGGGCTCTGTGGGAAGTGGGTGGTTATGTCACTCGGAGTTCCTGGGAGGGTGGCCCTCCACCTTCTACGTGTTCGGAGTGGTAGGCTTGACGTGGTGCGTGCCCTGGTTCCTCCTCGTCCACGACACTCCCAGGCATCACCCCAGGATCTCTTCCGCCGAGCTAACCTACATCCAGTCCAATGAGGATTCTCTTGTCACACGTAAGGTGAGAGATATATATATTCTTAATATTATTTACTAATCGTCACACCCCAGATTTGTACGATTGCAACCCGTTCTCGCACTTGTTTATAGTCAATATTAGCTTATTTAATAAGTGCATATGTGACATACTAATTGACTGAATATTTTAGTTTACCTTGAAAAGCTTCATAGAAAACACCGACCTCACCTAACCTTCTTAGTATGTTAAGATAAGCATCTTATTGCAACTGAATGACAGGTGCTCTCACCAATTCAAACAATATTTCCATATAGACGTTAAACACGCTGACGAATAGTTCAACCTCTTCGTTAAAATTGGTTATTCAGAAATATAAAATTTCACTTTAAAAACATTGATTATCATTCTTTTCGAGCATTTGTGAGCAGTCTATAGTGAGCGATTGGGACGATATATTTCTCGATTTGAGCAAAGCCTATAGCTCACTAGAGGCTGATTAGGAAAGTAGAGGCCTATGGTATTGAATATTATCATATTTAGTTAGATTTGGACATGGTTATTTAAGAGAAAATACAGGGGTTAGGTTAGCATAAATGGAAACAAATGTGAGTTGTAAGTTGTTGTAAGTGGGGAACTGGGATGTTATGAGACCTCTGTCCTTCTCTTTACCATATATGTAATCGATTTTGAAAATTTTGAACAGCAAAATTAGCAAATTTGGCGATGATGTTAAAATAGGGGTGATAATTGAAAGATTACTCAAATTCGCTACAAAATGTTAAAACCTAACAAAATAATACGAAATGTAGCAAATAGTAGTACTGTAGTAATTGCAAATTACTACAAATTACTAAATTTGTAGTAAATTACTAATTTTGTAAGTAAATTACTAAATGCAGTAATAGCAAATACCAAGATTAGTAACGCTCTTTAGCAAAGGCAGCACGGTATAAATATTCCAAATAACAGAATACGGACACCCATAACAGGGAGAGTAATAAGAATTACTATGATATTGTCCTTATCCGTCTCACAGGACTCTCTCGACGCCTCATCCTAATAACTATCTGCGGGCTCACCATAGCCCGTGCTACTTGGAACTTTGTTCCAGGTAGCGAATCTTTAACAACAGCCTCACACAGCCACAGCGGGTCGTCTCTCCGTTCTGTCTCCCTACAACTTACAGCTTGCTCTTGTCAGGTCCCCTTGTGATACCCCGGGTCAGTTCTGGACGCCGTGCTATGGAACGTACACACATTATCTAGGAAATGTGCAGTTAACCCCGGGGAATTTGGAGTCTTATTTTATGAAGATTTAAAAATGATTAATTTTCATTATCTTAAAAAGACGGAGCGTAAGGAGAGAGAAAACTGAAGGGTGGAAATGGATGGAGTTTCAAATTGGCGTTTTTGTCTATTTACTCAATAATTTGCGAGGCTGCCCTTAACCCAACGTTATTATTCTTATGGATGACCTCATACAGCTTTTTCTTTGATCGTGAACTGTTTATAAAAGACTAAGCTGCAATAATCGATTCAAGATGCACAGGTTTCGTACATTTGTGTGCGTGATGAATCACGATGCAGGAAGATAGCGCAAACGTAAAGAAGAAACCTGTTGGCACAGGTCAACGCAATATTGCGTTGACCTGTGCCAACCTGCGTTGACGCAACGTATTGCGTCCAACGCAGGTTGGACGCAATACGTCCTCATTAACCTAGTAACAGCTGGAATAGGTAAAGATTGGGTGATCTCGCGCTTGAGCGCGTTCCCACGGACGTCGTGGCAACATCCAACGACTTCCTGATTAGATTAATATATTCTGGGAATTAAGTGTAAATGTTATCATTCAAATTCAAAATGTGTGTGCAGCTTTGTCAGTAATATAATGCCTACACAAACGCTTGTCTCTTCAGTTGTATTACATCAAGTTTAAACCAAACGGTTAACTGGTCCGTTGATATTTTGAAATTTTGCTACAAATTACCTACTTAAATTTATCTGTTAGATTAAGACCTGCCCGAAGCGCTATGCTTGTTAGTGGCCTTACAAGAACGTGAAATCATCAATGCTATGTACTCTCATAAACCCAATTTACTTTCTTGTGTATGTGTGCGTGTGTTTAAAAAAGTGTGTGTGTATATATATTATATATATATAGTTTCTGTAATTCAGGAACTATCACCGTGCTTCAAATTTGTATTTCTTGAAAGAAACTGTAAAAACTTATTGGATTACGTATTGTACCTGATTCTATTTCTGTATCTTAAACCTTGTATCTTTTATCTAATTTAAGATTAAAATTATCCCATGGAAGGCGATCATGACGTCTCGTCCCATGTGGGCGGCCATAATGTGTGCCGTGGGCGCCAACTATTACTTCTACACCTTCCTCACTGAGCTGCCTTCCTACTTCAGCAACATTCAACACTTCAAGATAGCCCAGGTGAGTACTCTAACCCCCTACGTGTCTGAGCTGTACCTCTTGGTAACTTATGGTGTTGACCAGACCACACACTAGAACGTGAGGGGACGACGACGTTTCGGTCCGTCCTGGACCATTCTCAAATCGATTCTCAATCGACTTCTCAATCGGTGAAGGGACGACGACGTTTCGGTTCGTCTTGGACCATTCTCAAATCGATTCTTAATCGACTTGAGAATCGTCCAGGACGGACCGAAACGTCGTCGTCCCTTCACCTTCTACTGTGTAGTCTGGTCAACATACTTTAGCCTTGTGACTTATCGCCTACATGCGAATAGTCATGTTAATCAATAAAAAAAATCGTACCCTCTTTTCAGCAGCTGCTACAGCTACTCTGCCTTACTGTACCCAGCTCTGTTGAAATAATGTGAGGCACGAGGGGGGCATAACATTTAAGACCACCACACACGAAGATTGATTTTGCTTCTCCACTACACAGAGCGGCTTGGTGGCCTCGCTGTCCTCTCTAGCACTGATCATCGTGGCTGTAATATGGGGTACGCTGATGGAGGCACTAACGAAGCGACGGGTGCTGTCCGTCCTGTCTGTGAGGAGGCTCTCCATGGCCCTGGGTGAGCATCCAAAACACTCACCACCTTGTTGTGCTTGACTGGTTATCTTGAGATGATTTCGGGGACTTGGCGTTCCCGCGGTCCGGTCCTCAACCAGGCCTCCTTGTTGTTACACATCCCCAGGAAGCAGCTTGTAGCAGCTGTCTAACTCCCAGGTACCTATTTACTGCTAGGTGAATAGGGGCATCAGGGTGGAAAGAAACTCTCCCCATTTGTTTCGGCCTACGCCGGGGACCGGTCCCGGAACCTTAGGACTACGAATCCCGAGCGCTATCTACTCACCCGTCAGCCCCAAGTTCAAGTTCAAGTTCAAGTATGTTTATTGAGACAAGAAAAAATACATCTCAAAGGGATAGAGTAGCTTAGGCTATTTCTACCCCCCTTCATGACTAAAAACTTTTCCTGCCATAGGCCTTTTGGCTTGCTTCAATTTTTTGTGTTGTTCCAATGGCTGTAAATGTGCACTGATGCACTTTATTGTAATTGACAACACAATATTATTACTTTCAGTGTTGGGTTTTATCTTTTTTTTTTAGGGGGGGGGGAGAGAATTATCAGGGAGAAAGCGCCAAACCATTACGACTATATAGCACTGGGAAGGGGTCAGGATAAGGATTTGGGATGGGACGGAGGGAAAGGAATGGTGACCCAACCACTTGGACGGTTGGAGATTGAACGCTGACCTGCATGAAGCGAGACCGTCGCTCTACCGTCCAGCCCAAGAGCTTGGACTACCGTCAGCCCCCCGACACCACCCTCCTGTCAGACTGTCATACTAGTATGACAGCATTTTTAGCACAGACACACACACACACACAGTGCTACCTTGAGGTTACCTTGAGGTGCTTCCGGGGCTTAGCGTCCCCGCGGCCCGGTCGTCGACCAGGCCTCCTGGAATGTTGACATAACTGAACAAACCGAGCCACCACGATACAGCATATTACAAATCTTTCACTGCTGATGACGAGGAGAACCAGTAATAATCACAGCGCACAAGACTCTCGATCAGTCTAGAGGTATCGATAAGGTAATCGGTGACGGATTGACACGAGAAGAACCAGAATGATTGGAAACCCTGTGAGGTATGACCCAAAATAAGTTAGAGAAACATGCCACTGGAATAAAGATCGAGTTAGGTTATAAATCGACTGGCGAACAGTCTTTGATTGATGAAGATTAAGCCACCCAAGAGGTGCCACTGGCCACGTATAGCACATAAGAACAGTCTTGTACAAAGTGCCTTTTATCCCTTCAGGATACAGCTCTTCCGTACTCCTGTTGACCGCGTGCTTCGTCAAGTGTGACCCCACCATGGCCGCCGTCGTCATGATCCTGGCGATGGGCATCAGCGGGACCTCCTACAGCGGTGGACGCCTCATCGAGCAGGACATCGCGCCCAACCTAGCCAGCACCTTGGTGGGCTTCAACAACACCATCGCTGCCATCACAGGCTTCCTCTCACCCGTCATCGCCGGTGCCATCACCAACAACAACGTAAGTCGGTACAAAAGTGATCGAGATCGAGTCGGTAGTAGGGAGACTACCGACAGTTGTGGGCCTAGTAGAGGTCAGTAGAGGTGGAGGGGAGGGGGGGGGGGGTACCATTTGAGTGACTAGTGGGAGGGGGGCCATTTGAGTCAGTAGGAAAAGAGGGCATCTGGGCCATTAGAGGGAGAGGTGGGCATTTGAACCAGTAGATGAATCTCATTCAATAGAAGGAGAGGGAGGCCATTTAAGTCAGTAGAAGGCCATTTGCTTTAATTTGCTTGAGGGCCACTATCCTTAGCGGCCTCGAAACAACAAGAAGCCAGCGGCTTGTCAAAGGTCCTCACAATTTTTTTTCCCCCAAGGATTTTTCCAGTTGAATTTTAAATTCAAGTAATGACTTGGCATTAATGCTCTCGGCGGGTAGGCGGTTCCATGTTCCATTACCCAATGAGTGGAAAGATCTTCCGTTTTCTGTCCTACATTGCGGCTTGTTGAGCTTTGAGTCCAACGCTATATTAACGCTGTATGCGTTATATTAAAACTATTAAAGAAGTCTGATTTAATGTCTTCCAATTTGAGTTCAGTAATTTCAAGATCTCTGAGAACAGGCCCATCATAGCTGGTCTCTGGTGTTATTCGTCAGTTGTGTTTTAAAATGTTATTTTTTGCTTTTCGACATCGACCGACCCCGGCAGCAAACTGTGAGCGGGTGGAACACGGTGTTCATCGTGGCTGGCGCCCTCAGCATCTTCACTACCACCATCTCCATGATCTTCATGTCAGCCGAGGTGCAGCCTTGGAATACCCCTCCGCCGGAGCAAGGTACACGCACCGTATCCATCACTCAATAGTGATACAGTGTGATACATGTTGGGAGCGCGCAACATGCTTCGCACACTAAATCTTAGGAGAGGTCTGTATCTCTTTTGACTTATGGATTCCTCAGGGTGGGCAAGCCAGGAGGCGGTGCTTGAGATTCACAGTGGCATAAGCCCTTGGTTGTATTTGTTTAGCTGTCTTGTTCAACTTTTGTTTATACACACAAGATGAATTAGCATTATCACCTCGTGGTGTTTTTCATCTTTGCTATTGGAATATAGGGCAGCGTGTGTTTGTGTGGGTGTGTGTTTGTGTGTGTGTTTGTGTGTGTGTGTGTTTGTGTGTGTGTTTTTGTGTGGGCGTGTGCGTGGGGTGTGTGTGTGTGTGTGTGTGTGTGTGTGTGTGTGTGTGTGTGTGTGTGTGTGTGTGTGTGTGTGTGTGTGTGTGTGTGTGTGTGTGTGTGGGCGTGTTTGTGTGAGTGTGTGAGTGTCTGTCCGTCTGCCTGCTTATGTTCATCTGTTTTAAAGAGCATGGGAATATATGAACAGAGGAAACTACAGAAGGCTAATTGACCCATGTGAGGCAGCCACTATTTATTCTCAACCAAACTCGTCCATTCATGTCTAATCTACGCTTGAAACAATCCAGCGACCTCGCATCTATTGTGTTACAAGGTACACTTTGTTCCATAACTCAACAGCACTATTTCCAAACCAGTATTTACCAAGGTATTTCCTGCATCTAAACTGATCCAATTTATACACATTGTTCCGTGTTGTACTGTGTGCTAACACTACTGCTATCACCCTCGTTATACCCTCTCACACCTTTCTTTCCTTCAATCAGGTCTTCCCTTACACCTCGCCTCTCTTAGAGAATGTAAATAAAAACTTTCTTCACACGTATATATGTACAAGTGTTCGCTTCGTGTTCAGGCTAACCATAGCCCGTGCTTCTTGCCCCGCTCCTGTGCCAGGTAAGTTACGGGCTCACCATAGCCCGTGCTACTTGGAACTTGTTCCGAGTAGTTGAATCTATAACAACAACAACAGCTTCGTGTTCCCTATTTTCCTGTTCATGTGCGTCTCTATTTTCATGTCAATAACAGCATTAATCGCTAAATCTGGACAAAAACCATTCACTTCCAGGTGTGTCAACGCTGCCAGAGAAGAGAGAAGGTACCAGCACAGGGAAAGAAGCACTCCAATAACCTCTCGTTTGCCTGGGGCAGCTGCCTGCGCTACTATACAATGCTGTAACCTCCTTAGTGTATTACTGTATTTATAATATTCCTGCGTCCAATAACCACTACTACTACTGGCCAGCAACAGCCTATGGTCAATATTATCCAAAAAGATTCCTGAGAAGACAATTGATGTCAAGAGTGACTTACTACGAGAGTATATAATGTGTATAAAACAAAATGTTCTAATTTTCGTCAAGTTAGGATACAATATTTAAAAAAAAAGAGTAGAAATGGCGAAGAATGACTACAGTGTACTCCTGGGACCCTGTGTGGACCCAACGTGCCCTGGTTGGCTGGCAGCGAGTTTCATGCTTATGAAATAAAAGGCTTTATGTGGTTTTCTCTTATACTGGTTGATGGGATACTGGCGTATTTATGTCAGCTAAGCGCGTTTTTCCTGATAACTATCTAACCTTAACTATCCCAGCTGCTGCTGCTTGGGGTTTGACGGTTGATGGTGAAAAAGTCACATATAAATGTTAAATGTTTTCCAGCACTTTAAAAATGTAAGTCAGACCAAAGAAGCAATTATTAAATCGCCAAAGAAGCAATTATTAAAATCGCTAAGATTATATGCATGGTTTATATATAGCGTTTTAATAAGTAATTATATATGTACCATATATACCATATATCTTTGTTTATATAGGCTATCACAACGAAGATCTAGACTAGAGAAATTCAAAATTTAGGCCTCAGAATTATACTTGGGTGACTGATAAAGAATTCCAAGAACTCGAGTAGTTTAAGTTATGGGAAGAGAACTAGGTATATACCTAGCATTCACGTACGTATGTATGTATGTCATACATGCATACATATACATTTCACACTAGTGTTCATCACTTGCCTCGTGTGTATTTACACTAGTTATAAATGAATGATAATGCTATAGCTGTAATTCAGGCTTGTGTGATCACTCAACCACTGTACCCACCGACACCACTGGCTGGTAAACAGCCTCCAGCGCAAGAGGAACACTGACAAAGGAATCTCTTCGACTAAAGCCTCAGTAAGCAGGAAGATTCTTCAGAGTAATCCCTGGCATGCAGCAGCCTTACCAAGCTAGGCTGCGCATATTCAACCCGCAAGATCCCTTACACTCTTTCATATTATTTTTACATAAAACGAAGAAACTGAACAACATTCTTTTAATATCCAGCATAAAAAAATATCCCTTTCCTACCAGGTGAATTTCTTTTAAACAATTTTCCAATTTTCCTTTTAGTGACACAAATAATGGGCCACGTTATATTAACTACGAAATATTGTTGACCAGACCACACACTAGAAGGTGAAGGGACGACGACGTTTCGTCGGCTGGATTAACGAGCTTGGATATTTGTATGTCAAATATCCCTCATTATTCTTGATGATTTTGTATCCAGTTGGATTTTGCACCTCAGTAATGTTTTAGCATTTACGGCTTCGGCGGGTAGGCGGTTCCATGGGTTGATGGTGCCCTATGAACTCTTGGGGGACTCCAGTCCTCCAATGAAGTTACCAGTGTGTTGACAGACATGAGTCCTTACCATATGAGCCTTCATTCACGTTTTCAATATGTTGGGTGTGGTGATAGGTTTAATTTAGGTCTGTCAACCGCAGGAGGGTTATTAAGTTATCAATGAATGTCATTGACATGTAAAAGTATAGTTAAGGCTACCACAATATTTTACTGACCAGGACTAAAGTAAATTCTCAAGTGTGTATATATACCAATAAACTGTTTACAGCTGTCAGTGTATATGTATCCCTTCAACTCTTATATGTCGATTTGACTATCACTTCAGTATGTACAAGAATATCTATTTTCTGACGGTATAGTTTTATTGCATTGCATATCTATGCATGTAGATATCTGCAGGTTCATTTTCCCCTCAAATTTTTTGTTATTACTTACAGCAATTACTGATCTCTCTCTCTATTGCCGTTTTCAATCGCTGCACAATTTTGACGCAGCATTTTATTTGGCTGGATGGGTTTTCCAGTCTGTTGGATTGTAGAATGTTTTAAATTGCTGAAATATATATAATATAGTATAATATAGTATATATATATATATATATATATATATATATATATATATATATATATATATATATATATATCCAGCTGTCCGAAGCTGGAGAAGAGACGCTTGCTGTTAGCATCATTAAACTTTTCATGGCAAGTTGTGATTGTATGGAGAGTGTCATAGGGAGGGAGAACGTGAGAGAGAAACAACAGGCGGTCTGAGAGAGAATGGTGAAGGAGGGAGGGTCGGGGTCGGTCCCATTCCTTCCCAATGAAGTTCCTGGTGATCTTGGCTCCGTGCCTATCCCTCTAAAAACAAATATTTCTTTCTTTCTTGAAAAATACAATGCACTGATGTCGACCCATTTTCTTAATACAAATTATCATCGTAGTTTGTTTGTAGTAACGCAAAGAAATGTTGATAATGTCATGGAAAATGGAAGATCTGAGGCCCAAGTTTGATTTGGGAAGTATTTGACGTAAGTTTGAATATGGTATTTGAATATGAGATGATTTCGGGGCTTTAGTGTCCCCGCGGCCCGGTCCTCGACCAGGCCTCCACCCCCAGGAAGCAGCCCGTGACACCTGACTAACACCCAGGTAGGGTGTTTTACTGCTAGGTAACAGGGGCATAGGATGAAAGAAACTCTGCCCATTGTTTCTCCCCGGCGCCCGGGATCGAACCCCGGGTCACAGGATCACAGGTACAGCGTGCTGTCCGCTCGGCTGACCGGCTCCCTAAGCGGTAAGCTAAGGTAGGCGACTGTTTCCGTTTAATACCGTTATTTCTCATCCCTTTTATTGCATTTCTTTCGGTAGAATGATGCGTGATCGACCTCGGTACCGGGTACCCCCATCTAGCATGAAAAAAGGAATAGGAGAATGAAGGGGGAGTTTAATTAGCCAAATAACAATAGGTGATCAAGCTTTGTGGCTATGTCCTTTTTTCAAGCACGATAGATTACACCGGCTATCACTCCTTCAACAACGATATCCGCCATCGCGAATAAAATTTACTCGGGAGCTCCACACGTGCAATATTGCTCAATTTTGTAGCAATACATAATTTAGAGAAAAGATCAAGGGAGTTCTTCACGTCACCTTAAATCTCCTTCGGTGGGTCCCCTTCACTTTCCCCTCAGAGACCCCCATCCACCAACCACTTTCCTCAGTTCTACTTCACCTCTCCCTCCCCCCTACCTTCCACTTTCCTCAGTTCTACTTCACCTCTCTCCCCTCACCTACCACTTTCCTCAGTTCTACTTCACCTCTCTCCCCCTCACCTACCACTTTCCTCAGTTCCACCCCACCTCTCTCCCCTCACCTACCACTTTCCTCAGTTCCACCCCACCTCTCCCCCCTCACCTACCTCTGTCTCCTCTCTCCCTCTCCTGTGAACACATCAGTCACACTCTCTGCATTCCACTTTCCACAACAGTTTCTTGTTTCTTTCTAGTTGCCTTGTGTCTCCTCTTCGTCTCTTCTTTGTTGTTCCGTTTTGTTTCTATTTTCTCTTCTGTCTGTTGTTCTTCTTTATCAACATTTTTATAATTAAATTGGATTATTTTACGTGTATTCGTTTATTTAATTGTTGTTTACTCATTGCCTAAATGAGTAAATCATGAAATATTATTTTAATATTTTTCATGGTTCATCTCATCCATCACTCACTGTGGGTTTTTACTCACCGCTCCTCTACCTCCATACTTACTCACCAATACTCTTCCACTACACTTGCTCACCACCCCCTTTTACCCCCTTATGTTCACTACCCCTTCAGCACTTCACTCACTCACATCCTCTTCATCTCCACACTCACCCCCTATATTTACTCACCTTTTTCAACCAAGATGTGTAATCACTCACTCTGACCGATCTCCATCACACTCACTACCCTCCTCCCTCCCCACAACCAAGTTCACGATCTGGTCTTCGGTACAACGACGGCCTCACTTCTTGCAGGTCGACACTCGATCCCCGATGCTCACGTAGCCCCCATAAAGTGAGGTGATTCGATGAAATATCTATGACCGAGTTGACTATATATATATATATATATATATATATATATATATATATATATATATATATATATATATATATATATATATATATAATAATAATGTGTATGTATATACACATTATACATATACATAAGGTTCCCAAGAAAATAAATCCCTGCAAACTCTATGACCCGACCAGGATTCGAACCTGCGTTAGCAAGACTTACCCCCCACTGGTGTACACAGTACTCATACCACTCCATCAGTGATATCAGTAAACAAACTAGTCTACCTCCATACTGAACAGTCCCCGGGGTGAACAAAGTTCATCTGGAGCAAGAACTCTGGGATATATCTCACTTAGGCCTCCTTGTACCACTACCCACCCCCCCTACCCCCCTTCACACATTATTAATACCAGTAAAGCTTAAGATATGCAAATATATTCACCTTCTGTCTGATCTTACGGAGCTCTGTAGTGACTTGGTAGCTATAAGACTCCCTTCTGCGTGTTATTAGAACGTTCATCTCTGTGTTTACACTTTGCTCTGTTTAATAAGTTGATTTGATGAGTTTTAATGATGAGAGAGAATATATGTACATGTATGTATGAGAATGTGTACATGTATATATAACATTAATAATTTTGTAACTAGCGTCAAATTTTTTTTATTTGCTTAGCTAAACGAACTAGAGGGTTCAGTTCCTGAACCGATTATGTGCCTCTGTAATCCTTTACACCACCGCCCACGGGATGGGTATGGGGTGCATAATAAAGAAAGAAATTGAAGAAATTGAGAGAAGAGTAGATAGACTATTTGTTAAACAATGAAAGATAATTATATTGTTGATAATTCAATGGTCTCGTAGTTTGAACGATTATTTGAGCATTTATGGATTTATTCATTATATATTGTAGCTCATTAAAGATCATTTATACTTTAGTTATGGCATAAAAGATTCGTTTTTGAAATATTTTTTTTTTTTAATATTTCTTCTTCTCTTCTGCATTATAATACTTGAAGATTTGGTATTTCTCATTGTAATATATGCATTATATTTTGTTCTTTAACGAGAGGTTGTGAAGAGGGGAACTCGGAGAGGGGAAGCTACCCTCCCTCACCCCTCTTTCACCCGCCACACACACACACCGAAACTACGACATTCTCTCTCTCTCTCTCTCTCTCTCTCTCTCTCTCTCTCTCTCTCTCTCTCTCTCTCTCTCTCTCTCTCTCTCTCTCTCTCTCTCTCTCTCTCTCTCTCTCTCTCCCTCTCTCTCTCTCTCTCTCTCCCTCTCTCTCTCTCTCTCTCTCCCTCTCTCTCTCTCCCTCTCTCTCTCTCCCTCTCTCTCTCTCTCTCTCTCTCCCTCCCTCTCTCCCTCCCTCCCTCCCTCCCTCTCTCTCTCTCTCTCTCTCTCTCTCTCCCCAATTGTTTATCAGCGAGCTGTCGCTAGGAGGATATCCAGCTATTTTTTCCCGCCCAAGCGCTGGTAAGTCCTCCGTGACAATGCAATTAAACCAAAACAAAAGTCTTGTCCACAAAAGGGAACGATAATGAACTAACGGTGAGAATAACAAGAGCTAACTCGCGTCTTGTGGGCTTCAACACGCTGCCATTTTCATAATCCGCCTGTCAACAATGTCAAGGCGACTACCACAACAAAAGTACTAATGAATAAGTGTGATGTTTTTCCTGCTCTCACGGCAGCGGGAGTCTGGTGTTTATTGTAACTCTAATTAGGAGGATTACACACCAACAACTCTGGAAGCATTGAGTTTGAGAAAGAATCCAATGCTTTGAGAAGCGACACAATTTTGTTCAGTTTCAGTGACGAACAGAAATCAATTCTATTGTCTTTATGACACGTGTCTGAGAGGAAGATGAAGAAAGAACATATAGAATTAACTGAAATGGGACATATACGTTTTCAAATAGCATTGATCTGTGAAACAGAAGGTCAAGAAGGTACAGTATTCTATCTCTAACTCCCAGGTACCTATTTACTGCTAAGTGAACAGATGCATCAGGGTGGAAAAAACTGTCCATTTTTTTCCCGCCTGCGCCGGGGATCGAACCCGGACCCTTAGGACTACGAATCCCGAGCGCTGTCCACTCAGCCGTCAGACCCCTGTGTGTGTGTCTTGGTGTACCGACGCTTTTGTGTTTCATATAATTTGTGACTTTCTAATTTAACTTATTTTGATAGATATTTGTGCTTCCCACTGAGGATCTTGACCTGCTATCTTGCGTCTTGACCTGCTATCCTGCACCCTAAGCTGTCTTGACCTGTTATCCTGCGTCTTGACCTGATTTCCTGCGTCTTGATCTGCTATTATGCGTCTTGACCTGCTATCCTGCACTTTGACCTGCTATCCTTCGTCTTGACCTCATATCCAGCCTGTTCCTTATTCTTCGGCAATATCCCAGATAAGTACGCGTTTATACGAGGTGGCTTACATTAGACGAGAGCTAAGTTGGGGCGGGGGTATATATATATATATATATATATATATATATATATATATATATATATATATATATATATATATATATATATATATATATATATATATATATATATATATATATTGGTGAGATAGATAGCGCGTGGTGCGAGTACAGTGACCTGATAGATACCTTCTCTGAACACAAGTTCCTGCGTGGGTGAGGCGCCTGGGAAGGTTATGGGCATAATCTCAAGGCTAAGTAACATTAGCTTTGGAATTTATTGCGGTCGATGCCTGACTATTGGAAGGTTTTTGCCTCGGGGGAATATCGCCCCCCTCCTTGCCCCCTCCTTCAACTTGTCTACGGCGTGCCTAACAAACGAAGCTTCGTAGTTCTGTAGATGGCAACGTGAACTATAATTTTTTTATGTTGTATAATCAACTAGATCATTGAGCTCTAGTCTTTGATTATGTGATAGAACTTAAACCTAAAGGGTAGTACACAATAAAGGAGGGGGGGGGGGGACTATCTCCCTGTAACGACTAGAGAAAAAGACAAAAAGGGCAAAAAAAAGTGTGTGTACTCACTAGGTGAGTACACACACACACACACACACACACACACACACACACACACACACACACACACACACACCGTAATGAGTAATCTACTGCCTGGATGCTGGATAAAGCTAATTAGTTTCCTGGATAAACTGGGCCACGCAGCTACCGCGATCCCTGATTTACGCAAGAAAATCGGTAATTTAAACATAGTGTGAGGGGATAAAACATGGCCCCGCGCGCCCTCCGACACTACAATAAAAGTGAAGGTAGGGGGGGGTGGGGGATGACTTTGTAGTTGTTGGGGGTAAAGAAAATGAATTTAGGAGAGGAAACACAACGCAATTTCCTTCGTTCTTGTTTTGTTAGCTGGTTGTGTGAAGGGAAGGGTGATGGGTAGGGGGGAACCCGGAGGGAGGGAGGGAGGGTGTTTTGTTGCTGAGAACCACACTGTGTGTGTGTGTGTGTGTGTGTGTGTGTGTGTGTGTGTGTGTGTGTGTGTGTGTGTGTGTGTGTGTGTGTGTACTCACCTAGTTGTACTCACCTAGTTGTGCTTGCGGGGGTTGAGCTCTGGCTCTTTGGTCCCGCCTCTCAACCGTCAATCAACAGGTGTACAGGTTCCTGAGCCTATCGGGCTCTATCATATCTACACTTGAAACTGTGTATGGAGTCAGCCTCCACCACATTGCTTCCTAATGCATTCCATTTACTAACAACTCTGACACTGAAAGAATTCTTTCTAATGTCTTTGTGACTCATTTGGGTACTAAGTGTGTGTGTGTGTGTGTGTGTGTGTGTGTGTGTGTGTGTGTGTGTGTGTGTGTGTGTGTGTGTGTGTGTGTGTGTGTGTGTGTGTGTGTGTGTACACCCACTCACGAACAAACATAACCCGTTCCACACGAAATATATCCATTCGTTTGAGCTCTATTTCCATACCCCGCGCGTTGTTCCGCACGAACCCAAAACCCGGAACAATAACGGAGCCTCAAGAGCAAGAGGTGCGTGCGCTGCTTGCCAAACTGAGGGGGAAAAAAAAGTAATGACAAAGAGAAAGGAACAGCGCCGGTGAATGCAATCCACAGCCGCCCTGGAAAAGGTTTTCGATATGGCAGAACGCTTTTATGAAGAGAATCGAAGAGAGACGCACTAAATGCCATCCAAAGTGAGGGAGAGAGAGAGAAGATTAAGCCACCCAAAAGGTGGCACGGGCATGAATAGCCCGTAAGTGGTGGCCCTTTTGAGCCATTTCCAGTATCAATAGATGATACTGGAGATCTATGGAGGTGCGACTGCACCCTGCGTGACGGGAGATGTCTCCCGTGAAAAAAAGTGAGGGATTGTTTGATTGTTTGATCCCTTGATTGAGGGAAAAGTGAGATTGTTGAGGATTGTGTCCTGCGTCACATGTCACTGAGGGAATGAGAGATTGTAAGGTGTAATTGTAATCATCATATACAGTATGATGATACTATTGATCATTGTACGACAATAATGCGATGATTCGTCGATCAGAATACTAATAATTGTGTGATTTTTAAGAGTGAAAATTTTATGATTGTGTGATTTTTAAGAGTGAAAATTTTATGATTGTGTGATTTTTAAGAGTGAAAATTTTATGATTGTGTGATTTTTAAGAGTGAAAATTTTATGATTGTAAATAGTGATGATTTTATGATGATAATAATGATTGTATAATGATAATAAAGATGATTGTATAATGATAGTATGTTTATAACAGTGATGAGAGTACCATGATAAGGATGATAATTATATGATGATGATAATAATGATGCTTGCATGATGATTAGGATTGTATGATAATAGTAATGACTTTACGATGAGAATAGTGAAGATTGAATGATGCTTCTGGGGAAGTTGTTATCATCATGGGACATTATAGTGTCACCATCCATGCCATAGTGCCACCATACAGCGCCATAGTGCCACCATACAGCGTGTTTCGCAAAGTTTTAAAGTACCTTGAATTTTTCGCCAAGCATTATCATGCCGCGAATTCAAAAAGTTTCTTACATAAAAGATTTGATTTTTCTCAAATAATTAATCCGCGTCAGTGGCGCCTAACAGCTTAGATATACAGCCCAAACGATTCATGTCGAATTATACCAAGTTTTCTCCACTTTATGGTGACTTTCCGCTCTGATTTTCCCTAAATTTCCCCCCCCCCTCCCTTCTGCACAGCTTGTCATGTCTCGTATTTACAAACGACAAACAAAGGGAAGGGAATAAAGTGTTGGAGTTATATAGGTGTTAGGCTTTCCCTTGAAACACGATCGCGCGCCTTTTTTTTCCCGCCCTCACAGCTTGGAGGTGGACACACACACACACACATGCGACCTCTGTTGGGTGGCTCTTTATGTACTGTGTTTGTAGCTTGTTGGCCCGCACCTTTGGTGTAGAGGTACCTTACCTTGAGGTTACCTTGAGGTGCTCCGGGGCTTAGTGTCCCCGCGGCCCGGTCGACACTAAGCCCCGGAAGCACCTCAAGGTAACCTCAAGGTAAGGTACCTCCACACCAAAGGTGCGCGCTGAACGGCCTGCTACGTTTCACTACCTCCTATACATTCTTAACTCTATAAGAACAAGTAAACTACGGAAGGCCTATTGGTTCAAACTATCTATTTCCTGTTTTATATACACTCAAACATTTTTATACATGTCTAACCTACACGTGAAACAACTGAACGATCCCACGTCTATTATGATAACTTGGTAATTATCCAATAAATCAACAACCCTCATTCCTAGACCAGGTCTTTCCAGAACCTAACCTTATCCAATTTATATAAAGTCTTTGTCGGTGGGAGGCTGCAATGTGTATAATTATATTTTTGGAGGGCTGACAAATGCGCTTCATTAATATAATCATGGTGGATAACAGAGGCAATTTATGATATCATTAACGGTAGCACCTGGGAGCCAGAATCACTTAAGATTCAGAGAATCTCTGCCAAGAAACACTCCCATGGACCTGGGCGTGAATTATAAAGTTCCCCAATAAAGAATCACATTCCTGGAACAGGTGAGGACAGGTTTGCTTGTTGTTGTTAAAGATTCGCTACCTGGAACAAAAATTTCCAAGTAGCACGGGCTATGGTGAGCCCCGTGACAGGTTTGGTATAAAGTTCCCCACAAGTCCTGTCACCAAACCTGTCCTCACTTGTTCCTGGAATGTGATTCTTTATTTGCGTCATTATTGGCGTCGAATCATTCTACTTTATCATATTCTCTCTATTAAGTTCCACGAAGGGAAGCATTTTCATGTGTCGGAGGAAATTAATTATATGACGTAGTTATTATTTATGTTAGAGATAAGTGTGTGTCATCTTGCAAGATATCGAAGCTATTTTTATAAACCATTTTCATGCAGACAGAAATCACAATTGGGTGATGCATCAAATGAACAAATCCACAGGGGGCGTGACGAGGATTCGAACCTGCGTCCGAGAGCATCCCAGACGCCTAGCTCAGTCGATTAAGGCAGCGTCTGAGATGCTCTCGGACGCAGGTTCGAATCCTCGTCACGGCCCTTGTGAATTTGTTTATTTTCAAGCAGTTTGAGCATTTCCAACAAGAGCATGAAATTAAAGGTGCCTAAAGAAGGCATATATTGGTTCATACGAGGCAGCCATATATATATATATCCACCCAAATTCATTCTCAAATATGTTTAACCAATGTTGGAAATATTCCAGCAATCACGTCCCTCTTGTATTGTCAGGTGGACTGTTACAGCAATTTTGTTTTTGATCTGCCTTTTCTTTTGTCATGGCGGGAGCACTTTGTGGAACTTTCTTAACTCTCTCGGAAGTTGAAAGATACGTGCGTGATAAAGGTTTACAGCCTGTTGAATTGAGAGAGAGAGAGAGAGAGAGAGAGAGAGAGAGAGAGAGAGAGAGAGAGAGAGAGAGAGAGAGAGAGAGAGAGAGAGAGAGAGAGAGAGAGAGAGAGGGAGGGAGGGAGGGAGGGAGGGAGGGAGGGAGAGAGAGAGAGAGAGAGAGAGAGAGAGAGAGAGAGAGAGAGAGAGAGAGAGAGAGAGAGAGAGAGAGAGAGAGAGAGAGAGAGAGAGAGAGAGAGAGAGAGACAGAGAGACAGAGAGACAGAGAGACAGAGAGAGAGAGAGAGAGAGAGAGAGAGAGAGAGAGAGAGAGAGAGAGAGAGAGAGAGAGAGAGAGAGAGAGAGAGAGAGAGAGAGAGAGATAGAGAGACAGAGAGAGAGAGAGAGAGGCAGAATGAGAGAGAGAGAGCAAACAGTGGCATCTAAGCCAGACCTATAATGGCTCAACTGAGGTGCGCTCTTAATCACAGCCACAACCAACTTTACGAGGATAATTAACAAGGTATGTGTACACAGTCTAATGCGATGATGTCCCCACCAGAGTTACAGCACACGCCTCCAAACTTTGATCATTAAACAAAACTAATATTAGCCATTATGTGTTTATTCTCGGTTGAGATGAGCTGTTGCTCGAGCGATGGAGATAGGGGACTAAGGTTGGTTTAATAGAATATGAAGCTAAGAAGGAAATTAGTAAAATATTGGTGTATGGAAGACGTCAAAACATTCTTTATGAGACTAAAGGAAACTGCAGAAGGGCCCAGGGGCCAGATTCACGAAAGCACTTACGCAAAGACTTACGAATCTGTACATCTTTTCTCAATCTTTGGCGGCTTTGTTTCCAATTATTAAACAGTTAATGAGCTCCGAAGCACCAGGGGGCTGTTTATAACAATAACAACAGTTGAATGGGAAGTTTTCGTGCTTGTAAACTGTTTAACAAAGCCGTCAAAGATTGAGGAAAGATGTACACGTTCGTAAGTGCTTGCGTAACTGCTTTCGTGAATCTGGCCCCAGGTCAGGAACGTCTGATCTTTATCTAGTTTTTCTTATTAATGATCTTAATAAGTCTGCTTGAAGATAATTAATGTCTGCTTGAAGATTTCTAGATAGTTTACCTCGAAGATGACACTTTGTAACCTGTTCAACACAACAACTGTTTAGTATCCTGAATTTACCCGTTATTCCAAAAACTGAAGCTCTTCATAGCTGACTCCACGATTTCAAACTTTCGCTTTCGTATATTTTTTGCTAACAATATTTCTATCCAAAAATTAAGCCTCTTATCAGGGGATTGGAAAGGGCGGCAAACAACAGCAGGTCAGTGAATATAAACAAGACTGTTTACAGTTTGCTAATTGTAAAGCTTTATGCCAGCGCAAACAATATCAGGCGAGGAGTGAAGAAACTATTAGTTGAATAAATGTGCAAATGTGCATATGGTGTTACTCCAAAAGTCTTTCTGAAAGCTGTTTCAAATATTTACCAAGGATATTTTTGCCTCGCTGGACTGAATTAAGTCACAGTATATATAACTGAAAAATCATATTTGTGTATTTAGTATGAATTGTAAAGAACTTTTCTGAATGTTGACCAGACCACACACTAGAAGGTGAAGGGAAGACGACGTTTCGGTCCGTCCTGGACCATTCTCCCTTCAGTCGTCGCCCCTTCACCTTCTAGTGTGTGGTCTGGTCAACATACTTTAGCCACGTTATCGTGACTCATCGCCTGCACTTTTCTGAATCATTACTAAGTCACTTATTTACTCTATTAAGTCACCTATTTAGTATTAAGAAACCTCTATCTTAAATTAAACCACCTAATTAGCAAGCCAATTTTAATGACTATAGCGTCAGGAATTCTTAAACTTTTCTAGGACATTACCCATTTATTTTTGAAAAATCTTACATTACTCCCACCTTTTCTTTGCTTCAGCTGCACCCTTGCCTACACTGTTTTCCTACATTTACACACGTCTACTTAAGAAAAACATACTTTACAAATAATTATTTTATGGAATATCCCTCTTCTCGTCATTTCTTTGAAGGAGGACTGGTCGAGGACCGGGCCGCGGGGACGCTAAGCCCCAAAATAATCTAAAGGTAACCATTCTCTTGGAATATCCAAATTCTCCCTTGGTTTGAAGTTCTTTGGTTATACCATTATATACAGTCTCCCTCCCTCCTACTAAACTCAAGTTGCATTAGGTGACTACGTTCTCCATTCATAATCGATGTTCTCGTGTTCAATCTCCAGGGGAGAGGTGGGGGACAGAAGTGATTAAGCACATGTCCTTTCAGTTGATGTGTTGTTGTTGTTATAGATTCAGCTACTCGGAACAAGTTCCAAGAAGTACGGGCTATGGTGAGCCCGTAGTGGACTTACCTGGCACAGGAGCGGTGCTGAATGTCTAGCTGATGTGTGTGGGGGAATATATATATACATATATATATATATATATATATATATATATATATATATATATATATATATATATATATATATCATATATATATATATATATATCAGACTCTTCTGAAGTGAATACATTAGGCTCTTGTGAAGTGAAGGCATTTGGCTCTTCTAAACTGATTGTATTATTACATTTTACTCACATTTAATATTTTTTTAATTTTTAATTCGATTTTATACTTGAAACAAAAATTGGAATTTTTACAAAGGTGAACAAATTATCAATTGGAATTTAGAAAACTCTATAGTGTTTTCGCGTAGCGGAGGTCATACTGTCTATTTTGTGAAACATTAATAAAAAAATCGGTAAGTGACGAGGTTAATAGGCTTTAAACCCATAAATGCTATTTTGAGATTTTTTTTATTTTCCCGTCAAAAATGCATCGATTAAAAACCTTCAACGCTATTATTTCTGATATAAATATCGCTCTATATACTTTAAACTGACTTAAAGAGTTCAGGGAATCTAATAATATTTTATTACCAAAAAAACAACAACTGGCAACTGTCCGGTGTTGCCGTTATTTTGAGCGCTGTGACGAATTTTAATTAAAAGATAAAAACAAATTAAGAATTAAAAAATAAAAACAAATTAAGGATTAAAAAATAAAGACAAATTAAGAATTAAAAAATAAAATAAAAACAAATTAAGAATTACAAAATAAAAACAAATTAAGAATTAAAAAATAAAAACAAATTAAGAATTAAAAAATACAAACAAATTAAGAATTAAAAAATAAAAACAAATTGTGAATTAAAAAATACAAACAAATTAAGAATTAAAAAATAAAAACAAATTAAGAATTAAAAAATACAAACAAATTAAGAATTAAAAAATACAAACAAATTAAGAATTAAAAAATAAAAACAAATTGTGAATTAAAAAATAAAAACAAATTAAGAATTAAAAAATAAAAACAAATTAAGAATTAAAAAATAAAGACAAATTAAGAATTAAAAAATAAAAACAAATTAAGAATTAAAAAATAAAAACAAATTAAGAATTAAAAAATAAAAACAAATTTTAATATTTCGAGTTCTTTGACTTCTTTCAAATTCTTATATCTTTGAAGGAAGTGACCAAGATTGATCAACTCGCCAGTTGTGTCAAAATTATGTTACAGAAAATTACAGTTACATTATATATATATATATGTTACCTGCCTGCGAATTATTCCCAGAGCCTTGACCCAGGACTCTTTGTTTCCCCTGGCTGTTGGTGTTGGTATAATGACGCCAGAGATATGTGCCAAGTAAATAGTCTGCAAGTGTCAATCAATTGTGGTAATCAACAGTTGTGAATGTCAGTCAACAGTTAGTTAATAGAGAATATGCTGTCATATTCAATGAGACATGTGTATAAAAGAAAACCTGCTGACAGTATACACCCATATATATATATATATATATATATATATATATATATATATATATATATATATATATATATATATATATATATATATATATATATATATATATATATATATATAATAACCCTAACTTCACCTACGTGTTCTTCTTCATCTTAGTACCATCTGAGTTTGTTATTTTCTCTTTCACGACTAATATTATGTTAATTTAGTTAGGTATACAATTAAAGTAACTTGACAAGTGATAACTTGAAGTAAACTTAATTATTCTTATTATCTAATAACTCTCTATATGTGTGTAGTTAGATAATTCAACCTGGGATATTTACAGTCAGTAAAGATTAATCAAGAGCGTTGATTAATCACTTTCACTATGATGTTGGTAAATTAAAACCAGCGACTCTAATTACTTCATTCATGGCAGTCATCTGCCGTTTGTGCGAATCTGTTTGTTATCTTCGGATGACTGAGCAGGTGGTTTGTGTGTAAACCCAGGTGGCAATTACCTTTTGTGTAGACCGTAAGTGGCCGGTGTAAGTGTATACTGTTGATGTAGTTACTGCGCCTGGTTTAGTTTACGTGGGTGGCTTTGTGTAACTTATCATACCAATTACAAGGAGGTTTACTGACCTCACAACTCACCTGGAGCAGGTGGATGCTGAGTTTACAGAGAAACCGACAGTAAACTGATTATCCGTGTGGTATCACGACTGTTCCACCTGTCAGTGGAACAGGTGGAACAATACACCTGACTGTGCATTCTAGTCACACATTTAGATATGTGTATATCACGAAAATAAACACGTGATTAAGAATGTGACAATGTCAGACCACGGAGGAAAATGAAACAGGAATTTCCTTAAGTACTTTCGTATATTAAATACATCTTCAGAAGGAATGATAGAAATACATCTTCCTTCTGAAGATGTATTTAATATACGAAAGTACTTAAGGAAATTCCTGTTTCATTTTCCTCCGTGGTCTGACATTGTCACACATTTAGATATATGTGCATGTTGTAATAGCTGTCAATTTAACAAGATTGATGAAGATTAAGCCACCCAAGAGGTGGCACGGGCATGAATAGCCCGTAATGACAGGTTAACAGGTTGCTAACTGTTGGTGATTTGTCATGTTTATTAAACATATCATCTATTAAGGATGATAGACCTTTAGCTATACTGATTGTCCGAGTATCTGGAAATCACTGCCGGGTTCCCTTGCAACTGGCAGTGTCTGTGACTGGTTGTTAGTGAAGATGTTAAGACAGGATTGTTCAGGAGTGAACCACTTCATCGCTCAGTTGAGGCATCCCGGTCTCTCTCTGGCATAATGTTAGCTTTGCCGACGCCAACTGTAGAGTAATATAAGCACCCTATGTATAAGTACTTAAGTTCTGTACATAAACGTTGTTAAATTTATGCTTAAAACCCTCATTTGCATACAACCCTCTTAAACGCTGGCTGCCAACTCAAGTGCCCTCAGCACAGATGCAGTTCCAACTTCCTATATTACTAAACCATTAATAAAATAAAATTGATGGCGACCCATCGGGAAATACTTTTAAGAGTCCCTCTCTTACACCGAAGTGACTCCCATGACACACAGAGATCACACTAACGTGATGCATCAAATGAACAAATCCACAAGGGCCGTGTCGAGGATTCGAACCTGCGTCCGGGAGCATCCCAGACGCTGCCTTACGCCTGCCTCCCAGACACTGCCTCGTCACGGCCCTTGTGGATTTGTTCATTTGACTCCCATGACTAAAGGGATTCTGGACCAGGTGAAGTCTGTCGGTAAGGCGTACCTCCACAGAAAGACCTTTACTCCACCACATACACCCCGGGCCTCAATGAATTGGTCTCCTCTGGCTAAACCCGAAATGACATTGTTGAAGCCGTCAGCCAAAGTGGTGCCGTCAGTCACAGGGGTGACGTTAGTCACAGGGGTGCCGTCAGTCAAAGTGGTGCCGTCAGTCACAGGGGTGACGTCAGTCAAAGTGGTGCCGTCAGTCACAGGGGTGCCGTCAGTCAAAGTGGTGCCGTCAGTCACAGGGGTGCCGTCAGTCAAAGTGGTGCCGTCAGTCACAGGGGTGACGTCAGTCAAAGTGGTGCCGTCAGTCACAGGGGTGACGTCAGTCAAAGTGGTGCCGTCAGTCACAGGGGTGCCGTCAGTCAAAGTGGTGCCGTCAGTCACAGGGGTGCCGTCAGTCAAAGTGGTGCCGTCAGTCACAGGGGTGCCGTCAGTCAAAGTGGTGCCGTCAGTCACAGGGGTGACGTTAGTCAAAGTGGTGCCGTCAGTCAAAGGGGTGACGTTGCACGCAATTGCAATCAGGAGTGAAGCAAAATTCCACTTCTGTACTACAAGACCCTACACACATTACTTGTGCTGGAAGATGATATAAACTACCCTCTACAGATATTCACCACTCACTAAACGTCGTGGGCAAATATGTAACATGACACATATAACAGAGACATATAGATTTGTCATCGTTTACTCCAAGTACATGTTATTGGTCTTTCTGATATTGTTGTCTCCTGCAAAGGGGAAAGCCCAATATAATATATTGGCCTTTACATAGCTGTAAAGACAGCTATGCTGTCTTCTTGAGGTTATCTTGAGATAATTTCGGGGCTTTAGTGTCCCAGCGGACCGGTCCTCGACCAGGCCTCCACCCCCAGGAAGCAGCCCGTGACAGCTGATTAACTCCCAGGTACCTATTTACTGCTAGGTAACAGGGGCATTCAGGGTGAAAGAAACTTTGCCCATTTGTTTTTGCCTCGTGCGGGAATCGAACCCGCGCCACAGAATTACGAGTCCTGCGCGCTATCCACCAGGCTACGAGGCCCCCCTCGTAGTCTTTATAGCAAAAATAATATAATTTTTAGATTTTATTGAAACAAAAAACAGGAAAATTAGCATTGGTTTAGATACAAACTGTTGTCTTACAAGATCCAGATTGTATTGCTCGCAAGCCAAAACAGTCAACAACACACAAACTTCTCGCGACACGAATTGAAATGGCCAAACTTTTTCAATAACATTAATTCCCTGTTACACGCTTGTTGAATCCCTGAATACAATTGCATTCTTTATTACTGTAAAATGTTCCATCAGTAGAAAATTATTTTGTTTCGGCCGAGTATAGATTTTTATATTATCTCTCACGGGGGGACTGTATGTCAAATTTATTGAAAATTTTATTCCCTTATATAGCTCTCTCTCTCTCTCTCTCTCTCTCTCTCTCTCTCTCTCTCTCTCTCTCTCTCTCTCTCTCTCTCTCTCTCTCTCTCTCTCTCTCTCTCTCTCTCAATCTCTCTCTCTCTCTCTCTCTCTCTCAATCTCTCTCTCTCTCTCTCTCTCTCTCTCTCTCTCTCTCTCTCTCTCTCTCTCTCTCTCGTCTCTCACTCGTCTCTCTCTTTCTCTCAGTCTGTCTGTCTGTCTGTCTGTCTGTCTGTCTGTCTGTCTGTCTGTCTGTCTGTCTGTCTGTCTCTCTCTCTCTCTCTCTCTCTCTCTCTCTCTCTCTCTCCCTCCCCACCACCTGGACCAAGATGTGCTTCTCATTATAAGACTCGACAGAGGTCCATGTCGCCACCCTCCTCATAGCTCTCTTCATTGGGATCATTACTACCTTGCACGGAAGTTCTTCCTGGGAAGGAGACGGCGTCACCCTGTGTCTCCAGGTTTACACTTGCACGCAGATACTTCATACGTATATATATATATATATATATATATATATATATATATATATATATATATATATATATATATATATATATATATATATATATATATATATATATATATATATATATATATATATATATATATATATATATATAAACGGGCCGATATTAAAATATAAACCACGGGAGACATCTCCCGTCACGCAGGGTGCAGTCGCACCTCCACAGATCTCCAGTATCATCTATTGATACTGGAAATGGCTCAAAAGGGCCACCACTTACGGGCTATTCATGCCCGTGCCACCTTTCGGGTGGCTTAATCTTCATCAATCAATCAAAATATAAACGCTACCACTAAGATAAATCTGTCCATCATATTCCAGCCGCTCTACATGACATCGTTCAGTTTGAGTCGAGAAAGCGCGCTGATGACCCGTCTAACCCAATATCCAGGTCATGTTTAGCTTATATTAGGAGTGGAGCAAGGAGGGTGTCTTCGACCTTGGCTGATCTAGTATCAAAGGAACCTTAGATGCTCGCGTGCTGCCTCTACTCCTCCGAGAAGAGAGATCTGGTTGCTAGGATAATATGGGCTAATGTTACTGCCTCGTATGGGCCAGTATTAGCTGCCTCATATGGGCCAATATTAGCTGCATCATATGCTCCTATTGGCTCATATGAGGCAGGTAATATTGGCCCATAGGAGGCACCTAATATTGACCAATACGAGGCAGTAATATTGAGCCACACGGAGCAACCAATAATTATATCCAACCAAATTCACTGTGTAATCAGGATTCCATCTTACAAATCTACTTACGTCTCGAGTCCCGCGCTATACCCACCGAGATATATCTGGCATACTTAATAAGGAAGACATTAAAGTATACCAGATATATCGACTGACAGTTTCCAATCCACTTATGCGAAGCAGAGGTGCATAATACCGTCACCTCGAATCACGAGGATAGTTCGAAGACCGCAGTATCCGGCCGGACAATTAAATTCCGGTAATTACCCCATCCAAAAGTAGGACTACGTAATTAAACTCCGGTAATTAACTCTTTCACCCGCAGAACCACAAACGCTGATGAAACGACTTTCTAATTTCTGATCCAATTCGGCGACGGAGATTGAAAAGATATTTCTCACTCGAATTAAGAATTTTAATTTGAGTTAATAAAGATATGTTTTCAGAGATTTTTATTATTAGTAGCAATATTATTAATATTATTTTACTCTGTAATTATAATTAATAGATAGTTGACGATAGTGTTGTTGCTAAAATGATTGTGAGATTAATAGACATGTAAACAAACTTAAATTCACATCTCCCACACTGTTCCTAAATCTCAGAGAACGTTCCTTGGTCTCAGAGAACGTTCCTTGGTCTCAGAGAACGTTCCTTGGTCTCAGAGAACGTTCCTTGGTCTCAGAGAACGTTCCTTGGACTCTGAGAACGTTCTATGGTCTCAGAGAATGTTCTTTGGACTCAGAGAACGTTTTTTGGTCTCAGAGAACGTTCATTGGTCTCTGAGAACGTTCCTAAAGATCGGTAAAGATCCCTGGGGAAACAGATCTAAATAGCGCCTTGAAAAGAAATTCTTTACTAACAAGCAATTTTGATTTAAAGACTAGAGAAATGTATCAGACATGTTGCGGACAATAGTCGCAAAATTATAACATTAAGGTCTCGACTGTAGAAGATTCCTACTTCTACAGAAGATGATGTAGATTCCTCTACAGAAGATTCTTCTGTAGAGTGCACCCACTCTGTTTACAAAAGGCCACAGAAGTCTATTTAGATTCTCTATAACTCTTTCCCTACAAATAAACCACCAAACTAGAGACGCCGTAAGTGATTAAGGGCAGTATAAATGCTTGTATCCGAAATACATCACCATTATGGAATGCGTTTAGACAATAGGTTGCCAACCAAACGTTATCACTTAAACAATTAAAATATCTTGCAAACTAATAACACAGGATGAAATTCGATAAATTTCAAGGAAACCTGCATGGCTATAGATAACAGCATAGCCAAAGTGCAGAGCACTTGCAGTACTTGCCACATACAAAGATAGCAGTACTTGCCACACGCAAAGATAACAGTACTTACCACATACAAAGATAACAGTACTTACCACATACAAAGATAGCAGTACTTGCCACATACAAAGATAGCAGTACTTGCCACATACAAAGATAACAGTACTTGCCACACACAAAGATAACAGTACTTGCCACATACAAAGATAGCAGTACTTGCCACACGCAAAGATAACAGTACTTGCCACACACAAAGATAACAGTACTTACCACATACAAAGATAGCAGTACTTACCACATACAAAGATAGCAGTACTTGCCACATACAAAGATAGCAGTACTTGCCACATACAAAGATAACAGTACTTGCCACACACAAAGATAACAGTACTTGCCACATACAAAGATAGCAGTACTTGCCACACGCAAAGATAACAGTACTTGCCACACACAAAGATAACAGTACTTACCACATACAAAGATAGCAGTACTTGCCACATACAAAGATAGCAGTACTTACCACATACAAAGATAGCAGTACTTCCCACACACAAAGATAACAGTACTTACCACACACAAAGATAACAGTACTTACCACATACAAAGTAACTAAAAAAAAAAATACACTTCACTTTCGTATCACATTAAAAAAAAATAATTCAAATTAGACTGCCACCCAAAATATCCTAATTATTCAATTACCCTCGGATAATTTAACATCTGTACAATATTAACCGAAGCCACCACCCAAAAATAAAACACAGCTTTGATTAAGGATTCCGTGTATACAAACCTCATTATAATTACCTTATCAAACCATTTGATAAGCGGACGATTAAAACAAACCACGAACTAAGCCCTTCCGTGTTAATTATTTATCGAGTATTGACCGGGACAACACACCAAAGGGCAGGTGATGAATACTTTATAACCTGTAGAGAATTTGATTTCCATTATTTCTTTGCTGTGTCATGGATGTAACAGCATTGGTTGTGCCTTAATAGTGTTATCCTCGTGTGCTGCCCTGTCATGCACTCCTGTGGTGGTGGTGGTGCAGGCGATGAGTCACAATAACGTGGCTAAAGTATGTTGACGAGACCACACGCTAGAAGGTGAAGGGACTACGACGACGACGACGACGTTTCGGTCCGTCCTGGACCATTCTCAAGTCGATTGAGAAACGTCGTCGTCCCTTCACATTCTAGTGTGTGGTCTGGTCATCAATCCTGTGGTGGTGCTCTAGTAGAGTTTTGTGTGGTATAACGTGGCTCTCTATCGCTCTGTAGGTGTAGAGGAGGAGAATAGACACCCTTGACCCTGTGATGGTAAGTTGTGTTCTGGCGTAACACTGTTCATTGTGTAACTGTCAATATTCTGGTTTTGAGAGAGAGAGAGAGAGAGAGAGAGAGAGAGAGAGAGAGAGAGAGAGAGAGAGAGAGAGAGAGAGAGAGAGAGAGAGAGAGAGAGAGAGAGAGAGAGAGAGAGAGAGAGAGACAGACAGACAGAGAGAGAGACAGAGAGAGACAGAGACAGACAGACAGACAGACAGACAGACAGACAGACAGACAGACAGACAGACAGACAGACAGACAGACAGATATATAGAGACAGACATATACAGACAGGCAGACAGATATATAGAGACAGACAGACAGATATATAGAGACAGACAGACAGACACACAGACTAGAGTTGAAAATATAAAAACGGGAGTATTTTTTGTAAAAGGTTCAACAATGCGGTGTGCGGCAGGGTATTATGGCGGGAGGAGCCAGCGCCCCGCGATGGACAACAATATGGCGGGAATGTGGCAGCCAATATTAGGTGTGTCTCCGCGCCCCCCACGTGTGGACTTATCCGCGTTTGCCCACAGTCCTGTACATACCAAGTACGCGCAGGTGAACACAGCTGCTCCCTTATGCATGACAATAGACGTCATGGGTTACATCCCCCTCCCTCCCCCCAGCGCATGCCTGAAACGCATGGTAAACCAGAAGACTATTCGTAACGCGAGCATCGAACGAGGTGTTATGCATATAAAGTTGCTCGCCCCTGCTTTTGTTAGGTGATGTTGAGCCTGTGTGTGTAAAAGCAGGCATCATCACTCGTGTTTACAATGGCATTGAGAATAGTGGCGCGGCTCCCAACCCTCGAGGAGCAAGTACCTACGGGCTCACCATAGCCCGTGCTACTTTGAACTGTTTGTTCCAAGTAACGAATCTTTAACAACAACAACAACCCGAGGGGCAATGCCAGTCAAAACACACAACGAAAGTATAACGTTGCTACAACGTTCGAACAAGTTTGAACACTTCTTAATAGCAACTTGTAACCAACCTAATTGGTTGTAACAACTTGTATATTATTATATACAAGTATATTATTACAGATATTTATGTTAATAACTGACAGACGAGCATAATACTAATAGATACAAGTGAGCATGATCAAATTCGAGAGAGACAAATATGTTAAAAGAACACAGCTGCGCAGAACGCTTGTATGCGCTCACCGTCTTCCTAACAGAACGTCGCATTTTGACGTATACTCTAACCTGAGGCCAAAAATTATCGTACTAGAAAATGAAAGCGGCTCACGAAATTGACACACACTGTCCCGTTTTCTGTTGTGGGTCCTCTGGTAGGTTAGGATAAAGGCACTTTAATACAACAGTTTTACAACTACGAAGTAATAATAAGCGGTCGTTTAAAGAGACGACTGGACAAAATAGTCGTCCTCATATCCCTGATTCAAGATTTCCGCGCATTTTGACTCCGAAGTCACATATTACAAGACGACCTTTGTCCTGCCTTATGTCTGTTTTTTAATACAAATGTATAGCAATAAATACGCGTTCTGTGGTTTTCAGCCAATTAATAAAGCTGATTATTAAGGTTAATCTACATTACGTGTGATTTTGTGTGATTCCGTCAGCACGGAAAGACCGGTCGGCGCTCCAACGAGCAAACTGAGTCCATTCAGACCTTCGAGGGGCTACTCCGATGTATTTTAATGATGAACTTCTAATTCTTAATTACCGTGGTGGAAGCCGCGAGGCTTCCGAATGGGGGGGGGACCCTATGGTCACCAGTACTCGTCACCGCTCAATACTGATTGGTGGTACAGCCAGCAGCAGGCTTCTCCTGGCCCTCTCCCGCCCTGGTCGGTATTACCTCAATCTGGGGAAGGGGATGTGTGTGTGTGTGTGTGTGTGAGTTGGTAGTTGTGTGGGCGGCGTGTGTGTGTGTGGCGTGTGTGTGTGTGTGTGTGAGTTGGTAGTTGTGTGGGCGGCGTGTGTGTGTGTGTGTGTGTGTGTGTGTGTGTGTGTGTGTGTGTGTGTGTGTGTGTGTGTGTGTGTGTGTGTGTGTGTGTGTGTGTGTGTGTGTGTGTGTGTGTGTGTGTGTGTGTACTCACCTATATGTACTCACCTATATGTGCTTGCAGGATCGAGCATTGACTCTTGGATCCCGCCTTTCGAGCATCGGTTGTTTACAGCAATGACTCCTGTCCTATTTCCCTATCATACCTGGTTTTAAAATTATGAATAGTATTTGCTTCCACAACCTGTTCCTGAAGTGCATTCCATTTCCCCACTACTCTCACGCTAAAAGAAAACTTTCTAACATCTCTGTGACTCATCTGAGTTTCAAGCTTCCATCCATGTCCTCTCGTTCTGTTACTATTCCGTGTGAACATTTCGTCTATGTCCACTCTGTCAATTCCTCTGAGTATCTTATACGTTCCTATCATGTCCCCCCTCTCCCTTCTTCTTTCTAGTGTCGTAAGGCACAGTTCCCTCAGGCGCTCTTCATACCCCATCCCTCGTAGCTCTGGGACGAGTCTCGTTGCAAACCTCTGAACCTTTTCCAGTTTCATTATATGCTTCTTCAGATGGGGACTCCATGATGAGGCGGCATACTCTAAGACTGGCCTTACGTAGGCAGTGTAAAGCACCCTAAATGCCTCCTTACTTAGGTTTCTGAATGATGTTCTAACTTTTGCCAGTGTAGAGTACGCTGCTGTCGTTATCCTATTAATATGTGCCTCAGGAGATAGATGTGTGTGTGTGTGTGTGTGTGTGTGTGTGTGTGTGTGTGTGTGTGTGTGTGTGTGTGTGTGTGTGTGTGTGTGTGTGTGTGTGTGGCGTGTGTGTGTGTGTGGCGTGTGTGTGTGTGTGTGTGTGTGGGGTCAGTGTATCTGAGGGCTGTGTGGACGCCCTCACCCCTACGCTGAGAGCTGGTGTTAACCCATTATTAACTACGTATCCGCTCAGCAGAGAGAGTACACAGGTACTAATGTGTGTGTGTGAATGTGTGTGTGTGTGTGTGTGTGTGTGTGTGTGTGTGTGTGTGTGTGTGTGTGTGTGTGTGTGTGTGTGTGTGATCGCCTTTAACCCAGCAAGGTGTGGCGCGCACAGTAGACGTCGTAATTTCCCTTAAGTGTTAGTCTAGTGTGTTTTAAGGCGCTATGAACGTCACACATGATGAACGGGAGACATCCGCTCTGTTTGTTCTCCTGTTGCATGCTTCATGCACTCACGGATACTGACATACACATGCACACACGTACAATATGTGCACATTCACACACGTACACTATGTGCACACACGTACACTATGTACATATGCACACGTACACACTGTGTACATTTCGACAAATGCAAAGCAATGAAGTTACGTGTTGGGAATAGTAGGCTGTACAAGAAAATTACAAGAAAAACACAAAATAGGAATTACATTGAACGTTAATGGAGCCTTAAAGAAACAGGAGAGTGAAATGATCACCACATACTAAATATTCAAGAGACCTGTGAGGGGAGACAAGTACATTTATTTTGCATGTGTGATACACAAACATGGGTCAGAGAATGTCTCACAGAAATGAATAAAATGAATAAATGAAAAATAAAATGAGAACTAAGAATTTTAATGGCGGAGGAAGGTGTCATACACACCTTATATGTAGATATGACCGATTCCAGAGGATTCGAGAACTTGTACACAAGTCGACTGAAGATTGACATGTCCCAGGAGCTGAAGCACACACACACACACACACACACACACACACACACACACACACACACACACACACACACACACACACACACACACACACACACACAGTTTCAAGTGTAGATATGATAGAGCCCAATAGGCTCAGGAACCTGTACACCTGTTGATTGACGGTTGAGAGGCGGGACCAAAGAGCCAGAGCTCAACCCCCGCAAGCACAACTAGGTGAGTACACACACACACACACACACACACACACACACACATACACACACACACACACACACACACGATGATTTTCTCATTAAATTCATATGTATTAACCTTCACTATTGTCTCCTTATAGTCCACTATTGGACTCCAAGGTCAATACGACTCTTATTATTTATCTCCCTTCTAACCTAACCTAACCTAACCTAACCTAACCTAACCATGAATTTCTCTAGTGTTCGATTTGCTATTTTTTCTCCAACACGTAATTCGTAATTGAGTTAGCCGAGACGAGTGACTTTATTGGCTTCACGCCGTGACAATAATATATTCTGCTGTATTAATCATATTTCCATTTTATTTCTATTTTTTTTAATTCATTATTCACCATTTTGGATCCATACAGTGTGCCTGTTCTAAAAAGGCACGTAAAAACTTTCTAATAATTTACGCACGTTCCAAGACTTTCCTCCCGTTCACGGTCTGCTCCTTAATGATATCATTCAAATTTAGGTATGACTGCTCATTATCCAACTTTTTCCAAATTAAAATTGAAAAAAAAAAATTGGAAATTTTTCACCCCCACCATTACATTATTTACAAAACTTCTCACTAGCAAGTTAAATGAAGCCTATATTTGCATTTTAAGTAGAATGTTATGTTTACGCAGGCAGTGTAAATGTGTAAATTACACAGGCGTCTATGTTTACATAGTCTTCCCTAGCTGTTGAATTATTTTGACAAGTAATTCTCACCCTTATTAGCAGACAGAGCAATTGCTTCCCACAGCTGACGGATGGTGCCGGTGGTAGGCACCTGGTGAGAGGCACAGATGCAAGCCCAACCCTGCAAATTTACCCTGCAACACGATCTTTTAAATCAATTTGCAACCAGGTACCCAATTACTGCCGGGCGAACACAGGCGAACAGCTAAGGATCAGCACTGACTCAATCCTCCTCTGCCAGGACTCGAATACCAGCATTATCCTCACTTTAAAAAGACTTAATTGAATTCCTCAGATTAGGCAAAAATGTAATTAAATTTTGTCAATAAAGATGTTAATAATAAACTGCTCTGTGATGTATTCCGAGCACTGAACGGTGATGTATTCCGAGCACTGAACGGTGATGTATTCCGAGCATTTAGTCCTGCAACTTTAATGGCGCAGCCTGTACCTGTTGCGTTATAATATAACTATAATATATATATATATATATATATATATATATATATATATATATATATATATATATATATATATATATATATATTATATATATATATATATATATAGTTATATATATATAACTCTGACGTTCATATTCTTTGTCGACTCCGGCCTTAAGTCTGTGGCTTGAAGCACACTACTGCATCCAACGTGTAGAAAATGTAAAATACAGCCTTGCCTTGTAAATAATTTAAAAGAACGCTTTCTGATGTTTACATAAGTCTCCTGTATCTAGAATGTTGCTGTTCTGTAAGATTCGCTACCTGGAACAAAGTTCCAAGTAGCACGGGCTATGGTGAGCCCGTATTTTGTGGCTAGAAGCTAAATATATATATATATATACGTCTGTTCATGTTTAATTATGTTACTCTTATGGTTTTGTCTTCGAGTTGGTCATACAACAACAGCAGCAGGATGATAACATGAAGTCTGACAACCAATTGAACGTCACTAACTGGACACTAACTACTAGGCATTACTAACTAGACACTAATTACTAGGCATTACTAACTAGACACTAATTTCTAGACATTACTAACTAGGCACTAACTACTAGGCATTCCTAGCTGGTTACTAACTAAAAGGCATTACTAGCTGGTTACTAACTACTAGGCATTACTAACTAGACACTAATTACTAGGCATTACTAACTAGACACTAATTACTAGGCATTACTAACTAGACACTAATTACTAGGCATAACTAACCGGACATCAATTATTCAACACATCATGTCCTGGACATCATTAGTCAGGCATCACTAGCTATACTTCCTCGAGCGGATCTAACCTCTGTGAGTTAGAACTCACTAATCTCTATAATCCTGGATGTGCTGCAGCTCACTGAAAGCGACGGCCACCTGCCGTAGACATGTTAGCGTGTAATTATGAACACATTAGCTCATTAACCTGTCAATGCGTTATGCAATTAGCGAAAAGTGTAAAAGCAAATATTTCATGTTTCCGAATGCAATAAACGTCGATCCATGAACTTCTGAATTAATTTTGAAATTAAAAAACAAAAAAGTACTTTTTAATACTATAAATTGGATAAGTTTAGATTTAGGAAAGACTTGGGTAAATACTGGTTCGGTAACAGGGTTGTTGATTTGTGGAACCAATTACCGCGTAACGTGGTGGAGGTGGGCTCCTTCGATTGTTTCAAGCGTGGGTTGGACAAGTATATGAGTGGGATTGGGTGGTTATAGATAGGAGCTGCCTCGTATGGGCCAATAGGCCTTCTGCAGTTACCTTTATTCTTATGTTCTTACTAATGGTATTCGAAACGAACGGTAGAAATGTGATTTAAACAACAAAAGTTGATTGTTCTATACAAGCAAAATCAACCAATTATATATTAACAACTAATAGATGATGTGAACATTATCATAATAGGCTAAACTATTTGAGGTACCCGGCGTGTACCCGGCGAAGAGCAGGAGCTGCATCTACCTTGAGGTTACCTTGAGGTGCTTCCGGGGCTTAGCGGCCCCACGGCCCGGTCGTCGACCAGGCCTCCTGGTTGCTGGACTGATCAACCAGGCTGGTGGACGTGGCTGCTCTCAGTACTACACAGTCTAGATAGCTGAAACATCTTCAATGCTGTTCGACTCTCCTGTACCCCACGGAGGAGTTTCCCCCTGAAGCCGAATGTCTGGAAGCACCACTACCACCACACATGGGACAACCAACACTGTGCATCATCCTCACCATAAAACCGGTGTCATTTGGTGTACATCGTCGTTTCGCAACATCGCCAATACTGCGTTTGGGAGTTACGATTACTAGGGATCAGATGCCCCGTCCCCCCCAAAAAAAAATGCATAAATGCTTGAAATAGAAGAAATAGGAGAGTGGGAGTGACATGTGCAATGAGTTAGCAATAAGACAACTGAAGGTGGAGGAAGACAACTATGGTTAGTCTTCAGCTTGTAGAAGAACTTGAAGAAGAAAGGCTGGCAAGTTAATCCTTGGAACTAAAAACCCCTACTGACTCCTCTTCTCTCTCTCTCTCTCTCTCTCTCGAAGTGATGTGGTGGAGGCTGACTCCATACACAGCTTTAAGTGTAGATATGATAAGAGCCCAGTAGGCTCAGGAACCTGTACACCAGTTGCTTGACAGTTGAGAGGCGGGACCAAAGAGCCAAAGCTAAACCCCCTGCAAGCACAATTAGGCGAGGACAATTAGGTGAGTACCAGCAGCATCATCATCAGTAACGCGCGGGTCGTGGAACAGGGCACCATCATTCACGGGGCCGGACAGGTGTTAGAGCTGCCAAATGGTCAGTATTAGGAGACAGAGGGCCCCCAGTGGAACACTGCAGCCTCTGGTAACACCATCTTTATAGCGCGTAAACTCCAGCTCATAATATGTCCGGCGCTGGTAGTCCACTGTACCACGCACGCGCACGCACACAAACGCACACACACACACACACACACACACACACACACACACACACACACACACACACACACTGTAGTAGTTTCAAAGCGTTATATGACAAAGAGTGCTGGGAAGACGGGACACCACGAGCGTAGCTCTCATCCTGTAACTACACTTAGGTAATTACACTTAGGTAATTACACACACACACACACACACACACACACACACACACACACACACACACACACACACACACACACACTACTTCAAATGTAGATATGATAGAGCCCAGTAGGCTCAGGAATCTGTACACCAGTTGATTGACAGTTGAGAGGCGGGACCAAAGAGCCAAAGCTCAACCCCCGCAAGCACAAATAGGTGAGTACACACACACACACACACACAAAAGGGCGTGGAGGCACTTCCGGAATAACAGAACACCAGAAAGCAGAGAGAGAGATGGCAGAGAACCAGGAATGAGTATGTTAGGGTGAGAAGAGAAGCAGAGAAAAATTATGAAAATGATATAGCAAACAAAGCCAAGACCGAACCAAAGCTACTCCACAGTCACATCAGGAGGAACACAACAGTGAAAGAACAGCTAGTGAAACTTAGAACAGGCGAGGACAGGTATACAGAGAATGACAAAGAGGTGTGTGAAGAACTCAACAAGAGGTCCTTCACAATAGAACAAGGTGAGGTCACTGTGCTAGGAGAAAGGGAAGTAAACCAGGCGGCCTTGGAAGGGTTCGAAATTACGAGAGAGGAGGTCAAGAGACACCTGCTGGATCTGGATGTTAGAAAGGCTGTTGGCCCAGATGGGGGGATAGTCTGTCTCTCTCCCCACCCCCCAAAACCCCATTTTTCGTCACCCCCTCTTTCCTCCCCCCATTTTTTCCACCCCCTCCCTCTCTTTCCCTCGTTTATCACATTTTCTCCCTTCTCCCCCTACTCTTCCCTCACACCCTACCCTCCTCCCTATTTTCCCCCATTTCTCTCCCCTCTCTTCCCTGTCCGGCCTCGAACGACAGACATTTCCATTTAACACTGAATTCCCGTTCATCACTTTCTCTCCTAAAGATACGGACACTGGCCAGAGTGTCCTGTTCATCCACCAATATACTGGTGGATGCATAATGCATCTACCAGTATACGGTGGATGTATACCAGTATACATCCACCATCATGCTTCAGCTGGAGGCATAATGTTGAGTCTGCTCTGGTAAATACAAAATATTTAAAACGACACTCATTTCTTTGTCATTATCTAGAATGTCTCAGTTATTTATAAGCCTTCTCTTTGAGCCTTGTTTTATTGAACTAAATAAAAACACCTTTGAATTTAGTTGTTGATTTGGAGAACAGTTTACCGGATTGTGAGTAAACTTGATTGTTTCTACTGGTGATTAAACTTGTGTCTCAGTGAGTTTGGGTAGATATAGATAGATATAAATAGGAGATGCTTCGTATGGGCAACTAAGCATTCTGCAGTTTTCTTAATTATTATTTCCTTATAAGAACTTCGAGTAATTAAAGTTTTGTAATGTGTGTAATATATATATATATATATATATATATATATATATATATATATATATATATATATATATATATATATATATATATATATATATATATAATCCGACTACCAGATCATCTATAATCAATACAATAAATCATATCAATTTATATGGTGTATAACTGATTTATGTCTTATTTCCCTGGGACTAAAATCCTACACTGTCTTAAATAGTCTCCGCCAAGACTGCCTTTCAGATATCTTCAGTTTTACTCCGAATTTATTAAACAACTTAGTGTCTTCAAATTTGCTTATCTTGCTTTTCATTTTGGTGTTGAGGGTTTAGGGGGCCCTAGGAGCGAGCCCTACGGTACTCCTCCTATGCCCTTAGTCACATTGAAATATTCCTTTGCAACCTATTCAATCACTATCATTACTCCCCTTTTCCTTCCCCCACCTTTGTTTCTCTCACCTTACTACCATCTCTATCTCTCTCTACTTCTCTCACTCTTCCTCTCTCTCCCTCTCCCTCTTACAGGCACCTCCCACCCACCACCTCCATCTTTCCTCACTAAATCCTCTCCTCCATTTCATTTCCTGTCAAATTGCCCCAATAGCTGTCCAAACCAACCGGGGCGGAAGTGCCTGACCGGGAAAGATACTCGGATATTCGGCGGAATTTCCAGCGAAAAACCTGGGAAAGTTTTGCAATAATAGAGGGAGACGGGACACACTGATACAGAGACACAACCACCGGATCAACAACATGACGGGGGAATGAGGCTGTTCACGCACGGACGGAAGGTAGGGTCAAACGGACGGTAGGTAGGGTTAAACGGACGGTAAGTAGGGTCAAACGGACGGTAAGTAGGGTCAAACGGACGGTAAGTAGGGTCAAACGGACGGAAGATAAAGTCAAACGGACGGAAGGTAGAGTCAAACGGACAGAAGGTAGAAGGAATATGTGTAGGATGAATACAAGACGGTCAAATGGACAGACGGACACAAGAGGGATAGGGAGGGAGAAAGAGAATCGGATAGACTAGACAGGAAGGAGAAAGACAGTCAGGTGCACGGACAGAAGGTGAAATGAACTAACGGAGGAAGACAGGAATCGAAGGATAGACAAATAAACACTCAATAAGGTGACAACGGAATAACTAACATATTAAGGGTGTTAACTGATTAATTAACTAATAGGTAATTGTCTTAAACAGACACGAGTGAGTGACAATAGTTACCAAGTCCTAACTAAATAATTAAATACTACCAAGTCCAAACAAAAGAATTAAATAAAGGACAAATATAAATTAAAATGCAAATTCTGGAACAATTTGCATCGGATCATTTGATGATATGTTGTATATGAGACACAATGAATGAGGAACATGAGACTCGGTGTATGAGGAAACAGCCTACCCCCCCCCATTACACAACAGCTCTCCCGCCCCCCCCCCCCCCGCACAATGATCCTCACCTACATTATCCATCTTCAAGAAAAAAAAGAGCCATAAAAGCCCCAGCAGGCGACGCCGCGCCTACAGCTGCCGGCAGAAGATGCTCCAGCTAGTTAAATAAATTTCGCTGCCGGATATTGAAGGTCTGAAGCGGTCTGGCCCAGAAAACCGGGAATGAGGTCTCGGGCCCAGGGGACGGAATTGTACCCTGATTCCTGGCCCCAGACCTTTCACCCCTAGACGCAGTGATCCCATACGCTCCCAGCATCCCTGCTTTTATCCCAGGCTCCTGCTCCATCCCAAGAGAGAGAGAGAGAGAGAGAGAGAGAGAGAGAGAGAGAGAGAGAGAGAGAGAGAGAGAGAGAGAGAGAGAGAGAGAGAGAGAGAGAGAGAGAGAGAGAGAAAGAGAGAAAGAGAGAAAGAGAGAAAGAGAGAAAGAGAGAGAGAGAGAGAGAGAGAGAGAGAGAGAGAGAGAGAGAGAGAGAGAGAGAGAGAGAGAGAGAGAGAGAGAGAGAGAGAGAGAGAGAGAGAGAGAGAAAGAGAGATACAGACAGACAGAGAAATCCAGAGAGACATAGAGACAGAGACGTCAAAGACGCATTCAACAATTTTAACATGCTGTTCATTCAAAACATGAATTTTATCAAATATTAATTAATATAATTTCATAATTCATAAATATTCACCCATTCATAAACAGGGGGTTTGGCGGGTGCATGGAATCACTTTTGGGTCTTTGTTTTGAAGTCGGGCTGCACGACTCACAACTGATGACGTTCAAACATATCCGGAACAAGTGCTTCACTGACGAATTTTGTTCGAACGACAACGCTTATAAATGCTTCACCCACGTTCTACAAATACAAATAATCGCCAACAGAACCTAAACTTATATATGCACGAAATGCTAATATATTATAATATTAATTTATATTTAAGAAAATTTCTGTTTTGAATGAACAGCATGTACAAATTTATGAATGCGTCAGTGGGGTCGACCGCTGGATGGAATGGACTTGGTCTGAGGACGGGTTGCCTTCATTCAAACTATTCTTAAACAGTGTTACACTTGCGTCCTACGCACCCTCTTTGTGCTTCACCCAGATAAAGTTTAAAGAAATACCTGTCGAAAACATAACCGAACCTACCAAACAGTAACATATTAATTGATATTTGAAAAAAAACGTTGATAACACAATCAAGAAAAACTTAACAGGTTCGAACCCTCACCAAGGCCCTTGTGGATTTGTTCATTTGATATATCACGTTATTGTGATTTATGTGTGAATCCATTGAATAACATTTCCAGTGAAAATAGAAAAAGACAAAAAAAAAAGAGTTGAGAGCCAGACAGGAGTAAGAGTGAACTCTTGAGCACAGTGAGCTGCCAGCTCTCTCTCCTGTGTGTCCTTCCCAACGCACTCTAGGGTAGAGAGTCACATTCCTACACATTCCTGCTGCTCCACTAACAACAGAGGCAATACACGCCTTAATAAACAATACAGATACACGTACAAATGGTGCTGAATACCTTAACCCATTACAGTATGTAATCCCAGGCCAGAGAGAGTCAGCCGAGGTGAGTGAAAAACAGGAGAGAGAGAGAGAGAGAGAGGTGTAGGAATACAGAAATACGGACAAAAATGAGAGAAACACACATACAGTGCCATCAGATAGGAGTGCTCTACGCTTATCCCGACCTCGCCAACTCTCACGTTATCTTGGTGGGCAATCATGAACAGTTTGCATAAGCCGAGGATAACACCACTCACACAGAGTAGCTAGAGCCAATGGTCACGCTTCCCATTTACACCAGTAATCTAAAGCCCCCTCCCCCTTGTGTTGCAAGCTTTTGTCGTGTATACCAGGGGGGCATGACCCCCTTCCTCCTGCTTCCACTCCTTCCTCTTGTACCCACTCGCCCAGCCACTTGGGCTGGACGGTACAGCGACGGTCTCGCTTCATGCAGGTCGGCGTTCAATCCTCGACCGTCCAAGTGGTTGGGAACCTTTCCTTACCCCTCCCCTATCCCATCCCAAATCCTTATCCTGACCCTTTCCCAGTGTTATATAGTCCTTATGGCTTCCCGCTTTCCCTGATAAGTTTCTTTCTCTTCCTCCTTCTCTTCTCTACTGCTCACAATCCTACTCATTTTCCTTTTTGCTTCCATTCCTCCTCCTCCTCTCTTCTGTTCCCATTCGTCCTCCTCCTCCTCCAGACTATTTCCTCTCATTCGTCAACCTTCCTCTTGTGTCAGTTTCCGGCGTCATTCCTTCGCTCTATCTTGACGACTTCTGTATTTACTTCCGTGAGGTTTTATAATGCTCCATATTCACGAATTTTCTATATGGCTTTTATCCATTTGTACCTACGTGTGCATATGTCTCTTGACTCTCTGTATCTCTTCATAGATCCAGAGATATCCACGTATCTCTTCATAGTCAGTACTCTTTTATCAAATATTTTGAGAATTTTCACGTTTCGTCCAGTTTACGTGGTTTAAGACTTGTTTAAGAAGCACTTTCAGTAAAGTTACATTTTGAGCGTGAAGATTCTCTCTCTCAATATATACCACCAAGGTTAATTTATTGAAAAATACATCTATTCAAGTGAGCGTAGTATAGGTTCATAATTCTAGTTATATGTTACGTTTCATAAGCCTTTAATGTAAGTATTATAGACTTATACCCCAAGAGTAGTGTGTTTTACTGGGTTCCAAGACTCGTAGTCAACTCGCTTAATTAATTACGCGAACATTGAATTAAATTAATTAATCCAGTGAGCAAAGCTTCGGGTAAATTTAATGATCGGGCTTTTTGTCGAGGATTGTTGCACAAAAGCTTTTGTTTATAGTGGAGAGAGAATTGTTATTTTATAATGGATAGTACTGTTAACGTTCGCGTTTTGATAGTCTCTCTCACTCTCTTTCTCTACCTTTCTATCTCTCTCTTTTTCTCTCGTTTCTTTCTCTCTCTCTCTCTCTCTCTGTCTCTCTCTCACTCACTCTCTCTCTCTCTCTCTCACTTCTCTCACTCACTTCTCTCACTCACTCTCTCTCACTCACTCTCTCTCACTCTATCTTTCTCTCTTTCTCTCTGTCTGTCTGTCTGTCTCTCTCTCTCTCTCTCTCTCTCTCTCTCTCTCTCTCTCTCTCTCTCTCTCTCTCTCTCTCTCCCTGTCCCGCTCTATAGCTCCTTCACTGTTTGTCTACATTGATGATAGCTACGTAAAGTAAGGACCAAAATACCACTTGGAGACTGTTGGCCAGTTCCCCGTCAACACGCCCAGGACTCTCCTGCAGAACATGCAGTTTGGTTCCCGCCACGCGCGCTGCATTTCTGGATCAAAGGTGGCTGCCAATCTCTTTCGGAAGATTTAGTCATCCGTATTTCTCCTACCGCGAAAATTACTGCGCACTGCCTGGAGGAATTGGCTGTAGAGTCGCAACGGTGTGCAGTGGCGCACTGCTGGCTGGTGTCTGTGACTTTGTGTTGTGACTTTGTCGTACGTGGAGCAGACTGGTGTCATACATGGAGCAGACCGGTGCCAAACGGGAAACCAGAAAGACCTGCCTCCCCCCGCCCCACACCCTCGCTGCTAACCTACCATGCAGCGAGGGTGTGGGGCGGGGGGAGGCTGGTCTTTCTGGTTTCCCGTTTGGCACCAGTCTGCTCCATGTATGACACCAGTCTGCTCCACGTACGACACCAGTCTGCTGATAATATACAGACCGGTGACGATATTTATTCTTGTTGATACCATATATTACCCCAAACATTTCCTTCGTGACGTCCGTACAAAAGCAGGAAGTTGTAGCAAAAGAAAGACCAAGGCCAAGACGTTCTTGCTGGTGCTTAGAAAGAGGGTAGGATGAAACATGGTAGGATGATGTCGTAGCTCAGTCGATTAAGGCAGTGTCTGGGATGCTCCCGGACGCAGGTTCGAATCCTCGTCACGGCCCTTGTGGATTTGTTCATTTGGTAGGATGAAAGGTTGGTAACACAGTCTGAGAGAGAGTATTTGGCCCAAGGATTGTTGGAGATCAGGTGTTTGAAGTTGTCTCGCATTATGACGGACGTGTCCTGGGATTGTATTTTGTTGTGATTGTTATTAAACTCCTTTTTTTAATTTCTTACAATTATATATAATAAAATATGCTTCTTAATTGTGTTATATTTTGTAAAGTTACAGATGTGTGTCTCACAGTCGTAATTACCGATGTAGAATACTTGTACTTTTCTTAATTAAAATTAATCATTTGCGCATCTATTGTAAATACAAATTAATTCGTAATAATTCGTTTTCTCAGTGGCAGGAAGCCTGTGTATGTATATACGTTAAGCTTGTATTGAGGACCCCCCCCCCATTCCCCCAAGGTTAAACCACTGGACTGACCTTTCCTAGTACGTAGGTCAAGGGAGGTAATTAGGTAAGTTAGGGGAGATAATTATATGGGTCAAGGGGGGTAATTATGTAGCTCAAGGCGTTAATTATGTGGGTTAATTGGGGTGGGTTTTATTTATGTGGCGCAAAGTGTGTTAATGAAGTGAGCAAGGAGTAATTAAACAAGGTGGGGGTAATTAAGCGAGAAAAATGGTGTAATTAAGCACTGTCAGCTATCTCTCAACAACACCAGTGAGACCAATATAAAACTAGGTACGAAAAAGCTCAAAATTAAAACAAAAAATAATAATAATAATAAAATTAATAGTGAAATGAACGAGAGTGAAGAAGTAAATTTCATCTACGATTTTCTAAGTAGTTTTGCTATGAGATTTTTACGTCTGGAGAACTAAAAAGTATCGCAGGTTGGAAAAGTTGGGTTCAAGAGCCCAAGCTCGATCCTGCTGACACAAATAGGTGAGTGAACACGCGCGCGCACGCACGTACACACGCACACACACGCACACTTCAAGTGGAGGCAGACTCCATACACACTTTCAAATGTAGATATGATAGAGTCCAGTAGGCTCAGGAATCCGTACACCAGTTGATTGACAGTTGAGAGGCGAGACCAAAGAGCCAGAGCTCAACCCCCGCAAGCACAAATAGGTGAGTACACACACACACACACACACACACACACACACACACACACACACACACACACACACACACACACACACACACACACACACACACACACACACACACGTTTATTTGCCCACACGAGAAAGAAAACCTGTGTCCCCAAAGTCTGTGTTTTTCTTTCACTGTAAACTCTTCGATATGCAAGTAACATGTCAGGAGCCTCGGCTGCCAAGAATGTAATATCGGAAAAAAAGCTTTATTGGAAGGAGGAAAAAAAAAAGGCCGGAATGGGGTTGGGGGGGTGAACCAGTGGTTACCAAACTTAGGCGATTTTCTGGAGATACATTACAAAATGTTGGCGTCTACGGCTTGGTCTCGTGAGTCGTGTCCACCTGCTGATTGTCGCAACAGCAAGTACACACACACAGTGTGATATACTGAAGACAACCACCACACAGGATCTTCACTACACAGGATCTTCACTACACAGGATCTTCATCACACAGGATCTTCATCACACAGGATCTTCATCACACAGGACCTCCACCACACAAGGAACTTCAATACACAGGACCTCCACCACACAAGGAACTTCAATACACAGGACCTCCACCACACAAGGAACTTCAATACACAGGACCTCCACCACACAAGGAACTTCAATACACAGGACCTCCACCACACAAGGAACTTCAATACACAGGACCTCCACCACACAAGGAACTTCAATACACAGGACCTCCACCACACAAGGAACTTCAATACACAGGACCTTCACCACACAAGGAACTTCAATACACAGGACCTTCACCACACAAGGATCTTCACCTGGGCATCTCCCACACCAAGTAATTTAACTGTACACACTCTCCTAACTAGGACTTAAAAGTCTGAGTGAGGATCTTCACTAGGGGGGTGAGATCCCCGGGGGTTATTCTCCCAGAACCAGATTTTCGTGGATTTTGTGCGCCGCCCCTCCAAGCTGAGGTCTACAGCGAAATCGAAAGCTAAATAAGCGAAATAGCCGCGAAATAAGACCCCCTCATCCTTCAAGTCCAGTTTGGTCGAATTACACTCAACGGTGTTCAAATGTAAATCGGATTCACACACACACACACACACACACACACACACACACACACACACACACACACACACACACACACACACACACACACACACAGACACACACACACATATATATATATACATAATAATGTAGAAGTTTGTTTGTATACATCACATAAATGTACTTATGTAGATGATAATGTAAAGTCGAGAAACAGTAACGAAAATTTTTATATTCGTTACTTTCATTCAGACAAAATAAAATATTGTGTATGTTTACGTGAATTAACCTGAGGGGTCTCCATCTCTTATAACCTCGATGGGGACAGGAAGCCAGTAGCCTGGAAACACAAACCGAAACTGTCTCTATTTTCCGCTTGTTACAACTAGTAATAAAGTTGTTACATCTTGGCTTAACGTGTTTATGACGTATTAGAACGTTGTTACAACTTGCTATATTGGTTGTTATAACTGGTTAGGTGGTGTTAAAACTTGTTCGAACGTTGTACCAACGTCGTAGTTTCGGTGTGTGTTTGGCGGGTAGCTTGTCAATAGTGTCTCATTGTTCTTGAGTATTTTTGTAATGGATTTTAAAGTGGAGTAATGTGATGGCATTTACAGCTTCAGCGGGTAGGCGGTTCCATGGGTTTATAACCCAACGGGTGATAAAAAGCATCTCCTGTTTTCTGTCCTGCATTATTGAACTTGAAAGTGTTGCCCCCTTGTATGTGTTACATTTGATCTTTTAAAGAAGTGGTCTAGATTAATATTTTCCAATTTTCTACTTATTTTAAAGATCTCGATGAGAAGAACCTTATAATATCTGGTTTCTAATATTGTTAGTCCTGAGGCTCTCACAACCGTTCTTGGTATGAGAGTTGACTTAAGTTCTGGGATTATTTCTTGTCGCTTTGTTGAAGTTTCTCCAAGGTTGATATGTCCTTTCGAAGGTGAGGTCTCCGTGCTTGGATACATGCTTTCTGCTCCAGCTGGGAAAGACACAGTTGCTTTATATATATAAACCTCAGATTCTTAAACGATTTTACGGGCTATTCATGCCCGTGCCACCTCTTGGGTGGCTTAATCTTCATCAATCTTAAACGATTCACGGGAGACATCTCCCGTCACGCAGGGTGTAGCCGCACCTCCACAGATCTCCAGTGTCATCTATTGATACTGGTGATGGCTCAAAAGGGCCACCACTTACGGGCTATTCATGCCCGTGCCACCTTTTGGGTGGTTTAATCTTCATCAATCAATCAAACGATTAATCGTTGTCGTCACTCAGAGCGCTGGGTCGAGTGTGTCTTGTAGGCTCTCGTGTTGTGGCGCGTCTCTGAGGGTGTGTTTACGGGCTCACCATAGTCAACCAGGTATCAACCAGCCCGTGCTACATGGACACTTCGTCCTGAGTAGCTAAATCTTTAACAACTCTGAGGGTAATCTGATTGTTTTATGTCATTACCCTGATTGCACCTACAGTGCTCCCCGCTACTCTTTACTTATTAAATTTGGCTGTAATTTTCAGTCTTATATATAAAGTTGTTTGCATTTCGATCAGGCGATTTTTGGGGTTAATAGGAGTCGTGTAAGGCTCGAATGGCTCCAAACACTAGTGATTTATTTCTCCTGTAAGCTTGTATTTTCAGACATGAGGCGACACAGGGGATAGATATGTCTAGAACTGTAACCAGTTTCTAGATGTAGCTACATGAGCGTTTACTTTAGTTATAAACTACTTTCAGATCTAAAGTATACTTGGTGGTTGGTCGGTAAGCCTTATTAACCCTCGGTTAATAGGCCTTACACCAAACCAAACGAGGCGGCATAGTGATTGATGAAGAGTAAGCTACTCAAAAGGTGGCACGGGCATGAATAGCCCGTAAGTGGTGGCCCTTTTGAGCCATTACCAGTATCAAGAGCTGATACTGGAGATCTGTGAAGATACTACTGCAACCTACGTGACGGGAGATGTCTCCCGTACGGCATAGTGGAGTTAGTGTGCTGATAAACCAGTGGATTAACGCCCCACGTTAAACCAGTGAGGCGTGTACTGGGTGTGTGGTGGCAGAGGTACAGAGTGTGTAGCGTGGCAGAGGTACAGAGTGTGTGTGGTGGCAGAGGTACAGAGTGTGTAGCGTGGCAGAGGTACAGAGTGTGTAGCGTGGCAGAGGTACAGAGTGTGTGTGGTGGCAGAGGTACAGTGTGTGTGTGGTGGCAGAGGTACAGAGTGTGTGTGGTGGTAGAGGTACAGTGTGTGTGGTGGCAGAGGTACAGAGTGTGTAGCGTGGCAGAGGTACAGAGTGTGTGTGGTGGCAGAGGTACAGAGTGTGTAGCGTGGCAGAGGTACAGAGTGTGTGTGGTGGCAGAGGTACAGAGTGTGTGTGGTGGCAGAGGTACAGTGTGTGTGGTGGCAGAGGTACAGAGTGTGTAGCGTGGCAGAGGTACAGAGTGTGTGTGGTGGCAGAGGTACAGTGTATGTAGCGTGGCAGAGGTACAGAGTGTGTGTGGTGGCAGAGGTACAGAGTGTGTGTGGTGGCAGAGGTACAGAGTGTGTAGCGTGGCAGAGGTACAGTGTGTGTGGTGGCAGAGGTACAGAGTGTGTAGCGTGGCAGAGGTACAGAGTGTGTAGCGTGGCAGAGGTACAGAGTGTGTGTGGTGGCAGAGGTACAGTGTGTGTGTGGTGGCAGAGGTACAGAGTGTGTGTGGTGGTAGAGGTACAGTGTGTGTGGTGGCAGAGGTACAGAGTGTGTAGCGTGGCAGAGGTACAGAGTGTGTGTGGTGGCAGAGGTACAGAGTGTGTAGCGTGGCAGAGGTACAGAGTGTGTGTGGTGGCAGAGGTACAGAGTGTGTGTGGTGGCAGAGGTACAGTGTGTGTGGTGGCAGAGGTACAGAGTGTGTAGCGTGGCAGAGGTACAGAGTGTGTGTGGTGGCAGAGGTACAGTGTATGTAGCGTGGCAGAGGTACAGAGTGTGTGTGGTGGCAGAGGTACAGAGTGTGTGTGGTGGCAGAGGTACAGAGTGTGTAGCGTGGCAGAGGTACAGTGTGTGTGGTGGCAGAGGTACAGTGTGTGTGTGGTGGCAGAGGTACAGAGTGTGTAGCGTGGCAGAGGTACAGAGTGTGTGTGGTGGCAGAGGTACAGAGTGTGTGTGGTGGCAGAGGTACAGAGTGTGTAGCGTGGCAGAGGTACAGAGTGTGTGTGGTGGCAGAGGTACAGTGTGTGTGTGGTGGCAGAGGTACAGAGTGTGTGTGGTGGCAGAGGTACTGTGTGTGTGCTGTGGCAGAGGTACAGTGTGTGTAGCGTGGCAAGGTAGTGTGTGTAGGGTGGGGACAGGCAGCACCACAGACCCAGCTGGGTGGTGGCATCTGGGTCTCACTGATACAATATGACAGTCAGAGCTGGCCTCGCTAATTCCCTGTGAGAGTCAGAGTAAACCTAATGCGTGTCAACACCGAAGGGAAGCTGGGTTGTTGGTTATCTAGGTCCAGGTAAAATAATAAAAGCTGGCTTCCTGGATTGTTTCTAGAATAATGCTAGGCAAATCTATATAAATACAAATGTATTTATATAGATTTGTTCAAAATTGCTAATCTCCGAAAGTACTTTGCAGATTGCTCTGAAATTTTGAAACAACGTTCCATTCGAATACGCGCGTGTTTTTATATACCTATTATATAGATGCCACACCTGTGACAGGTAAAAAACGTTTTTTTGAAAAACAGCACCATTTGTTGGACGTACAAGCAACATATGATGTACTAAACATTTTACGATCCCATTTCAATGTTTCCGAGTGCATTGTTAAATTAAATTTCCATAGATTTCGATTTATTTTCATTTTGATTTCATTATTTCGTGTGACACTGCGTTGGAATTGAACAGTGTCGTTTACCATACCGTTAATTTCGTGTGACACTGCGTTGGAATTGAACAGTGTCGTTTACCATACCGTTAATTTCGTGAGTATAGTTTATTTATTTTATTTTACATTGTTTTTCATTTCGTTTTTTTAATTGTTCTTATTTTTCAGTGATGGGAACATCAGATCATTTGGGAATGCATCGGACGAGAGAGTGGGGAGGACAAGGGGACTGGGGAGTAGGGGAATGATGGGGAGGACGAGGGGATGGGGGAGTGGGGAATGATGGGGAGGACGAGGGGATGGGGGATGGGGAAATGGTGGGGAGACAATGGAGCGTTGTTGAGCCACAGCAACGCGTGGCCAGGTTTTATTTATATACAACTAGTATATAAATAAAAACGGACTTATATGGGGCAATAGGCCTTCTTCAGATTCCTATGTGTTTACTCGAGCAAGGAGTTTGGTGCTGGGATTTAGGCCTATTGACCAAGAACATAAGAACAAAGGTAACTGCAGAAGGCCTATTGGCCCATACGAGGCAGCTCCTATCTATAACCACCCAATCCCACTCATATACATGTCCAACCCGCGCTTGAAACAATCGAGGGACCCCATCTCTACCACGTTACGCGGCAATTGGTTCCACAAATCAACAACCCTGTTACTGAACCAGTATTTACCCAAGTCTTTCTTAAATCTAAACTTATCCAATTTTAGCTTAAGATAAGCTTAAAACCACAACCATAGCTTAATGATTAACCAGCAACTATGGTTTAATCCTGAATGAAAGTGTACTGAATATTTAGGTAAGACCTTTTGGTGTATATATCCCATAGAATAGTAGCCAGTTCTGCGAAGTCTCGGACGGCACTGCGAACCTCGTGAGAGTTGTGTCTGTAAGCAACACAGGCCTAAGAGCCACCCAGCACACTGCCCTGGGACCGTCAGTGTACGCCTGTATGATCCACCTGACACTTGGGCCAATCAAATACGGAAACATTTTAAATTACCTTTTCTAATAATTTCCCAACAGTATTTTCAATATATATATTCTATTGGCCTCAACCTTTGTTATCCACTAAGTGTTGGGGGGGAATTTTGCCGTAGCACAGCGCAAAGTACATATTATAACAAAATATGCACCGAGAAAATTCGCCAAAAAAATGTGCTTACCATATTTTTCTGGGTGCGAAAATGTTGTCAAGACCTTGATTTTTTTTATATAAATGTGTTGAGCTTGACCATTTTTTATATAAATGTGTTGAGCTTGGCCACTTTTTTATATAAATGTGTTGAGCTTGACCATTTTTTTATATAAATGTGTTCTTTAATTATAAAAAAAAGTTGGAAAATTATTTGTTATTAACCTTCGTAGTGATAAACCGAAGCATTTACAAAATATCTTGTAAAGATTGTGATATATTCTATATATGCAGGCGATGAGTCACAATAACGTGGCTGAAGTATGTTGACCAGACCACACACTAGAAATTGAAGGGACGACGACGTTTCGGTCCGTCCTGGACCATTCTCAAGTCGATTGTGATGAGGACAGGTAGGGACAGGCATTAAATAGGCAACGTCGTCGAAAGATGTCGAAACGTCGTCGTCCCTTCAATTTCTAGTGTGTGGTCTGGTCAACATATTCTATATAGCTCAAACACCCAAAGATTTGAACTTTAGAATTTCACAGCATAAATATTCTGTATAAGAATGGCCAATCTATATAAATAACAAAGGAAAATGTTCGTTAGTTCAAAATCGCTAATCTCCAAAAGTTCTTCACCGATTCCTTTGAAATTTTCACACAACGTTCCATTCGAATAGGGGACGGTGGAGTGGGGAATGGTTAGAAGGACGATGGGACGGTTGAGTGGGGGATGGTGGGGAGGACAAAGAGATGGGGAGTGGGGAATGGTTAGAAGGACGATGGGACGGTTGAGTGGGGGATGGTTGGGAGGACAAAGAGATGGGGAGTGGGGAATGGTTAGAAGGACGATGGGACGGTTGAGTGGGGGATGGTGGGGAGGACAAAGAGATGGGGAGTGGGGAATGGTTGGGAGAACTGGGAGACGGGAAGGTTGCCGAGCCACAGCAACGCGTGGCCGGGTACAGCTAATTATCTAATATAATAGTACTCAATTGATGATATCTAAGAAGCAATATATACAAAAATTCCATGATCTTACAGTTTGCAAAGTTCATGGCATGTGTTTTAACATAACACCTGTGTAATTTAACACCTGTAATGGTTCTAATCCCAAAGCACTGCTAATGACATTATGTATTTGTGTGTTGTGTGAGTTTGCATAACAATTCATTTGTCTTGACTAGAGAGCGCAAAAATGTTGTCATACTACCCATTAAAAGCATATTAGGCTTCGCCGGAATATTTCACCGAGCACTCATTTCAAAATACAATTTACCTTTTTTTACAGAGAGAGAAGAAAGAGAAGATTAAGCCACCCAAAAGGTGGCACGGGCATGAATAGCCCATAAGTGGTGGCCCTTTTGAGCCATTTCCAATATCAATAGATGATACTGGAGATCTGTGGAGGTGCGACTGCACCCTGCGTGACGGGAGATGTCTCCCGTGTACTTTAAGAACACTTGTATAACTGTGTATACATATGGAGTACCTGCTGTGGTTGATAGCACGATTGATTGATTGATGAAGATTAAGCCACCCAAAAGGTGGCACGGGCATGAATATCCCGTAAGTGGTGGCCTTTTTAAGCCATTACCAGTATCAAGAGCTGATACTGGAGATCTGTGGAGGTGCGACTGCACCCTGCGTGACGGGAGATGTCTCCCGTGGTTGATAGCACACTCTGGTTTTGTTCTTAATGGTGAAGAAAACCTTTCGCCATGTCAGCTGACTCGTCGCTTTCAACATCGGGATGCCTTGGCGTCAAAGACTCTGCCAAAGATTCTAAATAAAGTCTTGTTTACCGCCGTGAAAGTCGTCAACTTCACAGGCCAGAGCTCTGAATCATCGGTCTCTTCAAGAAGTTTTGTAAAGAAATGGGAGCAGAATATGAAATTCTTCTCTACTACACAGAAGTTCGCTGATCTTTCAAAGGACAAGTCTTGGAGCTCTTGATTGAACTTCGAACAGAAGTTTTGCTTTTGTTAAGAGAAAATGATAGCCAACTCTCAGGATAATTTGACAGGGTGGAGTTCATTCATGGTTTGGCTTACTTGACTGATTATTTTTTAAACATATGGGCGAAGTCAAGCTTCCGAATCAAGGACATGCAATTAACATCATTTGATTGAAATTGACGTTTATTTTTATGCTAATAATAAAATATTGTAAATAATATAATGAAATTAATTATCTATATAATTATTATAATGGTTTGGCTGGCTTGTTCCTGATAATTCCCTATTTATGTAACCATCGTCACTACACGACAGCCTTAGGCTCCACACCTACAACCTTTTCTCTCATCACTTTCCCTATCCCTTCACCACCTTCCCTATCCCTTCACCACCTTCCCTATCCCTTCACCACCTTCCCTACCCCTTCACCACCTTCCCTATCCCTTCATCACCTTCCCTACCCTTTCATCACCATCCTTACTCCTTTACCACCTTCCCTATCTATCATCACTTTCCCTACCTTTCCCCACTATCACTCTCCTTCATCACTTTCCCTACCTTTCACCACCTTCCCTCTCATTGACGACCTTCGCTACCCTTCACCTTTCCCCCCCTTTCACTTTCTCTATTCTTCATCACTGAAATTATCTCCAATATACACAGTTCTCATCAATAAACTACTTAAGGCGAACTAACATTTAATCATCACGTCAAACATAATATGCTTAATAAGTCTTAAGAGAGGATGAAGTCTGGTATTTAGCGAGATAGATCAATAAAATTGGCTTGGAATGTTCACCAATTATGTAGGAGGGAAGGATCCACTATTGGGCCTGACCTCATCTTGATACGATCAATATAAGACAGAGACTGACTAGCCTATGTCCATCCTGTACCCCAGACCATTCACCGTGCCTAGCACAAACAAACAAGACAATCTCTTCTATAGATTCTAAGTATTGGGATTTCACGTATGTTATGCTATCCGGATCCGGATAGATGGGACTTGTTAGCCAGGGAAGGCAGCCCATCTAGGAGAAGGAAAACCCTGATTCTAAGCCTCCGCTGCCTTGCGGTCATACCCCTCTTTTGGGAAAGGCTTTAGGAGTCAACCTCGAGGAAAAATCCGCAGTTGGAGCCCCTAAGGCAGTTCGTTGTCGACTTCGACCTCGTTCTGGCAGTTCCTGCGACGGTGCTGGAACCATGTGTATTGGTGCTTGCCTTTCCATTAGATAATTTCAACAACGTGGAAAGGGGACCCCTGCTGCATGGGTAACAGCTTCTCTTCCATATCGACCAACCCAGGCTTTGCGCCCTGGAGAGCAACCAGAGTGCAATTCCCTAGTCTCCCGAGACTGAAGGATGCCTACTACCTTGCTATCCGGTAATTTGTTTCATAAATCATCAATAACCCAATTTTCAATAGTAATATTTACCAAGCTCTTTATTGAATTTAAATCTATGCAATTTATAATATTATTTCTATAATTACTTCTTTACTTCCATCTTGCCTTCTTTCTCATACACTTCTTTCATAATTATTTTCCCCCGTTTTTGTCCTTTATCATTCTCTTTCACCGTGGTGGCAGTAGGCTCTTCACCGTCCCGTGTTGTTGGCTGACAAACACTTGCACTGTAATTGATGATGGTTTGTCTGTTTGACTGTCAATTTATCTGGGAATGATCTCGCTACGGAATGCTTTGAGCTTCCAGATGAAGATTTTATCTCTCTATTCACCTGGTTGGGCTTGCGGGGGTTGAGCTCTGCGCTTTCGGGCCGCCTCTCAACTGTCAATCTATAATGTTCTCACACACACATATATACACACATATATACACACACACACACACACACATACACACATACACACACACACACACACAGACACACACACACACACAGGAAGCAGTCCGTATGTGTGTGTCTAGCTCTGTGTTTTCTCTCTCTGAAAGTCTGTATATTTTCTACCAACTTTTTTATTTGCGATAACTGGACAAATCAGGTTGTCCGATCTAGCCTTCCAGCGTTGTTTACATTATGTTCCAACAGATGGCTCTTCACCTCCTCAGTCATGTTTACCTGTCCATGCGACGTCGTCTATGTTAGGCCTCCGCTCTCATATTTCATTCCCTCTGGCTGGAAACATTCGTTAGGCTTCCATAGGCCTTCCTTAGGGTTTTGTATTGCCGTAACTCCATAGGCTAATCACATGATCCTTCGCCGTTGTTAGTTTCTGTAAGAACTTTCCCGTTTGTGTTATCTCCAAGCTGTCTGTCTCATGCTCATTCTACCCATTTGTACTCATTTCTGGCTGGCCACTCTATTCTGCCTGTTGATCTTCGTGCTGTTTAGTGTACTCTTCCTGTTGACCTTCGTACTGTTCCCTGTACGTTTCCCATGATTCGTTCCTATCATTTGCTTCTACCGAATCATGGGCTAATCCTGCCTCTTCTCCTCGACTTCTTTCTCCGGGAATCTATCCACGGCACTTCTAAATTTCCAGTCCACATTCTCCACCTCGTCCTGATATACGGAGCGAGCGAGAACATGTCTAAATGTGCCACAACTTGGCAGCAAGATATAGATTGGTTGTCCTTAAACGCTAATGTGCCACTACGGAATAATTAAGCGCGTTTTGAACCTTTTATAACTCAATTTGACAAATAATTGCTTTTTAAAATATCGAAAACCGAAATTTAATGGAGCGGACAGGAAAGCATCGAGGCACAGCCGCCATTGTCCTGTGTCACTCACACCATTAACGCTCCAGCGCGCGGTGTGTGAGGGAGGAGAAGCCCTGGAGTGAGTGGTGGTATGTGTGTGTCTCGCTGGCAATCAATACACCATTTGGTGTCACCTTCCTACACCCGCTCCTCGTTACGCCATTCTAAGATGAGGTGAGGTTAAGTAGATGGTGAAGACCGGGGGAGGGGAGGGTGGGGTGTGCTGCTGCTGCTGCTGCTGCTGCTGCTGCTGCTGCTGCTGCTGCTGCTGCTGCTGCTGCTGCTGCTGACGTCTGCTGCGGTGTTCATCATACCACCTGTATTCCTGCTAACTTCCTGGTGGTTCCAGGAATTACTGCAGTTTCATGAGGCCTTTTGTTTGTTGTTACTCAGCATCGTTTGTCTGTCGCTGCTCAGCACAGTCTGTCTGTCGCTGCTCAGCACAGTCTGCCAGTCACTGCTCAGCACAGTCTGCCAGTCGCTGCTCAGCACCGTCTGTACGCTTCTATACTGCTACCTTTCTGAAAATATATCGCCCTCTCCCTACTGACGACAGCTGTTGACGGTCATTACAAGCTCTGTCAAAACTTCGGCCGTCAGATGTACTCCCAAGACTCCGTCCGTGACCCCCAATATCCAAGAGCAACGCCAATCCAACGTCGAATCTACGTCATCACATTTGATTAAACGTTGATTCGACGTCAAACAAACGGCACTCTTGAATATCGTGTCCCCTGGACCGTTGTTTCATTGGAAGGGGTCAGGATAAGGATTATGGATGGGACGAGGGGAAAGGAATAGTGCCCAACCCCTTTGGACGGTTGAGGACTGAACGCCGACCTGCCTGAAGCGAGACCAGGCAGGTCGTCCAGCCCAAACGGTTGGGTTCAAGACTGTCGAACAAAGCGTTAAAATTACGGTTCTTTAACGGAAATGAATTTGTGGGAATGTTGAGGTTTTCGCGGACTAATTAGCATCCGCTTGGGTTGATACGCTTCTTGTTAGTCAAAACCCACTTTATATTTGTCTTTGTCAAACCTGGCATGGTTGTCCTCCTCCCACATAACACACACACTCCTCCGTTTTCTTTGAACCTGTACTGGCTTCTGTTCACTCATTCTGTTAACAGACGTTTCCTGTTGCCATCAAAGGACAGATATTCGGTGTCCAGTGTTTATCTGCATAATAAAAAAAAAATATATATATATATATATATATACTTTTTGCACAAGCTGAATGCCTCTGTAACTTTTAGCTGCAGAATGACCTTCCACGGATTTGAAAACTGTCACCCATTTCACTGACAAAGGACTTCCAGTAAGTGTAGTGCATATGGATTTATCTGAAGCTTTTGATACGCTGCCATGTGAAAGTGGTATCGGAACTGTATGCACTGCTGGAATGAAAATCAGCGATTCAATACTGGAATGAAAAACAAAAATCAATGGCTTAACAAAGAAAGCAAAAAATCCTTCCTGAGTGGAAAAAAAAATCTGATTGGAACATTTTTGTGAGTGGAGTATCGCAAGGTTCCATTGTAGGGCCAATCATTTTTGCAATATATATATATATATATCAACGACATATATGCCTTCAACACGAACCACACACACAGCGTCAGTTTAGCAGATGACACATCTATGGGAAATATTGTTTAATTCCCTATTTCGCCTATTTCCCACTATGAGAAAGAGGGATGGGAACAAGATCCTCCTGAGCCTCACATGTCCGTGGCAACAATAAGCATTACAACTGCCGTAACAACATGTGCAGAACATGTCACAATACCCTGGCTGAAAATTTAAGACAACACGCAACTCTGAAAATAAAGGAAATGAGAACGTTTCGTCATTTCTAAATTTGACAATTCATTTCTAATTACAATTCAATGATATTTTAGTTCTCTGGGTCAACAACAGGTCGCTAGTTGACCAGACCACACACTAGAAGGTGAAGGGACGACGACGTTTCGACGTCTCAATCGACTTGAGAATGGTCCAGGACGGACCGAAACGTCGTCGTCCCTTCACCTTCTAGTGTGTGGTCTGGTCAACTTACTTTAGCCACGTTATTGTGACTCATCGCCTGCAACACGTCGCTATTTGTCATTTATTCTCATGTAAAATATTTTAACATTTTGTTAAAACGACCTCCAGTTACTACGAGAGCAAGTGTGTGTGTGTGTGTGTGTGTATATGTGTGTGTGTGTGTGTTGTGTGTTGTGTGTGTGTGTGTGTGTGTGTGTGTGTGTGTGTGTGTGTGTGTGTGTGTGTGTGTGTGTGTGTGTGTGTGTGTGTGTGTGTGTGTGTGTGTGTGTGTGTGTGTGTGTGTGTGCAAAGAGCCAGAGCTCAACCCCAGCAGGCACAACAAGGCCAGAGTTCAACCCCAGCAAGCACAACAAGGCCAGAGTTCAACCCCAGCAAGCACAACAAGGCGAGTACATACACTTGAAGATTCACAAAGAAAGAAAACTCGTATCTTCTCAACACGCTCCACGATCGCATAAATATTAATGAAGAAAACATGTCAAAAGAAAACCAATCACATACACACGTGCCTCAATGTATTTTTCTCACTGTTTCGTAAATAATTTCCGAGATATCGTACCAATTTGAACTGCTCTTCTGAGGAAGAAAAAACCACTCGTAACCCATACACACAGAAATCACAATAGCTTGATACATCAAATGAACAAATCCACAAGGGCCGTGACGAGGACTCGAACCTACATAAGAACAAAGGTAACTGCAGAAGGCCTATTGGCCCATACGAGGCAGCTCCTATCTATAACCACAAAATCCCACTCATCAATATGTCCAACCCACGCTTGAAACAATCGAGGGACCCCACCTCCACCACGTTACGCGGTAATTGGTTCCACAAATCAACAACCCTGTTACCGAAGCAGTATTTACCCAGGTCTTTCCTAAATAAAATGGTTTTATAAATGGCCGTTCATGTTTAACAAATTTGTTATCTTTTTATTCTAGCATTGTTGAGGCAGTTGATAGTGGTAAGGATTGCGATGTTGTATACCTTGACTTTAGCAAAGCTTTTGATACAGTGCCACATGAAAGACTGATTAAAAAAATAGAGTCTCATGGTATTGGGGGCGCTATATTAAGCTGGATTAGGGCATGGCTATACCAAAGGAAACAGAGAGTTAGTATAAATGGAATCAAGTCAGAGTGGGAAAATGTTGTAAGTGGAGTGCCTCAAGGCTCTGTCCTGGGACCTCTGTTGTTTATAATATATATAAATGATTTAGATTCAGGTTTGAGTAGCAACATTTGCAAATTTGCCGATGATACGAAAATCGGTAGGGAAATTAATTCGGAGGAGGACTCACTATCACTTCAAGTTGATCTAGATAGGGTTTTGAAATGGTCAAAGGATTGGCAGATGCAGTTTAATGCTGATAAATGTAAAGTTCTGAGGTTAGGTAATGATGATAGAGTTACAAGATACGAGCTAGATGGTGTTGTGATTGCGAAGTCGGATTGCGAAAGGGATCTGGGAGTTATGATTAGTAAGAATTTAAAACAAAAGGATCAATGCATAAATGTTCGTAATAAGGCAAATCGGACACTTGGATTTATTAATCGCAGCGTTAGTAACAAGACACCTGGTGTGGTTCTCAAGCTATATCTTGCTCTAGTTAGGCCCCATTTAGATTATGCAGTTCAGTTTTGGTCGCCATATTATAGAATGGATATAAATTCACTTGAACGTGTCCAGCGTAGGATGACTAAGTTAATTCCCCAAATTAGAAATCTTTCATATGAAGAAAGATTAACAAAGCTTAAGTTGCATTCACTGGAAAGGCGAAGAGTTAGGGGTGACATGATAGAGGTTTACAAGTGGATGAATGGACATAACTGGGGGGATATTAATAGGGTATTAAAAGTATCAACACAGGACAGAACACGAAACAATGGATATAAATTGGATAAGTTTAGATTTAGGAAAGACTTGGGTAAATACTGGTTCAGTAACAGGGTTGTTGATTTGTGGAACCAATTGCCGCGTAACATTGTGGAGGTGGGGTCCCTCGATTGTTTCAAGCACGGGTTGGACAAGTATATGAGTGGGATTGGGTGGTTATAGAATAGGAGCTGCCTCGTATGGGCCAATAGGCCTTCTGCAGTTACCTTTGTTCTTATGTTCTTATGTTCTTATGTTAAATCTAAACTTATCCAATTTATACTCATTGTTTCGTGTTCTGTCTTGTGTTGATACTTTTAATACACTATTAATATCCCCTTTGTTATGTCCATTCATCCACTTGTAAACCTCTATCATGTCACCCCTAACTCTTCGCCTTTCCAGTGAATGCAAGTTAAGCTTTGTTAGTCTTTCTTCATATGAATGATTTCTAATTTGGGGAATTAACTTAGTCATCCTACGCTGGACACATTCAAGTGAATTTATATCTATTCTGTAGTACGGCGACCAAAACTGAACTGCATAATCTAAATGGGGCCTAACCAGAGTTAGGTTACAAGATACAAGATAGTTACAAGATACGAGCTAGATGGTGTTGAGACTGCGAAGTCGAATTGCGAAAGAGATCTGGGAGTTATGATAAGTAAGAATTTAAAACAAAAGGATCAATGCATGAATGTTCGTAATAAAGCAAATAGGACACTGGGATTTATTAATCGAAGTGTTAGTAACAAGACACTTGGTGTGGTTCTTCAGCTATATCTTGCTCTGGTTAGGCCCCATTTAGATTATGCAGCTCAGTTTTGGTCGCCTTACTATAGAATGGATATAAATTCACTTACATAAGAACATAAGAACAAAGGTAACTGCAGAAGGCCTATTGGCCCATACGAGGCAGCTCCTATTCTATAACCACCCAATCCCACTCATATACTTGTCCAACCCGTGCTTGAAACAATCGAGGGACCCCACCTCCACAATGTTACGCGGCAATTGGTTCCACAAATCAACAACCCTGTTACTGAACCAGTATTTACCCAAGTCTTTCCTAAATCTAAACTTATCTAATTTATATCCATTGTTTCGTGTTCTGTCCTGTGTTGATACTTTTAATACCCTATTAATATCCCCCCGGTTATGTCCATTCATCCACTTGTAAACCTCTATCATGTCACCCCTAGCTCTTCGCCTTTCCAGTGAATGCAACTTAAGCTTTGTTAATCTTTCTTCATATGAAAGATTTCTAATTTGGGGAATTAACTTAGTCATCCTACGCTGGACACGTTCAAGTGAATTTATATCCATTCTATAATATGGCGACCAAAACTGAACTGCATAATCTAAATGGGGCCTAACTAGAGCAAGATATAGCTTGAGAACCACACCAGGTGTCTTGTTACTAACGCTGCGATTAATAAATCCAAGTGTCCGATTTGCCTTATTACGAACATTTATGCATTGATCCTTTTGTTTTAAATTCTTACTAATCATAACTCCCAGATCCCTTTCGCAATCCGACTTCGCAATCACAACACCATCTACATAACATAAGAACATAAGAACAAAGGTAACTGCAGAAGGCCTATTGGCCCATACGAGGCAGCTCCTATTCTATAACCACCCAATCCCACTCATATACTTGTCCAACCCGTGCTTGAAACGATCGAGGGACCCCACCTCCACAATGTTACGCGGCAATTGGTTCCACAAATCAACAACCCTGTTACTGAACCAGTATTTACCCAAGTCTTTCCTAAATCTAAACTTATCCAATTTATATCCATTGTTTCGTGTTCTGTCCTGTGTTGATACTTTTAATACCCTATTAATATCCCCCCGGTTATGTCCATTCATCCACTTGTAAACCTCTATCATGTCACCCCTAACTCTTCGCCTTTCCAGTGAATGCAACTTAAGCTTTGTTAATCTTTCTTCATATGAAAGATTTCTAATTTGGGGAATTAACTTAGTCATCCTACGCTGGACACGTTCAAGTGAATTTATATCCATTCTATAATATGGCGACCAAAACTGAACTGCATAATCTAAATGGGGCCTAACTAGAGCAAGATATAGCTTGAGAACCACACCAGGTGTCTTGTTACTAACGCTGCGATTAATAAATCCAAGTGTCCGATTTGCCTTATTACGAACATTTATGCATTGATCCTTTTGTTTTAAATTCTTACTAATCATAACTCCCAGATCCCTTTCGCAATCCGACTTCGCAATCACAACACCATCTAGCTCGTATCTTGTAACTCTATCATCATTACCTAACCTCAGAACTTTACATTTATCAGAATTAAACTGCATCTGCCAATCCTTTGACCATTTCAAAACCCTATCTAGATCAACTTGAAGTGATAGTGAGTCCTCCTCCGAATTAATTTCCCTACCGATTTTCGTATCATCGGCAAATTTGCAAATGTTGCTACTCAAACCTGAATCTAAATCATTTATATATATTATAAACAACAGAGGTCCCAGGACAGAGCCTTGAGGCACTCCACTTACAACATTTTCCCACTCTGACTTGATTCCATTTATACTAACTCTCTGTTTCCTTTGGTATAGCCATGCCCTAATCCAGCTTAATATAGCACCCACTTGAACGTGTCCAGCGTAGGATGACTAAGTTAATTCCCCAAATTAGAAACCTTTCATATGAAGAAATATTAACAAAGCTTAAATTAATATTATATATATTAACAAAGAAATATTAACAAAGCTGACCTCAGTCGGTCAGGTGAAGTCACAGTGAGAGGTTGTGTTAACCGGAGCTCCTGAGTGTTGTTATATTATCATAGCAATATGGAAGTTGTAGTGAAGGACCTGGTGACTCTAGTGGGAGCCCTGAGGACAGAGTTGGACTCTCTGCGGGAGGAGGTGCGTCAGCTTAAAAAACAACGAGAAGTAACGAAGGAGGAGACCAGCAGTAAAGGGACCTCGTCTTGGAGAGTTGCGAAAGACAGGGGCCTTAAGAAGACTTTGATAAAGCCGCCTTCAAACGCCATAGCAACTTCAAATTCATTTGACGTTTTGGAGGACGAGTGCTGTGGAGAGACTGTGGATCGCGCAAAAGGGAAAGCAACGAAGAGAAAGGAAGCGCAGGCCCCTCAGAAAGTAAAGGAAGTACCTAAGCAAACATTAGTTGTGGGAGATTCCCAGATAAGGTATTTGGATAGAACGTTTTGTGCTAGAGATAGGGGGAACAGGTTAAGGGTTTGCTATCCCGGAGCTGGCATTGGTGATATTATAAACAACATGAATGATATTATGGCTGGTAATGGGAACAATCCCATTATTTGCATTAGCGTGGGAGGAAATGATGTTGGTCGAGTCAGGAGTGAGGAACTGATTCAGAGGTATAAAACAGCCATAGAGTTAGTTAGGAGCAAGGGAGGAATCCCGATCATATGTGGCATTCTTCCAAGAAAGGGAGTGGGAAATGAATGGATATCGAGGGCACTTGGTGTCAATTGCCGGCTGGAAAGATATTGCAAATCAAATGCAATATCTTTCATAGACAACTGGGAACACTTGTATGGAAGAAATGAAATGTATGCTCGTGATGGGGTGCATCTATCGAGAGCTGGGGTTGTTGCTGTTGCGAACTAGCTAGAAGAAGTGGTTAGAGGTGTTTGTTTGGGTTTAAACTGTTAGTAGATAGAGGTATGGGAATTGATTTGGAGGAAGGAGGTAATAAAAGTATGTGTTTGTGGGAGAAAGGAATTGGCAAAACGATCAGGGAAAGAGAAGGTCCGCAAAATAACAATTCACTTAGGGTATATTACACTAACAGTAGAAGTCTAAGAAATAAAATTAACGAATTAAATGCTCTTGTCTGCACAGAAAAAATAGATATTATTGCACTTACCGAAACGTGGATGAATGTAGAAAATAGAGAACTATTAGCTGAATATCAAATATATGGATTTAAACTATTTCACACAGATAGATATATTAGACGAGGAGGTGGAGTAGCCATATATGTTAGGGACAATTTGAAATGTAGTCTCAAAGAGGGAATCAAAACAGAGCCACACACAGAAACTATTTGGATTGAATTAAACGAAAAAGCTAATAATATTATAATAGGAGTAATATATAGGCCACCAAATTTAGACAGAATGGAAGCAAAGCATCTATGGGATGAAATATCTAGAGCATCTAGATCTAACAGTATTTATGTCATGGGTGACTTTAATTTTAGCGGAATAAACTGGTTGAACAAAACAGGGAATAGTGAAGCAGAAGATTTTCTAGAATTAATTGACGATTGCTTTCTTATGCAACACATTAAGGAACCAACACGGGAAAATAATATTTTAGATTTAGTGTTAACTAACAGGGAAACGCAAATTAATGACATCGAAATAGGGAGTGAGCTAGGGAGCAGTGATCACAAAGAAATCAGATTTAGCATAGAATGGAATAGACCAGTAGGAGAAAATTCTGTTAAAGTGCCAGATTTTCGAAAAGCTGATTTTAATAGCCTAAGAAATTTTTTGGGTCAAATTGATTGGAAAGGCTTGGGTATGGGGTGTGGGCCGGTCTTGGAGCGAGACATGAACCCAGCGATAGGTGACTTAAATGGGGATTTCGATGTGGATTCAATATATAACTTATTTAAGAATATTCTAAACAAAGCACAGGAACGTAGTATACCATACAAATTGAATAGATCGTATACTAATGACCCAAAGTGGATAACAAAGAATTTGAAGAACCTTATAGGTAAAAAGAGAGCTTGGTACAAAAGAATTAAAAATGGGGAGGTCACTTTAGAACAGGAATTCGTACAACTGGTTAGAAATGTTAAAAAAGAGATAAGAAAAGCAAAAAGAAACTATGAAGTTCGCATAGCAGGGCAAGCAAAGACAAATCCTAAAGGTTTTTTTCAGTTATATCGTACTAAGACTAGGGAAAGGATAGGTCCATTAAAAACTGAGACAGGTCAAATAACAGATAGTGATGAAGAGATGAGTAGTATTTTTAATAAATATTTTGTATCTGTATTTACTAAAGAGGAACTTAACAATATGCCTTCAGCCGAACAAGTCTATGTGGGTGGGGACGAGGACAGGTTGACGAGTTTAGCAGTTACCAGGGAGGATGTTCTTAAACAAATAGTAAAACTCAAACCAAACAAATCCCCAGGGCCGGATGAAGTGTTTAAGAACATAAGAACATAAGAACAAAGGTAACTGCAGAAGGCCTATTGGCCCATACGAGGCAGCTCCTATTCTATAACCACCCAATCCCACTCATATACTTGTCCAACCCGCGCTTGAAACAATCGAGGGACCCCACCTCCACCACGTTACGCGGCAATTGGTTCCACAAATCTACAACCCTGTTACTGAACCAGTATTTACCCAAGTCTTTCCTAAATCTAAACTTCTCCAATTTATACCCATTGTTTCGTGTTCTGTCCTGTGTTGATACTTTTAATACCCTATTAATATCCCCCTTGTTATGTCCATTCACCCACTTGTAAACCTCTATCATGTCGCCCCTAACTCTTCGCCTTACCAGTGAATGCAACTTAAGCTTTGTTAATCTTTCTTCATATGAAAGATTTCTAATTTGGGGAATTAACTTAGTCATCCTACGCTGGACACGTTCAAGTGAATTTATATCCATTCTATAATATGGCGACCAAAACTGAACTGCATAATCTAAATGGGGCCTAACTAGAGCAAGATATAGCTTGAGAACCACACCAGGTGTCTTGTTACTAACGCTGCGATTAATAAATCCAAGTGTCCGATTTGCCTTATTACGAACATTTATGCATTGATCCTTATGTTTTAAATTCTTACTAATCATAACTCCCAGATCCCTTTCGCAATCCGACTTCGCAATCACAACACCATCTAGCTCGTATCTTGTAACTCTATCATCATTACCTAACCTCAGAACTTTACATTTATCAGCATTAAACTGCATCTGCCAATCCTTTGACCATTTCAAAACCCTATCTAGATCAACTTGAAGTGATAGTGAGTCCTCCTCCGAATTAATTTCCCTACCGATTTTCGGCAAATTTGCAAATGTTGCTACTCAAACCTGAATCTAAATCATTTATATATATTATAAACAACAGAGGTCCCAGGACAGAGCCTTGAGGCACTCCACTTACAACATTTCCCCACTCTGACTTGATTCCATTTATACTAACTCTCTGTTTCCTTTGGTATAGCCATGCCCTAATCCAGCTTAATATAGCACCCCCAATACCATGAGACTCTATCTTTTTAATCAGTCTTTCATGTGGCACTGTATCAAAAGCTTTGCTAAAGTCAAGGTATACAACATCGCAATCCTTACCACTATCAACTGCCTCAACAATGCTAGAATAAAAGGATAACAAATTTGTTAAACATGAACGGCCATTTATAAAACCATGTTGCGACTCAATTATTAATTTATGTTTTTCAACTAGGGTGCTAGGGTGCTTAAAGAATGCAAAGAGGAGCTTTGTGACCCACTGTCAACCATATTTAATAAATCAATAGAGTCAGGCAGAGTGCCAGAGTTTTGGAAAGTTGCTAATGTGATACCAGTTTTTAAGAAAGGAGATAGATCACTTGCGTCTAACTATCGACCAATTAGCCTCACGTCTATTGTGGGAAAGTTACTCGAATCTATAATAGCAAATAAAATTCGTCTTCATCTTGAAAAACATAAATTAATAATTGAGTCGCAACATGGTTTTATAAATGGCCGTTCATGTTTAACAAATTTGTTATCTTTTTATTCTAGCATTGTTGAGGCAGTTGATAGTGGTAAGGATTGCGATGTTGTATACCTTGACTTTAGCAAAGCTTTTGATACAGTGCCACATGAAAGACTGATTAAAAAGATAGAGTCTCATGGTATTGGGGGTGCTATATTAAGCTGGATTAGGGCATGGCTATACCAAAGGAAACAGAGAGTTAGTATAAATGGAATCAAGTCAGAGTGGGAAAATGTTGTAAGTGGAGTGCCTCAAGGCTCTGTCCTGGGACCTCTGTTGTTTATAATATATATAAATGATTTAGATTCAGGTTTGAGTAGCAACATTTGCAAATTTGCCGATGATACGAAAATCGGTAGGGAAATTAATTCGGAGGAGGACTCACTATCACTTCAAGTTGATCTAGATAGGGTTTTGAAATGGTCAAAGGATTGGCAGATGCAGTTTAATGCTGATAAATGTAAAGTTCTGAGGTTAGGTAATGATGATAGAGTTACAAGATACGAGCTAGATGGTGTTGTGATTGCGAAGTCGGATTGCGAAAGGGATCTGGGAGTTATGATTAGTAAGAATTTAAAACAAAAGGATCAATGCATAAATGTTCGTAATAAGGCAAATCGGACACTTGGATTTATTAATCGCAGCGTTAGTAACAAGACACCTGGTGTGGTTCTCAAGCTATATCTTGCTCTAGTTAGGCCCCATTTAGATTAGTAAAGGAAGTACCTAAGCAAACATTAGTTGTGGGAGATTCCCAGATAAGGTATTTGGATAGAACGTTTTGTGCTAGAGATAGGGGGAACAGGTTAAGGGTTTGCTATCCCGGAGCTGGCATTGGTGATATTATAAACAACATGAATGATATTATGGCTGGTAATGGGAACAATCCCATTATTTGCATTAGCGTGGGAGGAAATGATGTTGGTCGAGTCAGGAGTGAGGAACTGATTCAGAGGTATAAAACAGCCATAGAGTTAGTTAGGAGCAAGGGAGGAATCCCGATCATATGTGGCATTCTTCCAAGAAAGGGAGTGGGAAATGAATGGATATCGAGGGCACTTGGTGTCAATTGCCGGCTGGAAAGATATTGCAAATCAAATGCAATATCTTTCATAGACAACTGGGAACACTTCTATGGAAGAAATGAAATGTATGCTCGTGATGGGGTGCATCTATCGAGAGCTGGGGTTGTTGCTGTTGCGAACTCGCTAGAAGAAGTGGTTAGAGGTGTTTGTTTGGGTTTAAACTGTTAGTAGATAGAGGTATGGGAATTGATTTGGAGGAAGGAGGTAATAAAAGTATGTGTTTGTGGGAGAAAGGAATTGGCAAAACGATCAGGGAAAGAGAAGGTCCGCAAAATAACAATTCACTTAGGGTATATTACACTAACAGTAGAAGTCTAAGAAATAAAATTAACGAATTAAATGCTCTTGTCTGCACAGAAAAAATAGATATTATTGCACTTACCGAAACGTGGATGAATGTAGAAAATAGAGAACTATTAGCTGAATATCAAATATATGGATTTAAACTATTTCACACAGATAGATATATTAGACGAGGAGGTGGAGTAGCCATATATGTTAGGGACAATTTGAAATGTAGTCTCAAAGAGGGAATCAAAACAGAGCCACACACAGAAACTATTTGGATTGAATTAAACGAAAAAGCTAATAATATTATAATAGGAGTAATATATAGGCCACCAAATTTAGACAGAATGGAAGCAAAGCATCTATGGGATGAAATATCTAGAGCATCTAGATCTAACAGTATTTATGTCATGGGTGACTTTAATTTTAGCGGAATAAACTGGTTGAACAAAACAGGGAATAGTGAAGCAGAAGATTTTCTAGAATTAATTGACGATTGCTTTCTTACGCAACACATTAAGGAACCAACACGGGAAAATAATATTTTAGATTTAGTGTTAACTAACAGGGAAACGCAAATTAATGACATCGAAATAGGGAGTGAGCTAGGGAGCAGTGATCACAAAGAAATCAGATTTAGCATAGAATGGAATAGACCAGTAGGAGAAAATTCTGTTAAAGTGCCAGATTTTCGAAAAGCTGATTTTAATAGCCTAAGAAATTTTTTGGGTCAAATTGATTGGAAAGGCTTGGGTATGGGGTGTGGGCCGGTCTTGGAGCGAGACATGAACCCAGCGATAGGTGACTTAAATGGGGATTTCGATGTGGATTCAATATATAACTTATTTAAGAATATTCTAAACAAAGCACAGGAACGTAGTATACCATACAAATTGAATAGATCGTATACTAATGACCCAAAGTGGATAACAAAGAATTTGAAGAACCTTATAGGTAAAAAGAGAGCTTGGTACAAAAGGATTAAAAATGGGGAGGTCACTTTAGAACAGGAATTCGTACAACTGGTTAGAAATGTTAAAAAAGAGATAAGGAAAGCAAAAAGAAACTATGAAGTTCGCATAGCAGGGCAAGCAAAGACAAATCCTAAAGGGTTTTTTCAGTTATATCGTACTAAGACTAGGGAAAGGATAGGTCCATTAAAAACTGAGACAGGTCAAATAACAGATAGTGATGAAGAGATGAGTAGTATTTTTAATAAATATTTTGTATCTGTATTTACTAAAGAGGAACTTAACAATATGCCTTCAGCCGAACAAGTCTATGTGGGTGGGGACGAGGACAGGTTGACGAGTTTAGCAGTTACCAGGGAGGATGTTCTTAAACAAATAGTAAAACTCAAACCAAACAAATCCCCAGGGCCGGATGAAGTGTTTGCTAGGGTGCTTAAAGAATGCAAAGAGGAGCTTTGTGACCCACTATCAACCATATTTAATAAATCAATAGAGTCAGGCAGAGTGCCAGAGTTTTGGAAAGTTGCTAATGTGATACCAGTTTTTAAGAAAGGAGATAGATCACTTGCGTCTAACTATCGACCAATTAGCCTAACGTCTATTGTGGGAAAGTTACTCGAATCTATAATAGCAAATAAAATTCGTCTTCATCTTGAAAAACATAAATTAATAATTGAGTCGCAACATGGTTTTATAAATGGCCGTTCATGTTTAACAAATTTGTTATCTTTTTATTCTAGCATTGTTGAGGCAGTTGATAGTGGTAAGGATTGCGATGTTGTATACCTTGACTTTAGCAAAGCTTTTGATACAGTGCCACATGAAAGACTGATTAAAAAAATAGAGTCTCATGGTATTGGGGGTGCTATATTAAGCTGGATTAGGGCATGGCTATACCAAAGGAAACAGAGAGTTAGTATAAATGGAATCAAGTCAGAGTGGGAAAATGTTGTAAGTGGAGTGCCTCAAGGCTCTGTCCTGGGACCTCTGTTGTTTATAATATATATAAATGATTTAGATTCAGGTTTGAGTAGCAACATTTGCAAATTTGCCGATGATACGAAAATCGGTAGGGAAATTAATTCGGAGGAGGACTCACTATCACTTCAAGTTGATCTAGATAGGGTTTTGAAATGGTCAAAGGATTGGCAGATGCAGTTTAATGCTGATAAATGTAAAGTTCTGAGGTTAGGTAATGATGATAGAGTTACAAGATACGAGCTAGATGGTGTTGTGATTGCGAAGTCGGATTGCGAAAGGGATCTGGGAGTTATGATTAGTAAGAATTTAAAACAAAAGGATCAATGCATAAATGTTCGTAATAAGGCAAATCGGACACTTGGATTTATTAATCGCAGCGTTAGTAACAAGACACCTGGTGTGGTTCTCAAGCTATATCTTGCTCTAGTTAGGCCCCATTTAGATTATGCAGTTCAGTTTTGGTCGCCATATTATAGAATGGATATAAATTCACTTGAACGTGTCCAGCGTAGGATGACTAAGTTAATTCCCCAAATTAGAAATCTTTCATATGAAGAAAGATTAACAAAGCTTAAGTTGCATTCACTGGAAAGGCGAAGAGTTAGGGGTGACATGATAGAGGTTTACAAGTGGATGAATGGACATAACAGGGGGGATATTAATAGGGTATTAAAAGTATCAACACAGGACAGAACACGAAACAATGGATATAAATTGGATAAGTTTAGATTTAGGAAAGACTTGGGTAAATACTGGTTCAGTAACAGGGTTGTTGATTTGTGGAACCAATTGCCGCGTAACATTGTGGAGGTGGGGTCCCTCGATTGTTTCAAGCACGGGTTGGACAAGTATATGAGTGGGATTGGGTGGTTATAGAATAGGAGCTGCCTCGTATGGGCCAAAAGGCCTTCTGCAGTTACCTTTGTTCTTATGTTCTTATGTTCTTATTATGCAGTTCAGTTTTGGTCGCCATATTATAGAATGGATATAAATTCACTTGAACGTGTCCAGCGTAGGATGACTAAGTTAATTCCCCAAATTAGAAATCTTTCATATGAAGAAAGATTAACAAAGCTTAAGTTGCATTCACTGGAAAGGCGAAGAGTTAGGGGTGACATGATAGAGGTTTACAAGTGGATGAATGGACATAACCGGGGGGATATTAATAGGGTATTAAAAGTATCAACACAGGACAGAACACGAAACAATGGGTATAAATTGGATAAGTTTAGATTTAGGAAAGACTTGGGTAAATACTGGTTCAGTAACAGGGTTGTTGATTTGTGGAACCAATTGCCGCGTAACATTGTGGAGGTGGGGTCCCTCGATTGTTTCAAGCACGGGTTGGACAAGTATATGAGTGGGATTGGGTGGTTATAGAATAGGAGCTGCCTCGTATGGGCCAACAGGCCTTCTGCAGTTGCCTTTGTTCTTATGTTCTTATGTAAATTGCATTCACTGGAAAGGCGAAGAGTTAGGGGTGACATGATAGAGGTTTACAAGTGGATGAATGGACATAACAAAGGAGATATTAATAGGGTATTAAAAGTATCAACACAAGCCAGAACACGAAACAATGGGTATAAATTGGATAAGTTTAGATTTAGGAAAGACTTGAGTAAATACTGGTTCGGTAACAGGGTTGTTGATTTGTGAAACCAATTGCCGCGTAACGTGGAGAAGGTGGGGTCCCTCGATTGTTTCGAACGTGGGTTTGACATGTATATGAATGGGATTGGGTGGTTATAAATAGAAGCTGCCTCGTATGGGCCAATAGACCTTCTGCAGTTACCTTTGTTATTATGTTCTTATTAGCTGAGGTGATCATTCCCACGTATGTATTCCGGATTCCTGGAGAGCCGCTTAGATTTTCGGGCTATTCATGCCCGTGCCACTTTTTGGGTGGCTTAATCTTCCGCCTTAATCTTCCGAAGGTGTGGTGGCGGAATTGCCGCCACCACACCTTCATCCTCGTATATAACATCAATCATCAATCACGAACTCATTCAGGATTCTTTCAGCACCTTGCGTTGTGTGTGTGTGTACTCACTTCAACTTCTCTGCTGGTGTTGCTGTAATAAGCTTACACAATGGAGGCCTTTCTGCTGCTGTGCTGTGTTCTAGGTTGGGTCAACGTGGGTCTCACTTCCTCCCTGCAAACTTGCAACCACAGGCACATTACCCTCACCGCTACAAATACTCGTATTATTCCCTCAACATCCGTGGTAACTATCAACAACGTGAACTACCATTACCATAAAATGAACATCACTACGTCCCTCGTGTTACCATCAACAGTGCTTGTTACTAAGACAGTGACTGACTATGTGGAAGCCAAGAATTTGACCATCACCAAGTTACTCAATAAAACAGTCTTTGAGGAGAGAAATGCGACAGCTACATTCGAACACCTCGTCACGAATACCCTTCGCATCATGCTTACCGAGGTTCAAGTGGGCTTTGTGACCTCAACAGCGACGAAAACATCACAGCAGACAACGACTATTACAAACACCGAACAACAGACGGTAACACAGCGGATGACTCGTACTTGTACGACTACGGATTACACACTAATTACCCAAACCACGAGGCTGCCAGTGTTCGTTACCATAACCCCAACAGAGACTATTCGTATCTCAGGATTTTCGACGTCCATTCATTATATCACGACGAAGGTCACGGAGACCTCCACCGCCACCTACACTCAGGAAGTTACCTATTACCCTCTAAATAACACACTACACGTCCCAGGAAGGTCCGACTTCCGTGTATTTGTCTGCAGAAGTATGAAAATATGGTGTTAAAAAATGTTAATGTGTCGATCTTCTGATAACATAATGTGGAAACAAAACATTATGAAAATTAGAGATAATGCAACAATAAATTATGTTGACCAGACCACACACTAGAAGTTGAGAATGACCATCGACTTGAGAATGGTCCAGGACGGACCGAAACGTCGTCGTCCCTTCAACTTCTAGTGTGTGGTCTGGTCAACATACTTCAGCCACGTTAATGTGACTCATCGCCTGCATAAATTATGTATGAAATTGTTTGCAACAATATATTGCGCATGAAATTGTGTCTGCAACAGTAAATCGTGTATGAATTTGTTTGTAATATTAAATTATGTATGAATTTGTGCTTGCAACAATAAATTTTGCTTAAATCATTTCATGTATTTTGTGTTTGAACCTGTTTACCTGTCTGACACTGAGCACATAGATTATTCCAGTCACTGACAAGTGGTCAAAAATAAGTTAATATGGACTTCAAGTTTTCCTTGAAATTTAATGATATAAAGAGTTAGAAAAAAAATAATCACATGTTCTAAGCGCGTGTTTTAATTAAAAGTTAAAGTCTTTCTTTATATGACAGGTTTCTAATTTGGGGAATTAACTTAGTCATCCTACGCTGGACACGTTGAAGTGAATTTACATCCATTCTATAGTACGGCGACCAAAACTTTACTGCATAATCTAAATGGGGCCTAACCAGAGCAAGATATAGCTTAAGAACTACACCAGATGTCTTGTTACTAACGTTTCGATTAATAAATCCCAGTGTCATATTTGCCTCATTTCGAACATTCATGCATTGATCCTTTGAGTTTAAATTCTTACTAATCATATCTTCCAAATCTCTTTCACAATCTCAACACCATCTAGCTCGTATCTTGTAACTCTTATCATCATTACCTAGCCTCAGAATTTTACATTTATCAGCATTAAACCGCATCTGCCAAACTTTTGACCATTTCAAAACCCTATTTAGATCAACTTGTAGTGATAGTGAGTCTTCTTTCGTGTTAATTTCCCTTCCAATTTTTGTATAGCAATTCATTAGTCCCGCTCATTAGTCTAATAGTCGAAGCTTCATTTATCTCAATTCTATCCCCAGTACTAAGTAAGGCCAATCACATCATTATTATCTCAGTAATAGTATTTCTTGGGTCATGAGAATAATCTTGGGCTTATTCCCATGACCCAATTATGGGAAACCCAAGATTCATTCTGTACCTTCTCCAACTTGTTGACCAGACCACACACTAGAAGTTGAAGGGACGACGACGTTTCGGTCCGTCCTGGACCATTCTCAAGTCGATTGTGACTTGAGAATGGTCCAGGACGGACCGAAACGTCGTCGTCCCTTCAACTTCTAGTGTGTGGTCTGGTCAACATACTTCAGCCACGTTATTGTGACTCATCGCCTACTCTATCTTATTGAGATGTGGTTTCTTTTCTCAATAAACTTACTTGAACTTAGGGGTCTCTAGGGCCTACAGGTAATGCCATGCTGGGAAAGGAACACGCAATATAAAAACTTTGGCCTCCAAAAATACAGCCGAATGCATTTTAAACTTCCTTTTTGTATTTGGAGAACTTTTGTATTTGAAGCTACAGTGTGATATTAAATATTTGGAATTCTTGGTGACAGCGTCCGAGGATACATTCCCGGGGAATTTTTATACGTTCACTTGCGTTTTCAATTCAGCTTTTTTCCGTCATGTATTACAAGCGAGTTGGATGTCAAATAATTATACTTAGTCAATAAATAAATCAACCTTCATTATTTATTGAAGGTTGAAGAAGAAAGAACCATTTGAAGTGGTGGAGGTGGGGGTCCCTCGATTGTTTCAAGCGCGGGTTGGACAAGTATATGAGTGGGATTGGGTGGTTATAGATAGGAGTTGCCTCGTGTGGGCCAATAGGCCTTCTGCAGTTACCTTTGTTCTTATGTTCTTAAGAGTCATCTGTGACGAGCAGGGATGCCAGAGGCACAATAGAGAACACTGTATAAACATTAGAGGTCCACGGTTGTTCAATATCCTTCCAGCGAGTATAAGAAATATTGCCGGATCAACCGTGGACATCTTCAAGAGAAAACTAGATAGTTTTCCTCAAGGAGTGCCGGACCAACCGGGGCTGTGGTGGGTATGTGGGGCTGCGGGCCGCTCCAAGCAACAGCCTGGTGGACCAAACTCTCACAAGTCAAGCCTGGCCTCGGGCCGGGCTTGGGGAGTAGAAGAACTCCCAGAACCCCATCAACCAGGTGTGTAAAATTATTAGTATGGATGATTAAACATATTACAAATGTTTTAAGTTTGTGTATATTACACGTTATTCAATTAACGATAATGACAAGGTATTCAAATATTATTGTTGAAGTTACTAATTTCTATAAACTAAAGAGTATATTATTTATACAAAATGCCTTATTATTGATATATACCAAAAATAAATAAATATAGTGATGTACAATACAATTTAACCCACAGCTCAGAACTTTAATATTAACGAAGACAGTTTCCTAAACATTACTTTATGCAGCTTTATATCTATGTGAAGACCACTCAAATCATTTCAGAAAATAACAAATGCAATATTGTTAAAGAATCAATAAATTCTTAAACGCAATACCTGCAATTTGCATATATGAAAACATTCAATGTGTGGTATATAGTTCCTGACAATATACGAGTGACTTGAGAGAGAGAGAGAGAGAGAGAGAGAGAGAGAGAGAGAGAGAGAGAGAGAGAGAGAGAGAGAGAGAGAGAGAGAGAGAGAGAGATTAGTAGGACGATTCATCTGCTGAAAGTGGTGAAGAGCTCAGCTTCTACGAGCACCTGGGGAGGTATTTCCGTTCAGGATATTCGTTTAATAAGCCGCCGCTCTCTGCAATTCCGGAACAGCGCTCGAGAATCCAACAATCCGTATACTGTGTAATTAGAGGGATTTCCTGGATGTGACCCTTGTCTTTCAGGTTGGGGCTCTGTAATTATATGTTCAAGCAATAGTGTTCATTCTACAGAAGACTAGACCCGGACGTGGTCTATACATGTAAGAGATAATGTCTCCTGTCTGTCTGTCCAAAGTTGGAGACCAAATGCTTTGGGATAATCTCAGTCAACTTTGCAGCTGAATGTGGGGGGTAAATATATATATATATATATATATATATATATATATATATATATATATATATATATATATATATTTTGTGGGGATGGTGTACTGCTTTAGGTGGCTCACCGTTAAAGAGTTTCCATTTTCACTGTCAACCAAATTTACAATTCATCTGTTCTTGCACGAATGTCTCATGAAGATTAACATATTACCAAATTATGCAGATAAGCAAGTGCCTCATCAGAGACGTGGTGTTGGATAGAACTCGGAATTCAAGTCGTGTGTGACCTGCAAATCTGACTGATCATATCTAATTAACTTCGAGTTAAAAAAAACGGATTTTAGAAGTAAGACAAAACTTGCACGAGATGTCTAAACATTTTGCTTTAATTAGAAATCTTATATGATTACAAAAATCAATCAGAATACATTAAACTGGAGAACCAGCCGGCTGCTTCCACGTGTCCCTTCACAGCATCGATAATGTGCACCTTTGAATTAATTATACATCAAACTGTTGGACTTGCGTTAGCACAACAACGGTGGATTATTTTTGAACTGTTATTGAATGCAGTAAGCGTTCAGTTTAAGATGTTTATTGGTATATATTAGTTCAGCTCTTGCACTACATCTCCTTTGTTTACCTGTGACCAGGTGACAGGTGGCACTCACCTCGCTCTTGTTTACCTGTGACCAGGTGTAGAGTGCCATACCTGGAGGCTCGCGGCAGATTCAGTGGCTGACTCTTCATAACAACAAAACAATAACATATTGCTAAATCAAATTTTTCAAATATATTAAATTGGGGGATTTTTCTTTATCTGATATAACTGTTCTTCATTTTCCCGCAGTTACCACCAGCATTTTCCCCCTCTCTGTTCACATTACCCCTTTCCCATCACTGCTCCCTCTTTCCTACCCCCCACTCTCCCTCTCCCCCCACTCCAAACAACTCCAAGTACTTCTGTGTAATTGTTTCAGTTGTAGACCAGTGTTGAGACTCCTTACTTGCTTGTGACTCCGGACTCACTTTCCGAGTAAAATGGAATATTTTATGTAAATTCTGTTTGTTTCATTCGCTTTTCCTGGCTAAGCATTGCTTTTAAACCTGAAGCTGAATTGATAGACGGAATGTGCTTCAAGGGGGGAGAAAGTTAACCTGTATTGCTCGGTTGTTCAAGGTGTAGTAGTTCACCTATTTGGTTAGTTGTTCAAGGGGACTGTAGTTAATCTGTGTGGCTGGTTATTAAAAGTGGGAGTGTAGGTAACCTTTGTGGTTGTTAAAGGGTGGTAGTTAACGTATATGGCTGGTTGTTAATATGGTGGTAGTTAACCTATATCGATGTTTGTTGAGGGAAGGGAGCTATAAAGATATATATATATATATATATATATATATATATATATATATATATATATATATATATATATATATATATATATATATATATATATATATACCTGTGACCAGGTGAAAGGTGGCACTTTCACCTGGTCACCTATATATATATATATATATATATATATATATATATATATATATATATATATATATATATATATATATATATATATATATTGGTGTATACTGGCAGCAGGTTTTCTTTCAAACATGTTTCATTGAATATGACCGCATATTCTGTATTTATTATTTTCTGGTTTAGGGCTTCTATCCCTCTAACTATTTTCTTAGCATCAGGGCTTAATTCAATTAAGCCCTGATGCTAAGAAAATAGTTAGAGGGATAGAAGCCCTAAACCAGAAAATAATAAATACAGAATATGCGGTCATATTCAATGAAATATATATATATATATATATATATATATATATATATATATATATATATATATATATATATATATATATATATATATATATATATATATATATATATATATATATATATAATCTTCCATTATACTAAAAACTTCATACTTGCAACTTGCATCTTAACCACTTTCATAAATCATCTTGCTTATGCTCTTGGGTAAGACATATCAAAAGCTTTCCACAAAAGTTGAGCACTGGATCTATACCCAGCCAAACTTCTTGCAAATGGCCATACTGGTTCTCGTATCGCTCAGATCTGCCTCCTCCTCAAACTCATCACCATTATAACTCTGACACAAATCGAATTTTCTCTGTCGTTCGAGTATTCCGGAGTATTGCGTTTATATGAGTGTCAAGTTTTTTGTTTTTTTTTGCACATACCGAGGGGGAGGGGGGGGGGAGACCTCATGTTTAGATTCATCAGACTGGACTAACTCATGCAAAATTGTGGAGTGTAAATCAGTTTCAAATATCATTGAATCTTCATTTAAAAAGCGTATTGAATTGGATAATATTAATGCAAGTCCAGGATTATATAAAGTAGATAACTTTATAATTGGAATTTGTGATTGTTATCAAATTATGTAAACAAAAAAGTGTATGTGTAGTACATTCCAAGAATGAGGGAATATACCCAGTTAATATGTGCATCATATTATGTACAGGTATATGTTAATATGCATCATGCAGGCGATGAGTCACAATAACGTGGCTAAAATAAGTTGAACAGATCACACACTAGAAGGTGAAGGGACGACGACGTTTCGGTCCGTCCTGGACCATTCTCAAGTCGACTTGAGAATGGTCCAGGACGGACCGAAACGTCGTGGTCCCTTCACCTTCTAGTGTGTGGTCTGGTCAATATACATCATCATTTCGTTGCATTTTACTCCCGGCTCGATTTGCGCATTTTATGTATATATCTAACTTCAATTTATGGTTATTTATCACAAAATAGGAACTTTTAGAGGCCACGAAATGAAACAATGACAATGTTTTGTGGTCTGGAGGAGTAACTAGAGGCTATTGAAGTCATATATATATATATATATGACATATATATATATATGATTCGTGTTGAAAGGAGAGAGACACACAGACAGAGGAACAAACACAGTCCATCCCGAGAGAGAGAGGGAGCATCACGTTTTGTTGTTGTCACTAGAGTTAGTTTCACAAACAAATTAACTTAGTCAAATGTCAGTGTCGGCAGGCATACAAACCTAATATTTGCGTACACGAGAGAACGGGAATTTGTCACACAAACTCTGAGCGTTAAACATACAAGGAAACAGTACGGGTTTGATACACATATACAATATTAAATATGAGTACCTCCCCCTGGTGCAGTTGCTGGGGATCCATAGCCTTGGAGAAGAGAATAAAAGGCATTCAGAGATGACCTTGCAGATTCCCTCTCATCACAAGTCCCTCTACCTAACAGTTACTGAAGGGTGAACCGGAGCAAACAGTTTAGGATCAGTGTTAATTCGTTCCTCCCTGACAAAGGCCCGAATAAGGGGCGATATTGTTTGCGAATCTCGTGGAGTGAGCAAGCAACCGTTATGTTACAAAGATACATTTATGCACAAATTACACTCATATATGCACATATTGTACACACTTATGTACAAGCACACACATACTCATATAATTAATAATTATACGAACGCGGTTCTAGGCCCCAACCAAATTTTATGTCAATTACCTGCCAGAGGAAATTGGCTCCTTCATATCAATGTTTGCAGTTGAACATAAACATGCAGGATACGTCTTCCCCTGGAGCAGGCTCCAACTTTATTGTATTATAAGACTTATCTCTTCTCAAAGTCAACTCGCCACTCTCTTTCCCCATCTTTATCTTTCTCCGAGTATCTCTATATTTCCTTGTGTGATACTCGCACAAGGGGGACACAGGAGAAAATGGGTACTCACAAACACCATAGAGACATTAGAAAGAACTTTGACAGTGTCAGAGTAGTTAACAAATGCAGAGCATTAAGCAGAGATGCGATGGAGGCTGAATCCATACACAGTTTGAAATGTAGATATGATAGAGCCCAATAGGCTCAGGAACTTGTACACCAGATTATTGACAGGTGAAAGGCCAGACCAAAGAGCCGAAGCTCAACCCCTGCAAGCATAACAATTAGGTGACTGTACACACACACACACAGATGGAGACTGAGTACCCAAATGAGCCACAGAGACGTCAGAAAGAACTTTTTTCAGTGTCAGAGAAGTTAACAGATGGAATGCACTAGGAAGTGATGTGGTGGAGGCTGACTCCATACACAGTTTCAAATGTAGATATGATAGAGTCCAGTAGGCTCAGGAATCTATACATCAGTTGATTGACAGTTGAGAGGCTGGACCAAAGAGCCAGAGCTCAACTCCCGCAAGCACAACTAGGTGAGTACAACTGGGGGAGTACACGTGCGCGCGTTCATCTGAAAATGATGTGCAGAAGTAATTCGGATATTTCCAGACTAACGAGTTATTCCGATTTTGCAGCTTTCCCGGAATATCGCCCCGAGAGAATATGGAGGAGAGAAAATTCCGGACCTCGAGAGAAAAGGAAAAGTTAGCGCACAATCACGCTAAAGTAGTCAAGGAGGAAAGCAAAGTCACAAACTCAATTCCAGATCCGAGTGATAAGGCCCACCAGACAACCAAGAAGCAAGACTTCTTGCTTTCAGAAGCAAACATGGTACCCCCCGTGTACCACTGTCAACACAACCTGAAGAGTGGTACCACGCTGTACAGTGCCACGGTACCTCGGTAAATAGCGAGGGGGCGACAGGTAGCGTGTGTATAAATGTTGCCTTCACTGCTGTAAGTATTGCCATCGATGGAAACATTATTTTCACGTTGCGATGAGATGGTTGATTTTCGCCGAAACGATCCCGTGAGACTTCGGCTCAGTTGGCAACTTAGATGCGTCACGACAACCTGGGAATAATTAGACATGGACGAGATCCTCGTACAGATTGGTTCCCCCCCCCCTTCTAACTTATGAACTCGCTAGTTATACTTTAGGACACCTTATAACTCTGAAATAACCTTTATTCTCTAGTCCACACTAACAATACTACTCTCGATCATAGAACAACAGTTATATTTTAGCACATCAATTATACTTAATAACAACAATTATCCTTTATAATAACAATTCATCTCCAGAACAAGAATTATGTTCTATAATACCCATTAAATTTTAAAACAACGTCTATACTCTAAAACAATCCTTTTCTAGAACAAAAATAATAATGTATAGCAACAATTCTAATCTATATCACAATTCCAATCTAGTCTAGAGCAACAAATATGCGCTATACCAACAATTATACTCTCGAAAAACTATACACTAGATTTACTTTTCACCATAGCACAACAACCTTGGGATTTTACATACGAAAACTGGTTTTAATTGCGCATTTCTTTCACCTGTAATGCCCTGAGTTTCCCCCGGTACTTACAATGATGCCAGCTCTGCAGGAGGTTTTGTAATTACAGCGGCAGTTGGTCATAATTATCTCCAAACTTTAAACGGGATAATCTGAATTGTTAGAGAGAGAGAGAGAGAGAGAGAGAGATCTTCCTGCATTTAATTAATTTCCTTACACCCACTTTACATGCCAAGTAGCTCTGGCTGCTGTCCTCGGAGCATGACAATGTGATATGCGATTAGATATGAATTAAACTGCAATTAAAACATTGTAATTGGTGGGAAAAATGAACTCACAGTTCAGGAGAAACTTCTGAAAAGGTTCAGGGCGGCTTGGTTTTTCTCTATTCAAAGTGGTTTTCCGCACATCTATGTTCAGTGTTTCGTGATCGTTATTGAATATATATATATATATATATATATATATATATATATATATATATATATATATATATCTCATGCAACAGGTCACGGAACGAACTAAAAAGTCACATACGAAAGGAAGAAGAATATTAGTGGTTTTGCTTAAATTACAAATGTCTTCAGGGACTGAGCTTCAACAGAGACAAACAGCAAGAGGTGCCACATGGACAATAACCATTGTTGGACCGAATATGGCTGTTCTCAGGGGTAAATGTGATTCTAATGACCGGCCAGCCGCCCTGGATATTAATCTAGATATTTGTGATGGTCTGAAAGCTTAGTATAGTTCCAATAATAGTCTGCTTGTAAACCTGGCAAGTGAACCTTAGTCCTAAACAGAGAATATTCTGACGGTATAACTTTATTGTATCATAAATCGTTGGTTTAAAATATTAAAATCTATGTTTAAATCGTTTTATTTGAAACGGTCTGAAGGATTTGGTTGCCAGTAAATTAAATTCTAGGGGATACTTAAATAGTATTCATATTCCACATTTCACATCTTTGAGATTAACACCATATTAATGAAACCTAACCTACCCTTAAGGTAACCTAATATAACCATGGAGAGGAAGTAGATAACAAAAAACACTAATTACATAGTGGTGATGAAGTGATTACCTACATGGCTCCACCGCCCTGAGAACAGGTTGGAAAATAAAGCGAATGACGACGTTCCGGTGCGTCCTAGAGCATTATTAAGTCGGGTAAAGAGTAGCAGAGAAAGTCAACATGAGATACAAGTCAATATATAAGATAAAAGTCAATTTATATAAGATAGATAAGTCAATATATAAGATAAAGTCAATATATATAAGATATATAAGTCAATATATAAGATAAAAGTCAATATATATAAGATATATAAGTCAATATATAAGATAAAAGTCAATATATAAGATAAAAGTCAATATATAAGGTAAAAGTCAATATATATATATATATAAGATATATAAGTCAATATATAAGATAAAAGTCAATATATATAAGATATATAGGTCAATATATAAGATAAAAGTCAATATCTATAAGATATATAAGTTAATATATAAGATATATAAGTTAATATATAAGATATATAAGTTAATATATAAGATAAAAGTCAATATATATAAGATATATAGGTCAATATATAAGATAAAAGTCAATATATATAAGATATAAAAGTCAATATATAAGATAAAAGTCAATATATGAGATAAAAGACAATATATAAAATAAAAGTCAATATATAAGGTAAAATTCAATATATAAGGTAAAAGTCAAAATATATATACAAGGTAAAAAGTCAATATATATATATATATATATATATATATATATATATATATATATATATATATATATATATATATATATATATATATATATATATATATATATATATATATATATATATATATTGACAACTCACTTTGAAAGCTGACCCCTGTTACAAGCCCTGTTAATTACCGTAGGTTTAAAAGTTTATTGACGCCAGTTACACGCCGCTGGACTCGTTTAAACGATCGTTATTACGAAAACCAAGTATCTGGGTGTTATTTCCGAAGGGTTTAATGGTATATTCTTTTTCGTTTCATCTCGAGGCTTTGCAAATGCTGCGGGATCAACACAAGTCATTTGTCATGTGTAACAGATGCAGTTATGGTAGCCGGTCGGCCGAGCGGACAGCACGCTGGACTTGTGATCCTGTGGTCCTGGGTTCGATCCCAGGCGCCGGCGAGAAACAACGGGCAGAGTTTCTTTCACTCTATGCCCCTGTTACCTAGCAGTAACATAGGTACCTGGGTGTTAGTCAGCTGTCACGGGCTGCTTCCTGGGGGTGGAGGCCTGGTCGAGGACTGGGCCGCGGGGACACTAAAAAGCCCCGAAATCACCTCAAGATAATCTCAAGATGGCAGTGTTTTTAATTTCGTTGCTTACAGCAGATACGCATTTGTTTGCTTTCCCAAGAGTTATTCTTCTATTTTCTTTATCAACAGTTAAGCGTAACTGTTGGGAATAAAACTGGAGCGTAACTGTTGGGGATGAAATTGTTTTCCTTCCCAATAGTTGCCCTTCTTTTCTCCTTCCTTACAATAGGAAATGTATATGTTTATCTCTCAGAATGTTTGGTAATATGTTTATTGTTTGTGATGTGTGTCTATGTATGTATTAACACGATGTACTGAACGGGGTGAGAATAGCTTGAGCTACCTCATCCCTTTGTGTGTATTTTACCTCAATAAACTTATTTCAATTTCAATTCCTTATAATAGTTACAACCTAGTCTTTTTCATCTCAACATTTGCTTCCCTATTTTCTTCCTCACAACAGTTACGCCCCCGTTCCTGGAATCCCTCATTACCATTGGCACCACGCTTAATGAATATAATTATACATGTGAATAATTCATATGAAATGTGCATACAATTTATTACCATTTTTTTTAGTATGTGATTTCTCATTCGCCATTTTTTTTAAATAGATTCTCACATTTGGTGGAAAATATATGAAAAAATCACTTTGAAAGTCAGGAGATGTAAATTGTTTCAGATTATGCAATGATAATTAACTTGAAGTTTTGAAGCAGTCACCACGAACAACCAGGGGCCAGATTCACGAAACCACTTACGCAAGCACTTACGAACCTGTACATCTTTTCTCAATCTTTGGCGGCTTTGTTTCCAATTATTAAACAGTTAATGAGCTCCGAAGCACCAGGAGGCTGTTTAGAACAATAACAACAGTTGATTGGGAAATTTTCATGCTTGTAAACTGTTTAATAAATGTAACCAAAGCCGTCAAAGATTGAGGAAAGATGTACACGTTCGTAAGAGCTTGCGTAGGTGCTTTCGTGAATCTGGCCCCAGAAGTTTTGAAGCAGATACCAACATCGAGCGTTCTCGCGCCTAATACACATTGTATCTGATCCCATCAGGTTGCTACAGTAGCAAACACTGACAACTAACCCACACGGGTGAAAACAAAGAAAATAACAACGTGCTGGACCATTATCGTGACAATGGTCCGAGATGGACCAAAACCTCGTCACTTCCCATAGTTTCAGAAGTGTCGGTTGGGTGTCTAATTTTCCGTCAGGTAATTGTGACTTACTGCCAGTACGACTTTCTGTCAATAAGACTTACTGTCTAACTGTCTTCTTATGGAATAATAACTAATTACGCGAATAAAATCTCAACAAAGCGCAGAATTACTCGATATAAATCTGTTCTATGTATTCGTTACTTTGACCACATTCCGTAGAAACTTATATTTCGTGCAGTTGAACATCTGGAACCAGTCGTGAGCGTCTGGGAACGAGAGAACGAATGTCTGGTATTTCGTAGATTAGAAATTTACATTACGAATAAGACATTTATTTCATATTCATTTGCTTTCAAGGGTTCTCCTGTGAATTTATTCGGAAAGCTGTTTAGGAATTTAATCATGACGAAGCTAAAATAATTATTCAGAGTGGAAGTTCATTTAAATCAGGTAAATCCTGTAATGGCTGTAGTAAGCCCGATAAATACGGGCTTCCATCTCTAATTTGTTTTTGGACTAGGTCCTCAGTTTTGCCAAATTGGCAACTCACAGTGTTTATAGACAGGGTCCCCAGTGTGGGTAAGTTGCCCACTCACAGTGTTTAAAGACAAGGTCTCCAGTGTGGGTAAGTTGCCCACTCACAGTGTTTAGGGGAGTCTGGCCCTAGCTTCGGTGCGGGGCGGACGTGTTGAATCGGCGCTCCAGCAGTTTGGTGTTTGCCAGTTTCGGCCGGTTGGGGGCGGGTGTGTGTCTGCTCGCCTGTGCTGACGTGGCGTAACGATGGGGGTCCCTCTACCCCCAGTCGTCCGGGCTCAGTCTGTGGGACTAGAGTTCTCTGTGCGGGCTGGTTACCCGGAGATTGCCCTGGCTTGTGAAATGCTCTCTGTCCCTGTGTTTGCGATTTATGGGGTCGAGTTGGTAACGGCCCGTAGGGCCATTGTGAAGTTTGCCGAGGAGGCGGCGTATCGCGATTTTCTCCGGCGATACGAGGGGCGGACACTGCCCCTGCCGGATGGTGCGGGCACTGTCACCCTCTCGGATAGAAGTGGTGCACTTACTTACATCAGTGTGCATGGGGCTCCCTTGGAGTTTCCAGAGGCTCTGCTACGGCGGTATTTCGGGCGGTTTGGCGCAGTTGTTAGTGTGAGAGTGAACGTGGTGTCTTCTAGTCCTCTTAAGGGTGTGAGGTCTAACATTCGCACCCTGGGCATGAGACTCCGGGCGGATATTCCGTCCTCTGTGCGCCTTATGGGGTACAACGTTCGGGTGTTTTACGCCCGTCAGCCGCGGACGTGTTATCGTTGTGGTCTTTTGGGCCATCAGGCTGCTGCCTGTTCTGCGCCTCCTGTTGCACCAGTGAACCTCTTCAGTGAGGAGGATTTTCCGCCCCTTCCTGTGGGGGATGATTCGGTGGGTATGGACGTCTCTTCGGCTGAGGAGGTGCCCTCTGTAGCAGCTGTTGCTCCGCCTGTTGCGCCCCCTGTTGTTGCCGTATCTCTTCCAGAGGTTGGGTCCTCGCCTAGTGCTCCGGCTGATGTCCCTGCGCCTCTTCCGCCTGCCGTTTGCTCAGACCCCTCGTCTTCCAGTTCTTCCTCTGCTGTGTCTGTCCCGGTCCCTGCACCCTCGCCGTCTGTCCCGGCTGTGCTGGGAGCTGAGGTGGATCCGGAATTCCCTCCTGTGCCTGGCCTGGTGCCCCGTGTGGTTGAGGAGGCTGCCGTGCTGCGGCGTGCGTCGGTTCGCTCGGTTGGTGCTGCGCGGGTCGCTGAGTCTGCCTCCGGGTCTGATGATGTGCGGCCCGAGCCTAAGCGTTCCCGGCGTTCTTCTGTGTGGGCTGATGTTGGCGAATTCGACGAGTGTCGTCCTTCCGTTGACGGTGGCGTGGCTCCGGATGTGGTGCACACTACGGTGGTGGCGGAGGTACACTTGCCTGAGGATGCCGGTGCCGGCGTTTCGGCCTCCACTTCTGGTCCGGTGTCCGAGGGTCCTGCTTCAGGTGCGTTGCCTGCGTCGGATGGCTCCGGTTCTTCGTGGGCGGTGGTTCCCCCTGCTGTAGTTGGTGGTGAGCGGGGTGGCCTGGTGGTGATGTTGAGAAAGGATGCTCGCTCTGGATGTTCTGTGGCCCCTTCCTCGTTACCCGTTTCCTCGGCAGCGGTCTTGCCGCCTCTTCCGTTTCCTGCAGTCCCTTCCGTGTCTCCTGCGGTATCCGTGGAAGTGCTATCGTCTCAGCGTCCGACACCTGCTCCGATGGCGACGGCGTGGCAGGCTCGGCGTCCCTCGTCCGCTTCTCCGGTGTCATCTGCTTCCTCGCAGGGCGTGGTTGGCGCTCCCCGGCCTCGTTATGCGACTTGCGTCAGTGACCTTAGGCATTGGCCGATGCCGCCAGATATAGATGTTCCCGAGTTTATGATACCCGCTCGAGCGCGGGGGATCAAAAACCCTACCGACCTTGAAGATCTCGTCTGGGAAGCTTACAAGTCGAAATATCCTTGTGAGCTGTTCCCGGAGAAGTACGTTTCTTCCGATGTTCCTCGCAAGTGATTTCTCTGTATTTTGTGTTGCCTGGTTGTGGGGTGTGTATGTGAGTGGGTGGGGTGGGTATTGTTTCCCGGTTCCTGCGTGCTCCGGTTTGTTTTGTGTTTTTTTTTGTATGGCTCGTGGGGGGGTGTGCGGTTCCTATGCGTTTGTGTGTTCGGTTCTGGATGTCGTGTGCACTTGTTTGTCATATTGTGTGCCCTTCAGGCTGTTGGCGTGTGCTCTTTGTTATGTTTTGCCTTCCGTTTGTTATGGCGGATCTGTTTTCTTTATTGTTATTGTCCTTATTCTTGTATGTTTCTCGCCTCTCTGTATGTATTTGAGGTGTTAGCAGGCTTGCTTTGTGTGCATTTTGTCCTGGGGTTTTCCCTTATGTTTGTATTACACTGTGTTACTAATTGTGTATTGTTTGTATATGCATTTTTTTGTGGTCAGCCCTTCTGGCTGGTCTTCTATTGATTTGTTCCTTTGTCCTTGTACATATGTGTGCTTTGTACTTTTGTTCTATGTTATATTTGTTTTTCTTGTACATTATACGCATGCTTGCATGTAAAAATAAAAATAAAAAAAAAAAAAAAAAAAAAAAAAAACAGTGTTTACAGACAAGGTCCCCAGTATGGGTAAGTTGCCCACTCACAGTGGGTCCCCAGAATATATTAGGGTCCCAAGAATATATTAGGGGGCCCAAGAATATATTAGGGGGCCCAAGAATATATTAGGGGGCCCCAGAATATATTAGGTCTCCATGGAGAATGGGCAAACTGCTCACTCAAGGTGCAGAGCTCGGAATGATATTTACGGGTGGTCCCATTCAGAGCTCTGGAGTCATGACCTGAGACTGAATGAGTACAGAGCATATCGGTAAAATACTCGCTTTGTTACAAGTTATTCTCGATGTCGTCATACTTCGGTAAGTAGCTTAGTCGAAATAGCGTTGCCTACAAATCATACGGAATCACGTTACCCCAGAGAGCAAGTAATAATACCCATAATATAAATTGCTTTGCAAAAAAAATCTAAATTCTATTGACAGTTCTTATAAAGATGTGATGTTTGTAGATTGGGCTTTTTCTTATTGAGAGAGAGAGAGAGTGTGCGTGTGTGTGTCTGTGTGTGTGTGTATACTCACCTATTTGTGCTTGCGGGGGTTGAGCTTTGGCTCTTTGGTCCCGCCTCTCAACTGTCAATCAACTGGTGTACAGATTCCTGAGCCTACTGGGCTCTATCATATCTACATTTGAAACTGTGTATGGAGTCAGCCTCCACCACATCACTTCCTAGTGCATTCCATCCGTTAACTACTCTGACACTGAAAAAGTTCCTTCTAACGTCCCTGTGGCTCATGTGGGTACTCAGTTTCCACCTGTGTCCCCTTGTTCGCGTCCCACCAGTGTTGAATAGGTGTGTGTGTGTGTGTGTGTGTGTGTGTGTGTGTGTGTGTGTGTGTGTGTGTGTGTGTGTGTGTGTGTGTTCGTCAGAAACAACGAAATCGACACGCACATCGTAGATTTGTTCACGACAACATCCTTTATCACATGCCTTAATTCATTCCAGTACGTTCCATCCTGCTTCCTCCAGCCTACGCCAGACTCTCACTACTTAAGCTTAGAACGAAGCTTTGCGAACAAGCTGCGCTAAACGTTTCACGGCGAAGAACTAACGAGCCCTTTGAAGTAGCTTCCCAAAGGGCTCCAGTCTCGAAAAACGATAGAGAGGGATATAAGGCTGTACAAACCGCACGAGGCAAATTGGCAAAATCTTTCACTTTCCAGGCTTTCTCTGTATTGTCGCTCGGGTAACCTCACTTATTACAGGCATTAGTATGGTCTGGGGCACAGGACACTGGTCGTGTTTTGAAGGCATATGATTCCAGTCGTGTTTTGAAGGCATATGATTCCAGTCGTGTTTTGAAGGCATATGATTCCAGTCGTGTTTTGAAGGTATATGATTCCAGTCGTGTTTTGAAGGCATATGATTCCAGTCGTGTTTTGAAGGTATATGATTCCAGTCGTGTTTTGAAGGCATATGATTCCAGTCGTGTTTTGAAGGCATATGATTCCAGTCGTGTTTTGAAGGTATATGATTCCAGTCGTGTTTTGAAGGCATATGATTCCAGTCGTGTTTTGAAGGCATATGATTCCAGTCGTGTTTTGAAGGCATATGATTCTGGTCGTGTTTTGAAGGCATATGATTCCAGTCGTGTTTTGAAGGCATATGATTCTGGTCGTGTTTTGAAGGCATATGATTCTGGTCGTGTTTTGAAGGCATATGATTCTGGTCGTGTTTTAAAGGCATATGATTCTGGTCGTGTTTTAAAGGCATATGATTCCAGTTATGTTTCGAATGAACATAATATATTCTAGTAGGATTTTCAATGTTTTATTTGGATCCTGACGATAATTCTTAATATACCAACTTATTGTGACTTTCATGTTTATATATATCAATTCACACCTCGATAAAAGCCAAAACGTGTATGAATACACTCTGGCTTCCTGTCCCCCCGACACAAATGAATTAAAAAATTACTTTACTGTCCCGCTTTTTGATATAAATACATTGATTAACCTCATTCCAGCTGAAGATGAGTGTCCGTGAATCATTTACTTCCAGTTTATAAGCAAAAATAAAATTTAACAAGCTACTTTAATAATAATAAAAAAGTGTGCCGATTTAGAATTAAATTTTTATTCGAAATTCTAATCGCTTATGCTCTCTTTTTTTTTTGCAGCCTACTTTAAATTTCTGTTATAGAGAGCCAAACGGAATAATAGAATACATATATCCGGAGAGAGGGAACTTTTTTTATGATCTCACTTTCGAACTTTGAGAGTGGTATCGGGCGGGTCTGTTTGTGTTCGCTGAGTTTTACAGAGTCGTAATTAAACTTCCTCTCGTTCTCTCTCTCTTCGGGGAAGTTTTTTTGAAGTTTGCCTAAGGTAGAAGCCAGATACATTGCATCACGGCATTAATTCTGCAAGCGTTCCTCAGAGATGACCTGTCTGTCTGTCTCTGTCTGTCTGTCTGTCTGTCTGTCTGTCTGTCTGTCTGTCTGTCTGTCTGGCTGTCTGTCTGTCTGTCTGTCTGTCTGTCTGTCTGTCTGTCTGTCTGTCTGTCTGTCTGTCTGTCTGTCTGTCTGTCTGTCTGTCTGTCTGTCTGTCTGCCTGTCTGTCTGTCTGTCTATCTGCCTGCCTACCTGTCTGCTTGTATATCCAAGGATGGAGGTCATATGCTTGAGGCTGACCTCACCCAAGATGACACATGAGGGGTATGGGAGTGTAATAGGCTACTCGGGGGATGACTCCAGTACCACAATTTAAGAAATCTTGGCCTATATAGCTCTCCTGGGATTTTCATCAAATACAGGATGTGTTTTCCGCAGTTACTTTGCAGTTTTAGTGTTTTGCAATATTATATTTTCTGAGAGAGAGAGAGAGAGAGAGAGAGAGAGAGAGAGAGAGAGAGAGAGAGAGAGAGAGAGAGAGAGAGAGAGAGAGGAAGAAAGTTGGACAGGGGAGGGGAGGAGATAAGAGGGACGGGAAATTGTTAGGGAAACTGGGGATGTTGGGAGAAATGGGAAGATGGAGTGGAGGGATAGGCAACAGAGGAGTGAGAAGGGGGAGACTGGGAGAGAGGGGTGGAGATCAAATGAGAAGAGAATAGAGGGGGAGAGGGCCACAGGGACACACTACTCTTTAGAGTACGCAGTTTGTTACCAGTAACAGAAGACCAACAACCCTGCCAACAGGCAAGGATGGAGGAATGAATAACTGGGTAAAAGTCGGAATAAGGAATACCTTTACGGGAGATGGGACAAGTGCGGATAGCTTCTTTAGCGGCAGCGTCCGCACGCTCATTTAAAGAGACACCAATATGGCTTTGAACCCAGCAAAACTCAACTGTCTTAAATCTACTGGAGATAAGAAACAGCCAATGTTGACTCTCGACTATTACCGGATGAACCGGATTAAAGGATCCCAGAGCCATGCGAGACTGCGCATGGTCAATATATGGTCATCTGCGCATTATACACTGCGAGAGTCAACTACAATCACAAAAGAGGAGTGACAGTGAGAAGGGCAGAGAGTGGTAATACTGTATTAGGAAAGAAGAGGGAGACAGGTGGAGAAGGAGGGATAGTGGTGATGACATGCACTTTAATTGCTGTATAGCTCACTAACGAATGAGCCAAACTGTACAAGATGACATACTGGAAATATTTTCCATAAGAGTAAACACCTGTACCATATTCTTAACATATCTAGGCTATATTCAATTGTCCACATTTAGTTAAATCTAGTAATTTATTCCCCCGCAGTAGGCTAACTCCTACGCCTCTTAGGTAAGCACTACCCTGCAGCTTCCTTTATCACGTGCATCTTCACTATCGTTTCGCCTTACATTTTCTATCCCCCATCATCCTCTCCACAGCCACCAGCATCTTCAGGTAGTATCTCACCCGTGGCATCCTCTTCAGAGTTGTCATCCCGCTTTGATCTCTTGCTAACCTTACCTGTGTCGCTCCCCTAGCACCTGTCCTGATGCTCTCTTCTTCTTCACACCCTCTTCCTCTGCGTATTGATATTGTCTTATTCCTTTTCCCCTCACCCTATGCCACGAGTTAAGTCTCTTGACTGGCGTAGGAACAGATCGGTCAAAGGCAGGTTAGACACAAAAGTGATATATTAATGCCTTTGTTGTCAGCCAGGGCCAGCTGCAAGTAATATTGGCAGTGGCTGTAGTGCACTAATTTGAGCAGTCGGTTTACAACTTTTTCGTTCAAGGGTTCGATTCCTCAGTAGGACGAGACGTTTAGGCATGTTCCCTTATTCCTGGTGTCTCTGTTCACCTAGCAGTAAAATGGTTCCAGGAGTTAGGCGACTGTTATGGGGCGCATCAGGGGAATGGCTAGTCGTTGACTGGGACGACCTCGATTAACTAACTGTCCCCAAAAGCCGGAAACAGGTAACCATAGAGTAGCGATGTGGTGTGACGCTTTAACTGCCAATTCGGGTACTTTGTGGCGACGAGAACTGCTGCTGTTGACAGTAGAGCCAGCTGGCCGGCAGTGGTCAGCTGGAAAAGGCACACCAAAATACCCACCTCACTTCACTTATCGATGCAGCAACACTCTTCCACAGACAGAAGATAAAAGGTTGGTACATTAACGGGTACATTAGCAGTGTAAACATGTGCAATAATGTTAATTGCCAGTCAGCAGCCCTTCAGGAGTCCTAAACCTGTCAACTCCCTAGGACCTGCCTCACCTGGGCCGGTTTACGGGCTATTCATACCCGTGCCACCTCTTGGGTGGCTTAATCTTCATCAATCCTGGGCCGGTAGACCGTCTGTAGTTTCCCCTAAAATTATGTTCCTATATAGAAAAGATTTCATCCAACAGTGGACTGATAAAACAGAATGATGATGGAAGCAATATACATGCGATACAAATTTAAGGTAAGGTAACTGTGAATGATTGGGTGAAGCTTTAGCTCGTCTGTTTGGATTGACTTTCATCCAGCCGCACTACGCAAATGGCGCCAATAAACGCCATCGAGAGGCTGGTAGGGAAGCCTCTCAACATGACTCGTGGTGTCCCCGAAGTATTCAAAGCGGGAATCACAAGAGGAAATATTTATCAGGTTCAATACATGTTGTGCTTAGGAGGGCCAGTGTTGTTGTTGGTACTGGTAACAGGTGTGGAACTGGTACTAGTAACACATGTACAACTGGTACTGGTAACCGGTGTAGAATTGGTACCAGTAACAGGTGTAGAACACATAACATAATCGCAAGTTTAATCACGCCACGCTCACAGGGAAGGAACTACAGTATCGCGTACACTTGTCATTGGAACTATAGTAACTGAATCAACATAATAGCGATATTTTTGGTTTTAATATACATATATATACATTTCATTTTAGTCGGGTAGGACGCTCCAGTGTCCCTCAGTGAGAGACGAGCAGTCAGTCAGTCAGTCAAGTCACCAAGGCACCAACATTTAGATCAACATAAAATAATGCAACTGCAGCCGTGAAAAAATTGCTAATATTATGAATTTTATTTTTTTCCTGAATAAAGCTGGCGTCATATGTCTGTTGACAGCGTATATGAGCGATACTGAATTCCTAGTCTCATTTTTAGGACAGACTTGGGTAAATACTGGTTCAGTAACAGGGTTGTTGATTTGTGGAACCAATTGCCGCGTAACGTGGTGGATGTGGGATCCCTCGATTGTTTCAAGCGCGGGTTGGACAAGTATATGAGTGGGTTGACCAGACCACACACTAGAAGTTGAAGGGACGACGACGTTTCGGTCCGTCCCTACTTCAGCCACGTTATTGTGACTCATCGCCTGTATATGAGTGGGATTGGGTGGTTATAGATAGGAGCTGCCTCGTATGGGCCAATAGGCCTTCTGCAGTTACCTTTGTTCTTATGTATGCTGCCCCTGTGTGTGTTCACAGATGTGAAAGAAATTATTAGAATTGTTCTACCTTCATTTTTCCCCTCCCCTCCTCTCCTCTCCCCCTTCCATACCCCCCTCTCCCTTCCCCTCTTGGCACACACCCTCCCCAAGCAGAGTCGCCAAAGCAGGAATGTCTCTTCTCCTCGTCAAAGAGATGCAGATTCGCGTTGCAGCAATGGTAATAAATTTTATTCGAGTGAGAGATGCATCATAAAAGAACAAGCGTAGTTAAATATTTCAGGCGAGTAAATTCAGGGGAAAATTAATCCTGATGCATATTTACAAAGTTGACGATGGAAGAATGGAAAATTAAAATTAGCCCACTCAACTTGAAATTTACAAAAAAAAAAAATATATATATATACATATTAGTGTTAAAAAGATGATGAGTTAAAAGAATTTGCATTAGTGACATTAAAATGATTTAAAAAATTGGAATCTATGAAGCAAGGAAGGCGAGTAGTGAGGAATGAGCAGAGAGAGATGAGCAGTGAGACAAGTAATGAGAGACGAGCAGTGAGGAGACGAACAGTGAGGAGACGAACAGTGAAGAAGGAATGAGCAGAGAGGTAGAAATAGCATTACTGATGGCCGGGGGCCCTTCAGGTTGGCTCACGCTGCCAGTACAAATGCTTTTATTCGTCTGTGATGGAAAAAAGTCGCACATAGATACAATTGAGGGCAAGAGAATGGGAAGGGAAGGGAAGGGAAGGGAAGGGAAGGGAAGGGAAGGGAAGGGAAGGGAAGGGAAGGGAAGGGAAGGGGAGGGTAGGGAAGGGTGATAACATATGCAGGTACAGAAGCAAGAGAATCGTTCACATGTCGACTTGACCAGAGCTGCCATTTTTCAGCACTTTCTCCGTGCCAGTGTTAAGTGTTGTGGTAGTAGTTATCATGAGATCTTGAGGTTATCTTGAGATGATTTCGGGGCTTAGGACCGAAACTTTCTCGAGCAAAGGCCTCTTTTTTGCTAAACACCCCCAGGAAGTAGCCCGTAGCAGCTGTCTAACTCCCAGGAACCTATTTACTACTAGATGAACAGGTGCATCAGAGTGAAAGAAACTATGCCTATTTGTTTCCGCTTCCACCGGGGACCGAACCCGGAACCTCAGCACTACGAATCCGAAGTGCTGTCCACTCAGCTGTCAGGCCCCAATCAACATCAGACACTCGCGTACTGCTTTCAATCTTGTAAAACAAAAGAGCTTCACATGGTAACTTTAATCTTCCCTTTACAAGAGATTTTTACATGTTCTCTCCAGTCTTTCCTGATATCACACAGAGTATTATCTCTCGACTTCTTTCCTCTTTCCCCTTTCCTCAATGCTCCCCCTTCCTCTATGCTCCCTCTTCCTCCATGTTATCCTTCCTCCATGCTCCCCTTCCTCCATGCTCCCCCTTCCTCCATGCTCCCCTTCCTCCATGCTCCCCCCTTCCTCCATGCTCCCCTGCCTTCAGCCTCAATCCTTTCACCTAAAGCTTTACTTCGTCCTTCCCTCAACGCCACCAATGGTGTTCTATCATCCCGGTGATGGTAGCATCCCGTCCTCTCCAACAGTACATTCCGTTTTGATCTATAAATCCCCCAACGGCTAAAATATGATGAACTAAAAATCATAGCGGCTCGCACCATTTACGGGCTGTCCCATTCCCTACTGGTGGGTCTTCGGAAGGTTAGGTCCGGACAATTTAATATATCGCTTTTGTGACGTGTGACAAACTCTTAAGACTTCAAGAGGACGGACGGAGATATTGCCACATTTGGTCATATATAATGACCGTTTAATAATCTATCTTGAGGTTATCTTGAGATGATTTCGGGGCTTTTAGTGTCCCCGCGGCCCGGTCCTCGACTAGGCCTCCACCCCCAGGAAGCAACCCGTGACAGCTGACTAACACCCAGGTACCTATTTTACTGCTAGGTAACAGGGGCATAGGGGTGACAATAACTCTGCCCATTGTTTCTCTTCGGCGCCCGGGATCGAACCCGGGACCACAGGATCACAAGTCCAGTACGCTGTCCGCTCGGCCGACCGGCTCATGATGAAACCAGTTTTAGTTTCCAGCTTTAGTGGCTACTGCTTGTTATTAACTATTGCGAAGCGTGACTCCTGTGACGACCTAGAGACGTCCTCCTGGATCTTGCTAGAATTGTTGACGCTATCAATTCTTAATTAGACTTCTAATGTATTTTCAGTTTGAAACTGGTACTGGAAGTGCATTTAAGACACTAGATTATATTCCCTTGGTCCTATCCTGGGTCTGGAGCATTAAGAGAGCATTTGCCGAAGGCTGAAAAGAATGCTAAGTTGAAACACTGTGAAGCCATTGAATTTCGTCCAGCTAATTCGAGATCGCTTACTTAAAAATTCTAAAATTCAAAAAAATGAGAATATTCATGAGTGGTGAATAATGTTTTGAAAATGTATGATGGAAGTTTTAAATATTTAGAAAATGATTTGGAGATTAACTGTAGTGAGTGATTAGAAGCAGCGAGGAAGGGTTTGAGTTGTTGTACCAGAGTGCCAGACAAGAGCCAGCTAGGCTATGGTTCGTCCGTCCTCTTATAACCCCGTCCTCTCACAACCCGTCCTCTCACAATTCGTCTTCTCACAACCCGTCCTCTTGACTAGTTATCTTAAGATGATTTCGAGGCTTAGCGTCCTCGCGGCCCGGTTCTCGATCAAGCCTCCATTCTGTTAAACATCCCCAGGAAGCAGCCCGTAGCAGTTATCTAACTACCAGGTACCTATTTACTGCTAGGCGAACAGAGGTATCAGGGTGAAAACACTCTGCCCATTTGTTTCCGCCTCCACCGGGGATCGAACCTCGAACCTCGAACATCAGGACTACGAATCCCGAGCACTGTCCACTCAGCTGTCAGGCCCCTTCGCATTTTAGTACATCGCATTTTTGACGTATATATTAAATAAGGCCAAAAACTGATGAACTATAAATCATAGCGGCTCACAAAATTGATGTCGATTCGTTGGCCCTCGTTTAAGTTAGGTTCTGGCAATTTAGTACATCGGTTTAAAGACGTTGGGAACGGAATGGTCAGAGACCGGCCCGCGAAGAAGTTGATCCCTGGAACCAAGAGCAGGTAGGTATACTACCTGCAGCTCTCACCACCGGTAAAGGCGGACTCTTGATACAACGGACATGAAATTTTTATATATTAGAATGTGGGATAATGATAAGGAATGGTAATTATCAGAAGAGAGCGCTAAGTCAGTGGCTTGCACCTTGCACCAGGATGTCTTAAGTCTATGGAGTTAATTAATTAATTATTACTGTTAATTACTTCCGTATATCTAACACATTCATGGTCGTGTCTTCTCATATGGCGCCCTAAATAATCATTGCAACTTGTTGCATGTTTTCTGACCCCAGTGTAAACTCTGTGTATTGCGGGTGATAGCTTGATGGGGAGCAGTAAGATCATGCTGGATGGAACGGGCTATTGAAGACATCACCGCGGACAAAAGTAGCAAAGGACCACTCGAAATAGAAATTGAATTGAAATTGAAATAAGTTTATTGAGGTAAAATACACACTAAGGGATGAGGTAGCTCAAGCTATTCTCACCCCGTTCAGTACATCGTGTTAATACATACATAGACACACATCACAAACAAACATATTACCAAACATTTTGAGAGATAAACATCTACATTTCCTCCTTTACACAAGTAACCCTAAATAGATGTACGTTAACACGTACTGTTAACGTACGAGTTAACAGTATTCTTCTTAGTCTGCAGTTGAGCTCAGATATTGATAACATATCTATAGGCTTACCATATGAATAAAGCTACAAACAAATGCTGTCAGATGAAATGTATTCAATTGTAGAGAAGGAGAATGTAATCGTGCTAAAGTAGGGATAACTGAAGATGGTCGGAGACGGGGCCAAACACTTGAGCACCGGTAAGAGGGGCACAGGCTGGGCTTAGCGAGCCTGCACAAACAGCGACGCCCAAGTGAACGCTCAAGGAGACGTTCTCCTTGAGACGTACTCAAGGAGTACTCAAGGAGACGCAGCTCTCACGGCGGCCAAAGTAGCTGTAATGGAAAAGTTCCTGCCAACCTGGATTTCATTGTTGGTCTGGGCGTGTCAAAGGCTTTGGTGTGCGAAGCACTTTCACTAACAGTCTGGTGAGTAAAAGGGCGTGTGTACTTACATAATATTTATGGCCCTTCCAGGATCACTCTTCAGCTCTTGGACTCGGCATTTTCAGCCGTCGGTCATTTAATACATTGATACCCGACCTACGTGACTTCAATATCATCTACTATTAATATTTTTAACTGAGAATTGGTCATGGCCGGAGTGAGCAGGGAGCGAAGAGGCCGAACATCCCAGAACCGTAAGAAACGATGTTTTTACAAGTGGACCTAATACCAAACCTATTAATAGAGGCTCAATAGCAAGACAATAATAAAATCTGTATATTCAGTACTAGCAAACTTCCAAATAGTTTCCATAAGTTTGGAGAATGAGGCCTTTAGGGCAGTGTGCTCAACCGATGTGAGACAAGTGATGGGCTATGCGAGTCATACATGGAACCCCTATCTAAAAATCACTAGACAAATCTAAAAGTAAAATACACGCCACAAGACTAGTCCTGGCACAGAGAGGGTTGGAGTACGAGGAAATATTGAGAAAACTGGGTCTTAATATTTGAGATAAGAGAAGCAAAGAAGAGACGTGACTGAGATTGTACAAGATGTTCAAGAAAACGAGAGATAATGCAGAATGGCAGCTGAAAAATGCATATGAGAAGCAAAGAGGAGACGTGACTGAGATTGTACAAGATGTTCAAGAAAACGAGAGATAATGCAGAATGGCAGCTGAAAAATGCATATGAGAAGCAAAGAGGAGACGTGACTGAGATTGTACAAGATGTTCAAGAAAACGAGAGATAATGCAGAATGGCAACTGAAAAATGCAGACGTTCGACATTGAAGGCACCAGTTGGTGAGCAAACACACACACACATACTGATTTGTTTTCCAGTTGAAGAGCTATTCCATAAACAACACCAACTTTAGAGGGGGAGACAAAGGAGCGAATGTCGCAGCAATAAATATCCTTCAAGCCAAAGTCGGGCCGGGCGGTCAAGCACCAGCTGGGTGTCGCCCTCTCCCCACCCTGACCCTGTGAGTGACACCACGGGGGAACTACATTGTTCCTCAAGTTGTGGCATCATTGAGCGCCAATGAAACCCCCGATGTCCAAACGGTCTCTTTTATTCCCCCTCACTTTCCCTTCCCCTCACTTGGCAGTCCCCTCCTCACTTGGCATATCCATGTGCTACTACTGTAACACCCTGGCACTATGGCACTCTGGCACCGCAGGCACCATTCCTTCCTCACCGGGCATAGCAACACTCGGATGGTCCAGGTGCCAGTCACTCCTCAACAACAAGCGTCTCCTGCTCCCACAATACCCAACAGCCACGTATGGAGACAAATAGATTATTTGGACATTGTTCTATGATTAAAAGTCGTCTGAGGGATTTTATCTTCATGTCTTCCGTTAATTTCTTGGCGCATTACTTGGCACTTTACAATCTCTTGTAAAGCCCCATCTTCCTGAATAACGTTATTTCCATATTTGACGCAACGTTCCCTATGAGCACAATATCCAACAGTAACTTTAACGTCGAATTGACGTTACTGTCTTAAATAACGTGCGTACTGTCAACTGATGCGACGGCGCTGGAACTAATCGTATTGGCGTATGCCTTTCCATTGGAGACTTTCAGCGCCGTGGAGAGGGGGGAGGACCTGCTGCTTGGGTAACAGCTTCTCCCCCGAATCAACCTACCCTGGCTTTGCGCCCTGGAGAGGCTACTCCAGACCGACAACCAGAGCGCAACTCCATAGTCTCCCGAGGCTGATGGATGCCTACTATGTACTGTGAGCTGGGTTCCTGAGTGACTTACTTTCCTCGCCACGAGACACCTTAAACGATAACAAGTGTGTACTGGCGTGAGAAACGTGGACAAGTCACCCTATTATCGCCCTCCCGCGGTGAAGCAACAACCCAACCACCGGAGAAACGCCAACGTGGACCACAAGAACAGCGACGCCTCCTGGGCGAACTTTTAGATTGGATATTACAATAAAAGTTGTTTGTCAGGAATTCTAATTTCGGACATTACGCCGACATGAGTGGCATGTGGAATGATGAGATTTTAATGAAAGAATTCGGGGGAAATGAGGACAATGGTGTAATGTTCGGCTCTTAAGTTGTGGCAGGAAGATGGGAGGGGTTTCCGCGTACTTATCCCAGGCCTGCCAACCTGTGTGAGGGGTCCCAGGCCTGCCAACCTGTGTGGAACCACGTCTACCAGTCTGTGCGGAGCCAGGGGCCAGATTCACGAAAGCACTTACGCAAGCACTTACGAACGTGTACATCTTTCCTCAATCTTTGACGGCTTTGGTTACATTTATTAAAGAGTTTACAAGCATGAAAACGTCCCAATCAACTGTTGTTATTGTTATAAACAGCCACCTGGTGCTTCGGAGCTCATTAACTGTTTAATAATTGTAAACAAAGCCGCCAAAAATTGAGGAAAGATGTACACGGTCGTAAGTACTTGCGTAACTGCTTCGTGAATCTGGCCCCAGGCCTGCAAACATCACTACCATGACTCCATATGGCTTTCAGCTCTGCTCACTGAACGAAGAAGTCGACTTCAGAAGTTAGAAAATATCTAATAATTTTTTTAAACACTCGAGTCATGGAGGAACCTGAGGAAGAGATATGAGACAGGGAGAGTGGGGAGTGGTGAGAGTGGGGGGGGGGAGAGTGGGGGGGAGAGTGGGGGGGAGAGGGAGGAGAGTGGGGGTGAGAGGGGGAGAGGGAGGGGGGGGCGAAGCGGTCACAGCTGTGGTTATGAGGCTCGATCACAAGTTTTTTTTTTTTTACTTGAAAGAAAATTCTTAGAAATGCTGACTGTAATCTTTACACTAAAATTTATTCCAAATTTAACTGGCATGGATTTCTTTACACTTTTTTTTTTCAAATTAAACTTATTATTATTATTCATTATCATCCTTATTATTATTCACTATTAATTTTTTAATTCTTTTTCTTATTATTATTCACCTTCGTTGGTAATAATATTATTATTGTCGTTAATATTACCATTATTAACACACTTTTCATATGTTACTTGCTAAGGTTCACCTGAGGTCTTCAAGGTACAACTGCCCTATTAAGTGTATTCAATACCACTCAAGTTATTAAGACATTCACTCACAATCGACTTGAGAATGGTCCAGGACGGACCGAAACGTCGTCATCCCTTCACCTTCTAGTGTGTGGTCTGGTCAACATAATACATTCTCAAGTTTACGACGCTGGAGCGATAGAATGTTTCGGTCGCCTGCCTCTTGTTAAATTGTGGCCAACACTGATTCGTGGGATTTACTTATTTAGCAATTTATATTAATGAATTCTAATTTATATTAAATTTATGACTGTATGAGTTTACTCCCACAAATCGTTTCCTGCACAAGATGGGGGTTTTATATTATATATATTCTATCAGTCGAAATGATAGATTCATAGACATTTACTAAAAATGTTAATACTAGGTTATACTACACTACAATGTAAACTTTAAGCCTTACCTGACTAGCAAGCTTCTACATTAATGGGCATAGAACACGTGATCAGCCAGCAGCCACACTCAGGTCATGGTGTGGTAATGGACAGGATGGTGTGGTCAGTAACGTCGCCTTGACGTTACAATAGTAACTTCACTTCCCAATTACCTGCCGACGAATAACACTGTAAATTTTCCCATATATAAATTATTTACATGTATATTAATAATAATATTTAATGAAAGAAATTAAAATATTGCTCACCCTGGTGTTTGCTGTTTGTTTACGGCCTAACCATACCGGTTGGCAACCTGCTCTCGCACAAGACAGCACATATATGACTTATTGCTCATAGTCACTATTTCGCTTATAAATAAGTATATATGTGACATATTCCAAGCCATATTTTTTCAAGGCGCTAACTTTTTCTTTCAGTTTTATTAAACAATAGAGATTTTATACAAAATTTGACAATATCCTGAGTTACTTTACAATTTATTTAAATATTGTAGTTTTGTTTTATTATTTTCATAAAACTGTAATATCAATATAGGTATAGGTTTAGTACTAATTGTAATATCTTAACATACTAAGAAGGTTAAGTTAGGTTGTGGTTTTCTATTCAGCTTTTCAAGGTAAACTAAAAATTCACAATAAATTAGTATGTCACATATGCACTTATTCATAAGCAAGATATTGACTATCAGCACGTGCGAGAACCGGTTGCAGTAAATTACATAAAGACTCTAATAAATTACATAGAGCCCTAGAAATCATTTCTCCCCCCCCCCGTCCCATCCCAAATCCTTATCCTGACCCCTTCAAAGGGCTACATAGTCGTAATGGCTTGGCGCTTTCCCCTGATAATTTGTATCTGTCTCCGTCCCTACCACTCTTTTTGGCTCCCTTTCTCCCTCCCTGTCACTCTTGTTGGGTCACACCTCTCTCTCTCTCTCTCTCTCCTCCATATCACTCTTATTTGCTCTATCTGTCCCTGCCACTCTTGTTGGCTCACTTTCATTCTCTGGCTCACTCTCTTTCCTATATCTCTATCTGTCAATCTCTTTGTTGTCATTCTCTTGTTCGCCTCTGTACTGTCATCATGATCCAATTGCCTCCAGTGACTGATCACGTCCATATTCCATGCAGATGCTAACTAGTTGCAGTCGGAGCCCTGGTATTTATCTCTCTCTCTCGGATTAATCATGCAACGGAAGCATCATCCTGGATATTGGCCCTCGTTAGTGTTCCTTTTAGAATTTCATTTGCAATTCCGCCGAATCTCGATTTTTTTACTAATTCATTTTTTTATGAACTAGCCTGACGTCCCTAGGATCCACAGGCTAGCCTGCCGTTCCTGGGACCCCCAGGTGCTAGCCTGCCGTTCCTAGGACCCCCAAGACTAGCCTGCCGTCCCTAGGACCCCCAGGCGCTAGCCTGCCGTCCCTAGGACCCCCCAGGTTAGCCTGTCGTTCCCTGCAGGACCCCAGACAATATTCCCTTTAACTCCAAGCTAGTATTATCTTGCCTTCGCCTTCACCCCCAGTAAGTGTTCCCTATCATGGCCCTAGTTGTTAAGTATTACCTTCCTTTGTTGATGAGGACGGGATGTGTTTATAAGAACGAGCTGTGTTTATGAGGACGGACTCGGAAAAGAATGAGGCTTTCTCGAGTTATAGCTTCGAAGACAGAACGGCAGGTGTTGACGAGTACAATCTATAAACAATGATATACAAAACCACCAAAGAGTGTACACGTGTTGAGTAGGTACAGATGAATTACACATGTTGTGTACGTACAGTTTTTATGCCCCAATATATCCCCCCCAAAACAAAGTTTAACACACAATACACCTGCTTCAGGTGTCTATATCACCTCCTTTTTTATTTAAGACAGTTCCAAAGATTTTTTTTAATTTTCAGCAAGAGGAGAAGGTCAATGGCTCATGATTCAAGCGACCTGCAGCCAAATGGTTCGAGAGGCCCGTAAACCCGTCGACCGTGTTTCCGAGCAGACAGTAGTAGTCTCTGTCAGCGGTGACAGAGTTGGAGGGTTTAGAGAAGCCCTCCCTAGCGCAAGCTGGTGAAGTAAGGAGGGTTAGAAAAGCCCCCCTAACGCAAGCTGAAGTAAAGAGGGTTAGAGAAGCCCCCTAACGCAAGCTGAAGTAAAGAGGGTTAGCAAAGCCCCCCCCCCTAACGCAAGCTGGTGAAATAAAGAGGGTTAGTGAAGCCCCATGACGCAAGCTGGTGAAGTAAAGAGGGTTAGCGAAGCCTCCTGACGCAAACCCTATGAGGCGAAGAAAGTTTTATAGAGTCCATTCTCAGCCCCTCGCACGCTGTCAGACCTTTGCCAGCCTGAATTACAGCAGTTTTATGTATTTTTGTTATTCATATTGAGGGGAAGACTTTTATATCTGGGAGACCCAGAGGCCGTCTCGACTGTCAGGGGGGATTCTTTCTTTATCACGAGCCTCTGTGCCTTTATCTCGTGTTATTATTATTATTAGTATTACTATTATTATTCTGCATATTTGTTTTTAGCACAGAAAGCAAGTAGATTTGTATGTTTTTGTGAGCTCCTTAACTTCACTTTGGAAAATGTTTATCTCGCCTGGCGGATGTTGTCACTTTGATGAAGATCAAAGTGACCTTTTGATACTCCTGCCACTTTGAAAACTCTCCTCTCATTCCTGTTTATACTCATACATACACTCATGCATACGTTTCTATACATGCGTGTACAATCATTTGTGCAAGCACTTAATTCATACATGGTTTGATACATACATTAATAACACAATGTGTGTGTACTAACCTAATTGTGCTCAGTTGTGCTTGCGTGGATTGAGCTTCGAATCTGTGGTCCCGTCTCTCAGCTGTCAATCAACTGATGTACAGGTTCTTGAGCCTATTGAGCTCTATCATATCTACATTTCAAACTGTTTATGAAGTCTGCCTCCACTACATCACTTCCCAGTGCATTCCATTTGTTAACTACGACGCTGAACAAAATTATGTTGTCTCTGTAGGTCATTTGAGTACTAAGTTTCCACCTGAGTCTCCTTGTTCGTGTTCCACTCATGCTAAATAGTTTGACAGCACGCTGGATACGTAGTCCTGTGGACCGGGGTTCGATTCCCGGCGTCGGCGGAAACAGATGGGCCGAGTTTCTTTCACCCTGATGCCCCTGTTACCTAGCAGAAAATAGGTACCTGGGAGTTAGACAGCTGTTACGGGCTGCTTCCTGTGTATTCATCTGGGACTGGGACACCCTGCAGTGCCCAGGTCTCTCTCCCCCGCTACACACAAATCACCATGCAGAGGAACATGAGACTAGCCCCCAAGCGCCGAGCTTCCAATCATGAACAGAAAGACAAATTAAAATATATTCAATTTTATCAATAGAGATGAACGTCAGACAACATTTCCTTCAATCCTACGCATCTTTTGAGATATATACAAGAGTTGTTACATTCTTGTACAGCCACTAGTACGCGTAGCGTTTCGGGCAGGTCCCTGGAATACGATCCCCGCCGCGAAGAATTATTTTTTCATCCAAGTACACATTTTACTGTTGCGTTAAACAGAGGCTACAGTTAAGGATTTGCGCCCAGTAAATCCTCCCCGGCCAGGATACGAACCCATGACATAGCGCTCGCGGAACGCCAGGCGAGTGTCTTACCACTACACCACGGAGACTAGGGTTATAATCTCTTATAACCCAAGCTCGCATCCAGCATGAGCTGTTTCGAAGCCGACCATCGAATCTTACACGTGGATAAGGCTGTTCCGTGTTCCTGAGGAGGAGGAGTTCCTTCCATTATGTATACCTCTGTTGATTGAATTGCCTGGTTCAACAATTGGCTCACTCAGGTCCAGCGCTTGAGCTGCCGGTGATAATCTTGTTAATATGAGGCGTCCTGATGGTCCTAGTCTGGTGGTGTCCTGATGGTCCCTCGTCTGGTGGCGTCCTGATGGTCCTAGTCTGGTGGTGTCCTGATGGTCCTTGTCTGGTGGCGTCCTGATGGTCCTAGTCTGGTGGTGTCCTGATGGTCCTTGTCTGGTGGGGTCCTGATGGTCCCTGTCTGAGGTGTAACGATTTGCGTCTAATTATAACTCTCTCTCTCACGCGACACTGAACCTCCCGACACTGGAAGACACAAGATTTAGGAGAGACCTGATCATTACCTATAAAATTCTCAGAGGAATTGACAGGGTAGATAAATATAAACTATTTAGCACGGGTGCTACGAGAACAAGGGGACACAGGGGAAAACTGAGTACCCAAATGGAGCCACAGGGAAGTTAGACTTTTTCAGTGTCAGAGTAGTTAACAGATGGAATGCATTAGGCAGTGATGTGGTGGAGGCTGACTCCATACACAGTTTCAAGTGTAGATATGACAGAGCCCAGTAGGCTCAGGAATCTGTACACCAGTTGATTGACGATTGAGAGGCGGGACCAAAGAACCAGAGCTCAACCCCCGCAAGCACAACTAGGTGAGTACAACTAGGTGAGTACACACACACAGATTTACTGATCAGGTTCACATTCATCTTCACGACATCTCAGCCCCTAACTTATGCCCTCAAATAAATAATGGCATCTGGGAGGAGCGAACTCAACGCTCTCTCCCAAGTTTTGCATCTCAATGTTTGAGGAACCTGCCCTCAGAGGCCGCAGGCGTCAACAAACTTCCATATCTGTGCTTCTGGAGGGTGTCGACGCTATGATTCTTGGCTTGTGTGTCAAACTGATAATGTAATAAGGATGATGTTTGATGGCGTTAGTGCTGATTGGTCTAGAACACATAAAGTACTAAAGGATATTAATTAAATCACTTACAAGATAAATATATGTATTCAATAAATTGTACCTAAGAGATGATTGTACAGAACGTATAAAACTTAAAATATTATTATGCGTGTGTGTGTCTACTATTTGTGCTTGCAGGATCGAGCTGTTAGCTCTTGGAACCCGCCTTCCTAACCGTCCTTGTCTAATGCACTGACTCCCGACCTATTTTATTTTATCATATCTACTATATATATTTCTCTCTAACACACACACACACACACACATGATATGATAGAGCCCAGTAGGCTCAGGAATCTGTACACCAGTTGATTGACAGTTGAGAGGCGGGACCAAAGAGCCAAAGCTCAACCCCCGCAAGCACAACTAGGTGAGTACACACACACACCCAGACCAAAGAGCCAGAGCTCAACCCCCGCAAACACAACTAGGTGAGTACACGTACGCGCGCCACAAAGAAATAGAAGAATCAGGAGACACGATTACAACGTATAAAACTATTAGAAAAAACAAACAAGGCAATCAATTGCACACTAATTGAATTTTGCGGTGGGTGAATCAGGGAACACAGCTGGAACTGAGTACCCAAACTGGCCACAGACAACATCAACAAATTGCTAGTGTCATAAAAAGCAAAAAAAATCAATGAGCTGTGAAGTAAAGTATATGATGTAAAATGTATAATGCATACTTAATACACAGCTTCAAGTGTAGGGGTTATCTTGAGTTATCTTGAGATGATTTCGGGGCTTAGCGTCCCCGCGGCCCGGTCCTCGATCAGCCTTCCTTTTTGTTACACAGCCCGTAACAGCTGTCTAACTCCCAGGTGAACAGAGGCATCAGGGGTGCCCAAAAGGCTGGGGAACGTGTACACCAGTCGACTGAAAGTTGAGAGGTACGACGCAAGAGCTGGAGATCATCCCCTGCAAGTACAATTAACTGGAAATACACGCACATAAATAAAATAAAATACAAAATGTTGTATTTGATAACTAAAATTACACGCCTTTCAAATTTCAAAGCAATCAACCTGGAAACATACCAATGGTTCTAAGTATCCCCCCAGACGACGAAAAACCATAAAATAGGATGAAAATCAGAAGCACAGCAGCACACACAAAAAAATCAATTCATGCCTGTTCCAACGTCGCAATATACGCGAAAAGAAGAGAAAACCTTATTCCAGCATTGCCGCCAAATTACGTTTCCAGAGGCCACATACCCTCGAAATGTTCAATATCCGTGAGTCTCCGAATCAAGTGAGCACAGGAGAGATGGAGACGGAGGAGCTGGGAGAGGAGATTGAAGGAGGAGGAGGAGGAGGAGGAGGAGGAGGAGAGGGAAGAGAAGGGGCAGGAACATCAAGAAGAGGAGGTGGTAATTCTTCCACTCTCGAGAGATAAATTCGTTGTTCGTGGTTTTACCGCAAAGGTTCCATGGTGAAGTGTGTTGAGGGTCTGAAGATGTCTTGATGGGTGAGGCTGTTGTTGTGGGGTACTGTTGTTGCTGTTGGGTGATGGTGACACCGTTGTTGGGTGATGGTGACACCGTTGTTGGGTGATGGTGACACCGTTGTTGGGTAATGGTGACACCATTGTTGATCTATCAAAGGCTCTTTAGCTTCAGAGATGCTGTGAGATCTTCCCTCTGACCCCTCTCGTCCTCTTCCTCTTGGTCCTCCCCCCCTTTTTCATTTTCCCTTTTCCCTTTTCCCCCTCCTCATCCAGTCCTCTCCCTTTCACACTCTACGGACATCTTATCCTCGATTTCATCCCGGATTCGTTTCAGACTTAATGAGAATCGCTCGGGAATGTTGGGTTTTACGCTATATTTCATAAAAAGCATTATACTTAGGCCTACCCCGATCAGCCTATGTCCGTCCCTACACCAATTCCCTCACAAACTTCAATGGGTTTTAACCCCAAGCATCCAGGCCGCAAACTTTGGACACATTATCTATATATATATATATATATATATATATATATATATATATATATATATATATATATATATATATATATATATATATATATATATATATGTCGTACCTAGTAGCCAGAACGCACTTCTCAGCTTACTATGCAAGGCCCAATTTGCCTAATAAGCCAAGTTTTCATTAATTAATTGTTTTTCGACTACCTAACCTACCTAACCTAACCTAACCTAACTTTTTCGGCTACCTAACCTAACCTAACCTATAAAGATAGGTTAGGTTAGGTTAGGTAGGGTTGATTAGGTTCGGTCATATATCTAAGTTAATTTTAACTCCAATAAAAAACAATTGACCTCATACATAATGAAATGGGTAGCTTTATCATTTCATAAGAAAAAAAATAGAGCAAATATATTAATTCAAGAAAACTTGGCTTATTAGGCAAATCGGGCCTTGCATATTAGGCTGAGAAGTGCGTTCTGGCTACTAGGTACGACATATATATATATACAGATAATGGGAAAAAGATAAACAGACCTGGAAGCAGATATATATTAATGAACAAACCTCAGTCGCGATCAGTACATCGAAATCTTCCTCCACCTTTATACCCAATTGGAGGCCATCAAGCGAGGCTTTTATGCAAGCGAATGCCGCGGAATTAATCCTGATTCACACTATAGGACGATAAAGAGCCCATTAGGAGATTTCATACAGCATAATTTGTGCAGGCGACGCTGAATTTAACCTGGGGACGAATGAGATGGGGACTGAATACTCACCAACGAGATGAGGGGGTGAGTATTCGCCAAGAATCTGGGAACTGAATATTCACCTGAACGGATAATTATTGTGCGGGAATATTGCTAGAAGTAATGAGACGGGATCCACACTACACCAAGAGCCGCTTCCACTGTCTGCCGGAGACAATTTTTTTTATAGCTGATGATTCGCAATTTAGTCTACGGAGAACACGGCCTTGCGGAAGCATATCATTGTCATCAGTCATCATTATACGTTAACGTCATCGGCCTCATTATCGGTCAACTATCTTCATGAGTCATTATTATCGGACATCTATCTTCATGAGTCATCACTATAATAGCCATCATCGTCTCGTTATCATCATCATCAATCACCATCGTCACCATCATCATTAACCCTCTATTCATATGGGTGATGAATAGTCACCGCAGGGGGAGAGGGCGGGGGATAATATATGATGATGACCCCGCCCGCTCACACTACTTGACAAGTGTCGAATTTGATATATATATATATATATATATATATATATATATATATATATATATATATATATATATATATATATATATATATATATATATATATATATATATATATAGGCAAGGAGGGCACGGACAGCCTCTTTCATTTGAGAGCAAATAGGGCAAAACACACAGTAAACACACACAAACAGAAAAACAAACAGCTACACACCTGAGACACACACAACACAGGAGAAGCCGACAAAACAAGAGGGTGGGCAGGACCAGACTAAGGACAACGGAAATCCAATAAAGCAGGAACAACTGAGATATAGACAGCGCCTCACCTGAAATATAACCTGACGAAGGTGGCGACGAGTGCCGGGTTTCCTTGAAGTATTGCAGGTGTCGTGCCCCGGGACCTGCACGAGTTATGGGACGCGTGTAATCCAATAGCCACCACGGCAGACTGTGGGAGAAATAAACACAGGAGAGACCAGGGGTCCTTGGTAAGCCTCAGGGATACCGTCAGAAACAAATGTTCTTCTCCAGGCCCCGGGGATAACGGGAGAGACCAGAGTCCCTCGACAAGCCCCGAGGATAACGAGAGGGACCAGAGTCCCTCGACAAGCTCCGGGGATAAGGGGAGAGACCAGAGTCCCTCGACAAGCCCCGGGGATAAGGGTAAAGACCAGAGTCCCTCGACAAGCCCCCGGAGATAACCGTAGAGACCATATGGTCCCTCAAAGCGTGAGACCATCGCGGTGGAGCGAATAGTCTGGGCCTCCTCCCTAATATTTAGCGAGCGTTCCTTGCTGCCTGGCTGGCCAGTGTTCGACACAGTCTAACCGCCTCGGTACTACAAAGAGGTTGCATATATTTATGGTAATTACAAACCTTTGCAGTATGACGTGGATGGGTAGGGTCGCAAAGGACAAGAAGACAATGCATATTTATGCTCCACTGAGAACATTGAAAGGTCCTGCGTAAACTATTTTGAAAATGTGTCAGTGTAATATGTCATGATGTCATATCTGAGAAAACTGCCATGTCTAAAGCTGAACAAATTGTATAAAGGCAATATTGTTGTTCCGGCACAGAGAACGACCTTTAACTTTTCCTTTTAATGATGTCGCAACGTAAGTGGAGTGAATGACATCAATGTAAGTGGAGTGAATGACATCAATGTAAGTGGAGTGAATGACATCAATGTAAGTGGAGTGAATGACATCAATGTAAGTGGCGTGACTGACATCAATGTAAGACCACAAGTTATCACAGTGTTGGCCAGCAGTCCATTTACAACACCTCTATCAACAAGACCATTGCGAGTGGAAAGTAGACTATCTTAATTATTTTATCGTGAGGTCAGACAAAACTACAATACACACTGAACTTGAATTCAAATCTAAATGCAATAAACCTTTAATGGCTAGTAATTTATAACGCTCGCAGGAGAGACTACCAAAAACTATAATAATAATAATAATAATAATAATAATAATAATAATAATAATAATAATAATAATAATTTACTGCTTTATTAAAATATAGGAAAAATAGTAATTACCAGTTACAGAACAAACAATACATCTGGTAGACTGAAACGTGAGGTAGTATATATATGATGGTTCACCTCGGCTGAGAACAACCTCGGAGCTGCGGCCAATAGTTCTGATTTATGGAGCGTGTAGTTTGCCTGAAGGTTTTCTCCTCCTCTCGACGACTGCACAAGTGGCAATGCTGGGAGACGCGGCACAGTGATGCGTCAATGTTATTAAGGCTACGGCGAGGCTTGAATATTTCTCTTGTCGACAGCTGATACAAGGGTGATGACGAAATTAAACGTGTTTTGCAGCTAGGCTGGACCCAAGGCGGCGAGGGCTGGATGTAGTGTTCAAGTATGTTTATTGTGACAAGAAAAAATACATCTCAAAGGGATAGAGTAGCTTAGGCTATTTCTACCTCTCTCCGCGATGTTGCGTTGGTGCGCGTCAGTTGATAACTCAGTCCGTTTCTCGCGAACGTTCCCAACGTCAAGAAACTGTCGTATTAAAGTGTCTTATCCTAACCTACCCGAGCACCCACGAACAGAAAACAAGACAGTATGTCAATTTCGAGCTGCTACCAATATCCAGTACGAGTTTTTTGGCCTGAGGCAAAGTATACGTCAAAATGTGACGTTCTATTAAGAGGGCGGGTTGGCCCATTGGCGGTCTTTGTAGCTAGGGGTTACGTTTTCCATGTACGGTTGTTCAGGTGGTTTGAGTTAGGTCAGATGTAGCCTAAATTTTTAGCAAAAAATTGAGATATTTAGCAAATGTTTAGATTTGGTGTTGGGCTTGATGCCTATCATCCTATGAAAGATTATTAAGGCAACCACAGTAGCCTACTGACCAACCAGCAAGAATGCTTTAGTCATGAATATAGTCCAGAAGTGAATATATACATATATGTATATGTACACTCAGTGAATATATACCGAGAATTGGTTATACTTCTCAATATATATATATCCCATGGAACTAATACTCAGACTATTTGATATTTTAGATGTAAAGAGATCTAGCTCTCTCTAATTTGAGTACGATATTAAAAGGCACTTTGAACGTGATAAGTACTTGCTTGAAATTAACTATAATGTCTGAAACAAAGGGAGGTAATGTTCAACTGTCTCTGGAACATTTCAACCACTTTCAAAATATGCGCGGAAAAAATATAACAATAAAAAAAACTATCGTTTTGTCATAGCTAAAACGATGACTGAGTAAATATTGCAAAATATTTTTAATGTCAACAATAAAGCACAACACAAATTAAATTATGTTTTATATATTTGTTTTCTTGCAAATGACCTTTTCGAAGAAAACTCTATTTTTATTTGCTCTCTGCTAGTAATTAATATTCCGCCTGAAATGTCGAGGGAATGTGAATAGCCTAATGTTGAAGTGTGAGATTTTAGACCTCTATAGTGAGCTTGGCGAAGAGACGAGGCTTCACTGCTTATCATGAAGCGCCAGACGGAATTACACAATTAGGCTGTTAGCTGAAATACCCAGCCCGTTCTCGTAATTTGTCACTATGCACAAAATACAGTGCTAACCTAGCCAATAAACGCACGAACCCAAACAACCCACCTAACCTAATCTAACCTACCAATACATCGAAATGTGGATATTTGTGAGCGGTTACTTTTTATAGTGCTTTGTAATTTGTACGTTGGGGGACCAAAAACTTCCAAATGAGACGCACTAGTTAAGAAGACTGATTGAAGTACCCGGGTGAAAAATGAGCCCTATCATCACTACAACACAAGTCTTTTAACACGCGAACAGCTTCACTGATACGGAAAATCTCACTGGTCCACAGGAGTTCCTCGGGAATCCAAATTTTATAGCGTGTCTTCAAACTAACGGTGACTAAATGTGAACATCCTGAAAACAGGGTGTTCATCGTCAAAATAAACCCGGTTTACTTTAGTGCACACTGCCACTACAAACAGGGTTCCATTTAATGAACATTATATTTAAAAACACGGTTTAGTTCAGTGTACATACCTTGCAGTTACCTTGCGATGCTTTCGGGGCTCAACGTCCACGTGGCCCGGTCCTCGACCAGGCCTCCTCCTACATCATCCCAACAAACGACCACTGTCGACTCTTCGAGAGATTCCCGGGGCTCAACCACAAGCCGAAATTCGACCCCGGAGATTCTGCATAGTGGTCGTAAAGCTTTTTTTCTTGAGGGGTCTGTGGAATCGATTTTATGTTTGAAAAACAGAAGATCGCAATTAAGTAATTTGTTACTGTTAAAATTTAACAAATATTTGGTAACCAAAAAGTACCATCTTAAATTGTAAGGCATGGAACAGAAGCTGAAATTCCATTTATATATATATATGATGACCTTCCTTGGCTGAAGTGGGAAAGCGTTGATAACTATTTATATTTATGAAACGTTGATAAAGCATTTTAAGAGAGGTGTTTCGGACAATGGGAATGAGTGCAGCACTTTTCGAGAAAGTTTGAATATAACTACTGAACCAAATAATTTGGCCCCAAAGGCGAAATATGAGTTATGCAAAGTTTGGTTGAATTCTGCCTTTTAATTATCGATATTAGCCTTTTTTCACACAGAGACCTATCTATCTTGTTTTTATTTCATTTCTCTGCACTATTGATATCCCTACAGACTTATTCTTTACTTTCTAAGAAAACTGTTACATTTATCTATAACTCAACTTCTCAAGAAATACTTTGCTAAGAACATTTTGAAAAATATGTTCCTACGTACATTGTCATCCTTATTTACTGCTTCTAATGCGTCACATGTCTCAGCCTAGTAAACAAAAATCCACAGTGCATTGTAGGTATACTGATATGCGACTTCTTTATTAAACTTTAATTATATTTGGTTGCTCTTCTTTTAACTTTCTTCCTCACCTACGAATTACTTTTATGTAAAGCAACCAAAACAGTAAAGCATATTTTAACTTAAATAGGCTAAACAAAGTCTTCAGAACTGCGCTCAACCTCACCCGTTAGGTTAGGTCCCAATTCCTCTGATGTCTTAAATCCTTCTCATCTAAAGAAATTTTGTTCGACATTTCTGAAGATGACAAAAAAATCCAGTTAAATAAATGAAATCCTGTATATAATTAATTATGATAATTCAAATTTTAGGTTGTAAGGGGTACGGATTGGGCTGAATAAATCAGTCCAATCATCATGATTTTCATTAATTTATAGAGTTCATGCATTAAACCTATATCTCTGTTGCCTGAGAGGTCTTGCAACCAAGTCGGGTGTGGTCGTAAGTCATCCTGCAAGCTTTGAATCACTGTGAAGGCTATAGGCGGACGCAAACCTACGACCCCAACATTACAAGTCGCGTACTCTGACTTAACAAGTCAGCGTTGGTCTAGTGGTCAGCGTTAGTCGAAGGTTAGTGCCCACCTATAGTCCTTGTGGATTTACTCAACTATAATAATAATAATAATACAAAGAAATCACAATGGCGTGAAGTATCTGAACCAGGACGCTAGCTCAAACCCCGATTGCTCCAACTGATTTTCACAATACCAAATAATGATAAGAATATCGACAAGATCAACAACAACAGTGATAATCTGAACAATTTCCTAAACATACTTTTAATTTAACTCGCATAACATTTTTTTTCTATTTCCATGTTTGTAAAGTTATTTTTATTTGTTTATGTTTCTGAAACAAAAAACACAAACTCAATGCATCTCGACACACATCACTGCATTGTGAGAGTTAGAATTCTGCTTTTTCTAAAACTTCCGGTAGTGCCAATTGTTATTTTCGTATTTTTCTCGAATACACACACACACACACACACACACACACACACACACACACACACACACACACACACACACACACACACACACACACACACACACACACATCATGAAAGAGCAGGCAAGGAGGATAATCCAAAAAGAGAGAACTCTAATTATTCAAAACCTTCCATGGCAACAAAGGAAACCAAGACTAAATGCCTACATAAAGAAAGGGACTCGGTCATACATATCCTTAGACTACGAGGCAGACTTAATTGAAATTTACAGACTTGGTTCGTATACAACACCCAGCAACATCGAAGAATTAAAACATTAAAAATGTTATTTGTAAATGATGTGTCACCAAGAATCCAGAGGAGACGAAAAGGTAACGGATATTAGTACCATGTAAGCCAGTGGGGGTGAAATCTGATCGCGCAGGTTCATATCCGATCGGGATCATAGGGTTTATATACTCTATGTATATCAGCTAATACACAGTTTCAAGACCCCGGGCCACTGCAGAAGCAGGACTGAATGACCCTGCAACAGGAACGGAAACAACCAGAAGAACATAAGCTACCATGTCTTAATTTATGTAATGTCATTCATCCATATGTCACCAAACCACCTCACCATAAGAGGATATAATCAGGTGCAAACACAGTAGAATTTGTCTTTGAGATTGCGAGGTGAAACCTCACGAAACCCCACTAGGCGTCAGACCCAAATAAAAATTTGGTAAAAAGTAAAAATGAACTTTGGAGGGTTAATTTTTAATCTTCCTGCTTCAGTGAAGAAAACATAAGAAATATCGAGAAGATTCGTGCCAGAATCATAAATCTAAAACGTTCTGTCGTTTTCAACGAAATATGTTCAAAAGAAGACTGCTATATATATATGTTTCTATATATATATATTTCTTATGTTTCTTTTGAATATGTTCTTTTGAAATATTGAGAAAATTCGTGTTAGAATTATTAATCTTACTTTTTCGGTCACATTTAACAACATATGTTTACAAGAAAGATTGCTACCAAAATACTGTATCCTAATATATATATATATATATATATATATATATATATATATATATATATATATATATATATATATATATATATATATATATATATATATATATATATATATATATTAACTGCGCCAAAATCACACCCACGAAAATTTACCTAAATTTATATAAAGTTTATACAATTACATTTAGATAAGAGCTAGAATAATGGCGATTAACTCCTATGTAGGCAATGCAAATTGAGCGGAAACTTCCCTATGAAGACTTATATTAACTTCAAATATATTTTTGTTAACATGTGTTAAGTGATGGAAGTGAGAGCAAAATAAAAACATTAAAGCGCCGCTTCTGTATTTTTCGCTTCCCCACAAGAAGCATTTTTCCACGAACTTGGGTTTCTGGTTGACTCAGATATACTGAAGAACGACTGAAAGTATTTGGACTCGAAGGGTGTTTGGACCGGGGAAGATAGGATGTGTGTGCGAGTAGTCAGGGATAAAATTTAATTCATTCCATCAATTGGTGCTATGCGGAAGATTTGAACCTGCACCATGGGTATTCCCAAACGCACACGCTTTAAACCAATGAAACCACGATAAGCTATAATTAATGTAACCTGGTATTCAACTGAATCCACGAGAGGTCTTAATTTTCTCACTGATACATCACGTTAATGTGATTTTGTTTTGTGTGCAGGAAGGGTGAACTTTTGATGAGATACGGTGTGGGGGATACAGGGAGGGTGCGTGTGGGGGAAGATGAGAAGGGGTATGCATGGGGACTCACCTGGGGAGGTGTATGGATGTGGCCTGGCCCCATGGCCAACCCGGGCACTTCCGGATACCCCATCTAGGGAAAATAATAGTGAAGAAATTCCATTCTGCTTAATTATTAGAGGTTAGGATCAGGGAATATTGCCTATTAACGTAACCTTACCTGAATCCATTTAAAAGAATTTTAAAGTGATGAGAAATGACTTGGGTGACCGTGGGCAGGGTTATTTAATCAGTTACACGGACTAGATAATTGTTGGTGTAATTGGTTCCACGTGAATCCTCTGACAAGTGGCTGATGATGTAAAGCTATTTCTAATTTCAATAAAGGATACTCTTAAACCTTCAAGAGACATCGATTTCAAAATTCTATTGAACAACAGTATAAATTAATCTTAAGACTTGTCCTTAAGTGCCATTGATCACAAAAGTCTTTTGGACTTGAGTGATTTTGACTTCTAAGGACTTCCAACTAGAAGAATCTTTTCATTTCAATAGATACCTCAACTTAAGAGACTGCTCACCCCAGGAGACTTCACCTCAAGGACACCAGACCTTGAGAGGCTCCTCGCTTCAAAAGACTGCTCACCCTAGCAGACCCCTTACAGCCTATTCATGCCTATTCATCTTGGGTGGCTTAATCTGCATCAACCATCAGACTCCACCACAAGAGCGAGGTAGTGCAGTGTACCAGTAACATCACCAAGGTGAAGGGGTATAAACTCTGCCCTTTGTTGAGAGATGACTAATGTAGGCTCGTTGCTCCCGCCTACGCTACAATTACTCAGACGCACGACCCGCCTCGCTGATGAAGCGTTCGGTATGCAAGTCACCAAGTGAACCTGAATGTGGGTTACACCACCTACGAATATGCAGGTATTAGCCAAAGTGCATATATTTTTTGTCTGGTCTACAAACTTTCTCAACGCCTTTCTAGTTTCACTTGCGAATGTCAGTTCTGAGCTACAGCGTTGTGTAATTTGAAATGGCTAGTTTGTGAATGCCATGTGCGTTGTAAGAGGAATACATAATGCTCTCGCTGTTTATGTATCTTGCGAGTCTCCAGTGCTGTAATTTGGCAAGCCCGTCCTCAAACGAATACCATCTATATTTGAACACGTGGCACATAAACTAAACCAGTTTGAAAGGATTTCGAGGAAGTGTTGAGCAAGGAGTGTACGCTGTCATCTGCAAAATGTAACATAATGGCATGATAAATTGGCGAGGGAGATCAGGCTCACACGCACGCACGTTCCTGGCAAATCTACGCCATTTGTATGAATGTCTAACGTGAGAACGGCATGCACTTAGCTCCTGGACGATTATGCACACGCGTGTGTATTTGCTATTTGTGCCTGCAAAACCGAGCTATTAGCTCTTGGACCCCGCTTTTTGTGTGTGTGTGTGTGTGTGTGTGATAGTTCCAGATTGGTCGGCTTTTCGTCTTATCGAGGCTGAGTGAGTTAAGGCAGGTGTCTGGGAATCATCAGAACGCTGGTTCAAATCACCCCATTGCCTCAAAATGATTTACTTGTATGTCATATCATACTGTAGTAAGGTTCAGAATACATAGCATTATACTATATTAAAAATATACTGTGCTACATTATATCATATTGTATTACAACAAAGTAGAGCAAGGCATGGCATGAAATACAGCACCAGTGTTTGATAAAGCTGTAGAAAATAACAGAATTAAATTTGTGTTTTTTATATTTAATAAACCAGACCAATAAACAGTTTACTCATCATAATTTTACGGGGGATAGTAATTACATATTGTTTTGCCTTCATTTACTCATACTTCATAGAGGCGCAAATTGCTAGATGAAATTGCTAATTTCCACGTTGCTGTTGGGGAGGGCCGCCATAATTGCTTGACTGACCCCTCGAAATAAATTTCCTTGTTAGCAGCTTGTTAGTAAACCCACTAACCTAACACGCAGGAATGTTGATTTCCACGGAAGTGTGCATGACAATTTTTATATATACTCCTTTTTTTAAATAGAATAATCTAAACAATTTGTCAAAAAATATAACAAGATATATCTAATTATCTAACAAGATAATTGGCAATTTGTTTAGGTAGTAAATGATTTAATTTTCACAGAACTGAGACATTCAAAATTCATGTAAACTCAACAGTTTCAAGATAAATATGTCGCGATTTTTTAACGAATTATTATGCAAAATTTTAGAGCATATGACAAATATCTCATAAACCTTTACATTATTATTATTATTATTATTATTACTATTATTAATATTATCTCAAGCTTCTTTCCATTTGCTTCAAATTAAACAAAATCAAGAACTTCAAAATATTAATTCTTCAGCCTATTTGTTCTCGCTTTCTCTTTATTAATATATTAATTATTCCCATATTTAGGCAATAAACTAATTACTTTTCCTAACCATAGAAATTCCAAATTTATTTAAATTCCATATATCAAAATAGTTCAACATTACAAATTCCAGGAATTATAGCTCGAGTACAGTATATTAATATGCAAAAATCTATTTTCAAATCCAATAATGTTTGAAATAATAAAAAGAAGGCCCTATATATGTGTCTTGAACACCCAAAGTATAAGTAAAGAGGCTTTGTGAAAACCAATAAATTGTGTAAAACAAGAATTGTTTAAAACGACAAGAAAATGTGTTGAAAATGAGAAAATGAGAATCGTGTAAAAACAAGAATTGTGTAAAACAAGTCTCTTCATAAAGGCCGTAAATTTCGTCATAAATTTCCGCGGCCTGGTCGAGGACCGGGCCGCGGGGACGCTAAGCACCGAAATCATCTCAAAGTAACCACATACAGAAGACAACCGGAAAAAGATCAAAAGATGACGATTCACAAGACAAAAGTCTTGAGTAGTCAGGTAGAGGGAGGGAGGTTGTTGTGTATAGCAGTGGGTCATTTCGTACACGATAAACTGGAAGCTAAAGCCTAATGGACGATCTTCACAAATTTCAAGGATCTGCACGCAAAGTACTAAATGGAAGCAAGTTATGGTTTCAAAAGTAATAAATCAAGCTATGGTTTCAAAAGTAATAAATCAAGCTATGGTTTCATAAGTAATAAATCAAGCTATGGTTTTTTATAAGTAATAAATCAAGCTATGGTTTCATAAGTAATAAATCAAGCTATGGTTTTTTATAATAAATCAAGCTATGGTTTCATAAGTAATAAATCAAGCTATGGTTTTTTATAATAAATCAAGCTATGGTTTCATAAGTAATAAATCAAGCTATGGTTTCAAAAGTAATAAATCAAGCTATGGTTTCATAACTAATAATAAATCAAGCTATGGTTTCATAACTAATAAATCAAGCTATGGTTTCATAACTAATAAATCAAGCTATGGTTTCATAAGAAATAAATCAAGCTATGGTTTCATAAGTAATAAATCAAGCTATGGTTTCATAAGTAATAAATCAAGCTATGGATTCATAAGTAATAAATCAAGCTATGAATTATAAGTAAATAGGCCATAAGCAAAAGTTTGGCTCTGTCTTTTACAAACAAAAGAACCTTATTTAAAATACCAGAAATGTTTAATAAGATTTTTAAATTATTATAAACCAATCATATATCATAAGGAGTTTCTGTATAAACTTAAGAAGCATTGTCTTTCTTTTAGTGAAGAGTTTATAAGACTCAAGAAGGTTTGGTGAGGCATCTTTGGGTTCGAATATGAACCTGAATACATTGCCAGTTCACATTCAAGAAAAGTTCAAAATTACCAGTGAAGAGGCAATAATGACCATGACTAGTCATCTCAATATAATCTTATAATAGAGCTCATCTCTCATCTGTAGAGATAAAAAGCAAAGCCAGGTTCAAGTGTGAACCTTTACTTGTTCCCAGACCATCTTCAGAAATGGAAAAAAGCTCAGATCTCAGCTCAGATATAATAATTCTGGTAAGTTTCTTATAATTCTATGAAGGGTCCACTCTCTCTATAGCATGTATTATTTCACTCCGGGTTCAAATGTAAACCTCTATTTGATTTCTAGAATACAAGAAACATTGAACTATATAATATTCATAGTTTTAAGACTGCAGAGCGCGAGTCACAACAGCCTGGGTGAACCTTAAGACGCCCAACCCACACATCTCAACATACAGGAAGTGACGACGTTTCGGTCCTTCTTGGACCATTATTAAGTCGTTGTAAAGAAAGTGTGGAAGATGGTCAGTAAATAAGACTAAATAATCACAGAAAACATCTCCCAACTGCAGGTAAACTGTCCTTTGGGTTCACATGTAAACCTCTATTTAGTTCAGTCCATATTCCAGAAATAATGATCTCAAGAATATAATAATTACAGTAAGATGAGTGAGAATAATGAGGGTCCGTCTCCAGCCCGTCTGCCCGTCGACACCTTGAGACAAGCGGCCTCACCTGCCCACTTTACCTGCCTCAAACAACCCAACTGCCACCAATTAACACAAAATCAATAGGTTACCTTGCCAAGAACACCACATAGCCCACTCGCAAGGACACATCACACACACCTTCCACACCTGTGACTCCATAACTGATGTTGACCACAAGACATTAGCCAGTTAAGCTCCTCCGGAGACCTCATTCACGTTCGTGGACAAGCTTAAAGGTCATATACACAAGCACAGAATACTCTAGTAATGATAAAGATGTTATGTAAACCTATGGCACTTTACCTTGTTCCGGTTGCTGGTGTCTTGGAGCCGAGGAGCCATCACCGTCGCGGGGAAACACTGATAAAGATAAACTGTACGCGGCGGCGTCGTCATCGCCGTGTCCGCCATGCTGGTGACCAGGGATGCCAGATCTAAATTTTGAAAATTTGGGACTTGAACAGAGGGGCTGTGAGTTAGGATCTTTTAATTGCCTTATAAAATTTAACGAATGAAAAGGTTTTCGTGCCGTAACATCTTTATGATAATCACGACATATCTGCATTAAAATCAGTGTGCAATTCCGGTTTTGGCCTCCACCGCCTTCTCACTTGTTCCCTTGTAACTTGTAACTCACTTGTAACACCTATATGCTGTGCTTCCTATTTTAACCTGCTATGTTAAATGGGATTCTTGTATTGTGATTGTGTATCTGTACTCACTGAATTTGTGCGCCCCTTGAGGGACTTGAAGTAGAGGGGGGTAGAAATAGCCTAAGCTACTCTATCCCTTTGAGATGTATTTTTTAATTGTCTCAATAAACATACTTGAACTTGAAGTGGACTTTATAGTTTTTTCGGCAGCTTTATTTCCTTAGTTTCCGAGCTGTTTTCTTTACCGTGAATGTTGTAATAAACTATTCCTATATTTACAGATGTTTCTCCCTGTGAAGATTATTGAACAATGGTGATTATAAGGGGGCGGAAGTTCAGCCTGGCCAGGGCCGCCAGCAGCCCTTGGGCCCGCCCTGGCAGCTCCCAGTCTTTAATTTGGCACCTTTGTGGCACCTTTGTGGCACCTTGGTATAAGCCTAACATGTATATATACACACTGACTGCCTGTCCCCCCTACACAATGATTTATTATTACCTATTATTTTATCATTTAATTTAAATATTAAATAAAATAGTTCACATAATTATTATAGTAAGTACTTAATAATTTAATAATAAGTAGTAAGTACATAAAAATAATTCAAAAGTACAGTTTAGTCATAGGAGATTCCTAGATTGGAATTCACTACCAAATTTCAATATATCCAAGTATTTTTAGTGTGAAATGCTGTTATTATATGCATAAAATGTTGTTTTAATAATATTACGCTTAACCACTTGGGCTGGACGGTAGAGCAATGGTCTCGTTTCCTACAGGTCCGCGTTCAATCCCCGACCGCCCAAGAGGTTGGGCACCATTCCTTTCCCCCATTCCATCTCAAATCCGTATCCTGACCCCTTCCGAGTGCTATATAGTCGTAATGGCTTGGCGTTCTCACTTGATAGTTCCCCCACCCCCCCTGAATAATATTACGAGAGCAGTATTTACGGGCTATTCATGCCCGTGCCACCTCTTGGGTGGCTTAATCTTCATCAATCGAGACCAGTACGTCCTAACCAGACGTTAATTGATGATATCCTGAACAGTTGATAAATAAAAGTAATTGCAGAACTCCAGTTATCTAATACTTATCATAAATGGTATAAAACCTTATCATAAGTCAAGGGATTTGTGGATCAGTGTTTAAAGGGAATTCGGAAGTAATAATGATACAGCTGATGCCATCTGTCGGCAGAAGAGAACACTATCAACTCCTGGTCAAAAGTGGCCATAAGATACAGCTTACGCCATCTGTTGACACCAAATTACACTTATAACAATACCCCACAAAATACAACTAACGCCATCTAGTTTTTTTCCAACGCACTATAAATAGCCAAACAGCAACCCATAAGGCGGGTTGTTGTGCTCGGGTAGGAGGTTCCAAGCTCCGCCCACAAGTGGTATGGGGTCTTTGTTGACATTCACACAACAGCCAATCACAGGAAGGGATCAGCTAAAGGCTCCATCCACTTAATAAATAATCTTTATTCAGCACACCATCCTTGCTTATGACATTCTGCTTCAACTTTAATCTACTTAAAAAGTGAAATGTTAAGTATTTAAAAATATTAATATAGTGATAATTAAATACTGCAGGATGTAACGAGTGTTACAGAAACACTTTGCTGGCTACCTAACTTGGGACGTTATTATTGGGGGTTGCCTTGACACAAATAATGATACACGGCTCTGCCCTCTTATTCGAGTAAATTATTCAGTTAGATGGAGATTTCTATCAGGTGCAAAACAGAAATTGTTGTTCTTTTGTACAACAACAAGGTTATTGAGCAAAAGGACGTATTTCATATTTTGCATTTTATTCATATAAGCGTTGGCATTCCCCGCAACAGCCAATCACAGGAAGGTATTTGTTGGAAACTCTGCCTTCAACAAAGTTGATTTCTAATGAACTCTAACAATAAATTTGTTTAATAAACGAGTATTTAGGGTCAAGCTACAGATAAACATTATAGGATAACAGTGTTTTAGCTTGCAGCTTCGTTAGACAGAATCCCTTGTCTTAATTTTAAAAATAAAGAACTAGAAAGCGTATTTTATTGCTAACTTTTCGAGAAATAAATCCCAGCCTCATATTTGCGAACATTTATGCATTGATTTTTTGGCTTAAGTTCTTATCATAATTTTATTTATATATATATATGTATATATATACTTTTTTAATATAATTACATTGTAATAATTTTACCTACAGTTGTAGTTATAGATTCTGATGTTACTGGGGTTGATTATTGTGACAATTATTGTAATTATAACCAGAATTATTATTATTCTTACTGATTCCAGTAATAGGCTGTCCTTTCACTAATACCAATAGAGCATATCAGGATCCAGAGAAGTTAGATGTCTCTAACTAACATAAACTTCGTATATACATATATATATATATATATATATATATATATATATATATATATATATATATATATATATATATATATATATATATATATATATATATATATATATATATATACATTCTATATGTATATATATATATATACATACATTCTACTCCAGTGAAAATTCAAATCGTCGCCACCGACAGCTGTGATCCATTCTTTCACCACTCACACTAACTCTTGGGTGTTACACAACTCCTCAAACGATACTGAGATACTGAGGAGTTCGATACTGAGACCTGCCGTTCATGGGCTCAGACATCAGAAAGTCACTAATTCTCCACCGGTCTGTGCAGTGGTTCTCACATAGGCTCACTAGGCTTCTATTCCTGACGCATCATAGTACTTACTTTCACCAAATAATTGGCTGCAGTGCACACTGGCACTTCACTGCCTCACTTCTAGCTGAGTCTGGCCACAGAGCTGTAGGTTCTCCACACTATACTTCCTCGTTGTCTTTAATACACTGCAGAATCACTGAGACAGCAGACTACACTTGGTTTTAACTGCTTACCTTAATCTTGTCACTGCTGGCTCTCATGAGATAGAACTGGTCTTAGTAACACCATACAGTTACACGAGGATAGGCTGCGATCTCACTCCCAACCCTCACTACGGATCTTCCTGCCCAGCCGCTATGCTTGAACTTGTGGTCCCGGACCACCAGTGAGTTTTTGACTTGCACACCTCTTACAACTGGTGCTACATAGTCTTCCCAGCTTAGTGCCTACTTTCGATAACTACTTACTTTACTCCTATTGCAACTAGCCGAGTTTCGGTTACCAATTTCTTCCATAGAGATTCGCTGGGCTGATCCGTGTGTACGCTGTCATCTCAACCTATAGACACTTTGTACAGTTTGCACTTTGTTATGCAAAAGTCACATAACTATCAGAGTTGACGAAAGGTATGATCTCCCATCCGAATTCCTGTGATATGGATCTGTCTCGCCTAGCCGAGAAGCACCATTCCGATGCGTCCCGCCTGACTGACACTTGACCCATAGTCACTCTTCAACTGGTTAATCTCTGTTGCAAGCAGCCTATTATCTATCCTTACCATATCCGGGATATTTGGAGCCCTCGCGTGTCTCTGTTGGCGCTAAAATCCCTTCCCTGTGACGACTTTTCTCAAAGGCTAAGCCGGATTTAGCCGACTAGGCTACTCACCCAAAATTCACATTTTTTAACAGCAAAACAATCAAAACTAGGCATCCTGCCTGCTCACAAATTTAACCAGACAATCCTTGGGCTATTTTACATATACAAGTCCTCTGCTGGTTATCTCAATATTTAAGTTTCTCATCTAATATGTATGAGTGTGTGTGTATTAGTATCTCACCCACCAAACTACCCATCACATCTATTATTCCTTCCCACAACCACACACCCTCCCACCAGACAATCCATTACATCCCCCAGGTATTAGGCCCCCGAAATTTATTCTTTAGGCTCTCCTCCCCCCCTCCCAAAAAACATCTGAAGCCGTCCACCTGGGGGCACCATTCTTCACCTTCAAACGTTTCAACAATGATGACAACGTAATGCATTTCCCCGATGAGCGTCTAATGCAATTATATTATTGACGCTCAATACCATAGTCCAGAACGACGGTTTGTTGTGTTTAATGCAGTGACAGCTGTGATGTCCTTGTTGTGATGTTTCTTGTTGTGAAGTTCTTGTTGTAAGGGTCTTGCTATGATGTTCCTACTATGAGGTCCATGTAGGTGCATCAAACACCTACATGATCCGTGAATTAATCCACTGGTTAATGAAAGCTGAACTTCCCGGCTTCACCGGTCAGTAAGACATGAATACAATGGTTGTACGAAAAGTCTGAGCGCAGGTGCGGTTTGTGGCAGCAACAAAACCAATGGTGAGCGAAACCCAGCCTCAACCCTCGTTAGTTGACGACCGGGGAAAAAGTGGCAGAGTCATTCACAGTCTGGCAAGTTCCCGGAGAAGCCTAACCCAGTTTCAGTTTTAAACCCGGATTGTTGATTTTTCTTCGTCGCCCCGAGCTCCCGGTGCGGGTGAATGAGTCCCGCTGCAGGAGTTCTTATTCTGGGAGATCTCATCCTTTCTTCTTACTCTCACCTATACCTCCTCCTTGTCTCTCTCTCTCTCTCTCTCATCAGGTTCCAAACAATGTCTCAGGGGTTACTTGGGGCTGGTATAGGCTGGCCATGACTGTACTTTCACGTAAGGTAGTGGGTGGTAGAGAGGTGTTAAAGGCACGATCTGTGTCCTCCGCAGGCGCTCAGTGAGAAGATATATAATGTCTTACGGAGCCTTGATGAAGGGTAGGTTTGTGGGTCCTTGGTTTATGGGTCCTTGGTTTGTGGTTCTCTGGACGTGGCTCTTGTTGATGTTGCATGGGGTAGAAGCTGTTGCTGTAGTAGCAGAACCATTTGGTGTAGTAGCAGAAGTAGAAATAATAACAGAAGTGGAAATAGTAGGAGTAGTTGTAGTAAGAGTTGTAATGGTAGTTTAGTAGCATTACCAGTTGTAGTTATAGAAACAGAGGTGATAAAATCAATTGGGGCAAAGAAGGGGTTGGAAGTCTCGTCCTGGGTACTCCCAGCCTCGCACTAATAGTAGTGGTAGCAGCAACAACAGAAATTGTAGCAACAGTAGCAGCAACAACAGCAGCAGCAGCAGCAGCAGCAACAGCAGCAGCAGTTGTCGCAGCTCTCCGTGCGCTGTTATTGCCTGCAGAGACGATAAAGCGGTTGATCAAAAGACGTCGGCAGCGAGATAATCTCATTCTGTGTCAGGAAAATCATCACCACTGCAACCCATTTTAAGCACTTTCTATGGCACGCTGAATGGGTTTTTATCGTGGTGACACACGCTCCTTGTCACTTAAAGTGCGGTTATTTCTGTTTGTGCTTGCATATGTGTCTCGTTTCACGCTTCATATAGTTGAGGCAGCACCAGCCATGTTAGCAGCAGCAGAGCTGGCAGCTGCAGCGGTGGGACCAGCAGCGGTGATTTAACAATTGTTGCCGCAGCAGCCGGTTGTAATAGTTACAACAGTTGGTTGTACCAGTTGCAGCAGTCAACTAGGCAACAAAGATCATTAGCTGATGCAGCTGCGGCAAGGTAGTAGACAATCTTTTCGAATCACATACACACGCGATGTTAACAAAAGCAAAACCATCGAAAGATGACTTGTAGCCTAGTGTAGCCGTAGCCGCAGCTCGACCAGCAACGACAACTGGGTAGATAAAGACAGACTATTTACCACAAGGGGCATACGCACTAGGGGACACAGGTGGAAATTGAGTGCCCAAATGAGCCATAGAGACGGTAGAAAGAATTTTTTCAGTGTCAGAGTAGTAGGCAAAAGGAATGCATTAGGAAATGATGTGGTGGAGGCTGACGCCATACACAGCTTCAAGTGTAGATATGATAGAGCACAGTAGGCTCAGGAACCTGTACATTAGTTGAGTGACAGTTGAGAGGCGGGACCAAAGAGCCAGAGCTCAACCCCCGCAAGCACAATTAGGTAAGTACAAGCCATCATTTGCCCAACTTCAGCGTCCCTTTCACCTAGCAGTTATTGAGGAACAAGTTGGAAACCGATTAACGGATCGTGTTACCGGAAAAGTCTTAATGAAGTAAGATAAAGCTTACCATAAACAAAGGGAATGGGAACCTCTGAGCCTTCTAACTTCCTGCACCCACATATTCGCTTGGTGTCATTAGTGTTAACTATTAGCTAACAAATGCATGAACAACCATCCAGCCGCAGAGAAATTATCCAGTATGAATGTATTCGAAGTTTCTGTACCTTGCTAACACGGCTTTCCGGATTCCAAGGCCTGGCTGTAACTATTTAATTCAATTACTCGACCTCTGACAGTAAACTTTGGAGGTATCCCTGAGTAACTCTACACCAACGTATCGCCAAAGTTTATGTTAGTTAGAGACATCTAACTTCTCTGGATCCTGATATGCTCTATTGGTATTAGTGAAAGGACAGCCTATTACTGGAATAAGTAAGAATAATAATAATTCTGGTTATAATTACAATAATTGTCACAATAATCAACCCCAGTAACATCAGAATCTATAACTACAACTGTAGGTAAAATTATTACAATGTAATTATCTTAAAAAAGTATATATATACATATATATATATAAATAAAAAAAATAAACCAAATAAAATAAAAAACATATATATATATATATATATATATATATATATATATATATATATATATATATATATATATATATATACGTGTGTGTGTGTGTTGTTAAATATGACCGAAAAAGTAAGATTAATAATTCAAACACGAATTTTCTCAATATTTCTTATGTTCCTTTTTACTGTCGATGGTAATTGAAAAATCAATTCTGATTGAATTACTCTTAATTTTCTTCTCCGAAGTCATGGGTCCCCTACAATTGCACCAGAGTTGGTACCCTAATAACTTTTAAGTATTTAAAACGGTAAAAAAAAAAAATGACCGTAGCTATCAACACCTACATTTGAGGAGAGTGTCAGAGGCATACAACTGATGCCCAACTGAGAGTTTAGACCTCCACTGGGGTGCCACTTGAGCGTGGAGGAATTACTGGTGAAAATTCATTATTGGTTGGCAGTATCTTATCTCTCGTACACAAATTTTCCTTGGATATTGTATTGCGTGTCTTTCATGCTATTATTTACTTGAACCTTTCTATCGTATTTCATTTTGCTTATTATACAAATCTTTAGATGTGGACTTTATAAAAAAATGTATTCGGGCACAATCAACGATTATATATGACTTTCAACAAACGCAATGTTGTTAATGCAACGCCTGAACACAATTTAGTGGAGTCCTCCCTTGATGGTCTACGTTTCGTGGTTGTCATTTTCTATGCGGCCGTCACCAGCATGGCGGACACGACGAGAAGACGCCGCCGCCGCGTACAGTTTATCTTTGTCAGTGTTTCCCCGCGACGGTGATGGCTCCTCGGCTCCAAGACACCAGCAACCGGAACAAGGTAAAGTGCCATAGGTTTACATAACATCTTTATCATTACTAGAGTATTCTGTGCTAGTGTATGTGACCTTTAAGCTTGTCCACGAACGTGAATGATGTCTCTCCGGAGGAGCTTAACGGGCTAATGTCTTGTGGTCAACATCAGTTATGGAGTCACAGGTGTGGAAGGTGTGTGTGATGTGTCCTTGCGAGTGGGCTATGTGGTGTTCTTGGCAAGGTAACCTATTGGTTTTGTGTTAATTGGTGGCAGTTGGGTTGTTTGAGGCAGGTAAAGTGGGCAGGTGAGGCCGCTTGTCTCAAGGTGTCGACGGCCAGACGGGCTGGAGACGGACCCTCATTATTCTCACTCATCTTACTGTAATTATTATATTCTTGAGGTCATTATTTCTGGAATATGGACTGAACTAAATAGAGGTTTACATGTGAACCCAAAGGACAGTTTACCTGCTGTTGGGAGATGTTTTCTGTGATTATATAGTCTTATTTACTGACTCTCTTCCACACTTTCTTTACAACGACTTAATAATGGTCCAAGAAGGACCGAAACGTCGTCACTTCCTGTATGTTGAGATGTGTGGGTTGGGCGTCTTAAGGTTCACCCACGCTGTTGTGACTCGCTCTCTGCAGTCTTAAAACTATGAATATTATATAGTTCAATGTTTCTTGTATTCTAGAAATCAAATAGAGGTTTACATTTGAACCCGGAGTGAAATAATAAATGCGATAGAGTGAACCCTTCATAGAATTATAAGAAATTTCCTTACCAGAATTATTATATCTGAGCTGAGGTCTGAGCTTTTTTCCATTTCTGAAGATGGACTGGGAACAAGTAAAGGTTCACACTTGAACCTTGCTTTACTTTTTATCTCTACAGATGAGAGATGAGCTCTATTCTAAGATTATATTGAGACCTCTAGTCATGGTCATTATTGCATTTTCACTGGTAATTTTGAACTTTTGTTAAATGTGAACTAGCAATGTATTCAGAGTTCATATTTGAACCCAAAGATGCCTCACCAAACCTTCTTGAGTCTTATAGACTCTTCACTAAAAGAAAAACAATGCTTCTTAAGTTTATACAGAAACTCCTTATGATATATGATTGGTTTATAATAATTTAAAAATATTATTATACATTTCTGACATCTTAAATGAGGTCCTTTTGTTTGTAAAAGACAGAGCCAAACTTTTGCTTATAGCCTATTTACTTATTCTGTAAATCATAGCTTGATTTATTACTTATGAATCCATAACTTGATTTATTACTTATGAATCCATAGCTTGAATTATTACTTATGAATCTATAGCTTGATTTATTACTTATTAAGCCATAGCTTGATTTATTACTTATGTATCCATAACTTGATTTATTACTTATGTATCCACAACTTGATTTATTACTTTTGAATCCATAGCTTGATTTATTACTTTTGAAACCATAAGCTGATTTATTACTTATGAAACCATAGCTTGATTTATTACTTATGAAACCATAGCTTGATTTATTACTTATGAAACCATAGCTTGATTTATTACTTATGAAACCATAGCTTGATTTATTACTTTTGAAACCATAGCTTCCTTTCATTTAGTGCTTTCCGTGCAGATCTTGGAAATTTGTGAAGATTGTTCATTAGGCTTTATCTTCCAGTTTATCGTGTACGAAATGACCCACTGCTATACACAACAAACTCCCTCCCTCTTCCTGACTACTCAAGACTTTTGTCTTGTGAATTGTCATCTCTCGATATCTTTCCGGTTCTCTTCTGTATGTGGTTACCTTGAGATGATTTCGGTGCTTAGCGTCCCCGCGGCCCGGTCCTCGACCAGGCCGCGGAAATTTATGACGAAATTTACGGCCTTTATGAAGAGACATGTTTTACACAATTCTTGTTTTTACACGATTCTCATTTTCTCATTTTCAACACATTTTCTTGTCGTTTTAAACAATTCTTGTTTTACACAATTTATTGGTTTTCACAAAGCCTCTTTACTTATACTTTGGGTGTTAAAGACACATATATTGGGCCTTCTTTTTATTATTTCAAACATTATTGGATTTGGAAATAGATTTTTGCATATTAATATACTGTACTAGATCTATTATTCCTGGAATTTGTAATGTTGAACTATTTTGATATATGGAATTTAAATCAATTTGGAATTTCTATGGTTAGGAAGAGTAGTTAGTTTATTGCCTAAATATGGGAATAATTAATATATTAATAAAGAGAAAGCGACAACAAATAGGCTGAAGAATTAATATTTTGAATTTCTTGATTTTGTTTAATTTGAAGTAAATGGAAAGAAGCTTGAGATAATATTAATAATAGTAATAATAATAATAATAATAATAATAATAATAAAAATAATGTAAAGGTTTATGAGATATTTGTCATATGCTCTAAAATTTTGCATAATAATTCGTTAAAAAATCGCGACATATTTATCTTGAAACTGTTGAGTTTACATGAATTTTAAATGTCTCAGTTCTGTGAAAATTAAATCATTTACTACCTAAACAAATTGCCAATTATCTTGTTAGATAATTAGATATATCTTGTTATATTTTTTGACAAATTGTTTAGATTATTCTATTTAAAAAAAGGAGTATATATAAAAATTGTCATCCACACTTCCGTGGAAATAAACATGCCTGCGTGTTAGGTTAGTGGGTTTACTAACAAGCTGCTAACAAGGAAATTTATTTCTTTATTATTGAAATTGTTTATGAAAAAGGGGGGTAGAAATAGCCTAAGCTGCTCTATCCCTTTGAGATGTATTTTTTTTTCTTGTCTCAATAAACTTACTTGAACTTGTGTGTTTATGACACATATCTTGGGCTTTCTTTTTAGTATTTCTAACATTATTTTATTTGGAAATATGTTTTGTATATTAACATATTGTATTTTATTATTAATCCTGGAATTTAAATGTTGAACTATTTAGACACATGGAGTTTCATTGAATTTTTCATGTTAAAATTCTGGCAAATGAAGGAGTTTATTGCATAAACACGTGAATAGTAATTTATTAATATAGAAAATGAGAGACCAGAACGGCTGAACTCGAATTGTATTAAAGCTCTTGAAATTTGTTTTATTTTGAAGCAAATGGAAAGAGGCTTGGGATAATAATAATAATAATGTATAGTTATATTAAATAGATATCACGTGTTCAAAATTTTTAGATTATAATTCGTTTCAATAATCCTGGCATATCTATTTTGACACTGTTTAATTTACATGAATTTTGAATTTGTAAGTTCTGTGAAAATTAAATCATTTATAGCCTAAACCTTTGAACCATTATCTTATTGTTCTGATCACAAAACACTGATGATAGGTATGCCAGGAGTAGAGAGAAGGAGACAGTCCAGTGAGCTATTGTGATCCAGGAAAACAAAGTCTGAGGTAAAAATAATAAAGGTATCGGATTTTTATTTTACTATGTTTAAGTTTTAGATGGAAATAGTGAAAGAGTAGGGAGGAGGAGGATGAAAGAATTAGGAGGAGCAGACGATAAGAGAAGAGAGAGAGAGCAGGGCTTGTAGCGTTGTACAAGGGCTACACACACAATGAACCAGCTGAGCGATAAAGGCTGGCATAATACCTGAACCCTCTTCTCTGCCACCTTTGCCTCTCCCACACTAGCATATCCGAGGAGCCCCTCAAGCACCGCCACAGCTGCCACACTAAGCTCAACCAAAACTTGTATGCATTCCACCCAACAATTTTTTGAATATTTAAACTCGGTCCGGTATTGCGGAGATTCCAAAGACCCTTTCAGAATTGTACCTGCATTACACCTGCATTGTACCTGCGTTGCCAAGGGGTTTCTGAAGCACCTGTGGGAATGTTATGCTTTGAAAGTTTAGTTTGATATTATTTGTTGTCTTGTGTGGATATAGTCAAATATTGGTTTGTCATCTGAGCAACTATTAATAGGCATAATATTATATCTCACCCCCCCCCCTGCGTGCACATTACAGTGTACATTTATTACTGTACTACGGTGTACTTTTTCGACTTCCCATCTTCTTTACAAGTCTTAGAGATGGTGCATCTCTACCAGTACTCAAAATGTACCACGTTCAAGCAGTTAGGTCACTCATATATATCATAATTATTTGTGATTGAAATGTAATAGCGTTTGTCTGCTCACTTCATTAGGTTTTCAGTGTCTTCCTGAAACTCTCTGGTATCCTCGGTTTTGTACATTCCTCATTAGTTCTGCCTCGTTGGGAAACATCAACGTGAATGAGGTCACTATGGCGTGTAAGCTATTCACATAAATTTGAAACAGTAATGGTTCTAGAGCCTTCGGGGGCAGGGGGGAAGACCTTCACCAATCACATTAATCCGGTTTGAAACTTTCTCTCTATGACCATTTATTTTGTTACTTTTAGGTACTCCCTTCCTCAATACAGTTCCTTGCCCAATTCAACACCTTTCCAGTTGTTTACCCAGTTCAACGTCTTTCCAGTTATCCCAGTTTTTATCTCAATTTTATACAACAAACATTTGTGAGGAATCGTATCGAAGGATTTTTGACAATATTGGAAAAATATAATCTACCCAAGCCTTCTTTCTGCTGTATTTTAAGTTGAAGAAGGGATGATCTCCCGATTTTTGCCAAGAGTATGCTAGTTCATGTGCCTCTAAGGCTTATGGATTCTTTACATAATGTATATGATAAATACCGCCTAACACTGATAACGCTGCCTTAATACCCGTGACTTTCTAATACTGATTAAGCTAAGTCAGTGTTTCGCTTAGTGTACTAAGTGTTTATCAGCGTACTAACACTAAGACAGCTTAATCAATGTTAGGCGGTATTTATCATAGACATTAAATATGTAAAGATTTGCAAACATATTGTAGCAAACGACGTAGTTTCATCGTGTGTTTGGCGGGCTGGGACAAGCACTTTTAAAACATCATCAAGCTGTATCATTACCTAAGACAAGCACCCCCCAAACACTAAGCTGTTTTATTTACCTAATTTCCTCCTCTAGTACCTACGAAAGATAAATCAATAAAATATAACAATAACACCACTGATGTTATTACATAAGGATTTGCGCCCTAAAAAAACTTAGCAATATTTGCAGAATCTCAGTAATGTGATAGAAAATTAATGCCTCAACCACAAATGAAAAGAAGGGAAATTGACGACGTTTCTGTCTATTTCTCATGTGTGTGATGGGTTATCACAGCAATATTTCTCATCAATGATACAATCTCCTATTTACTATTTATTCAACGATTGTTATTCCCATAAAAAAGTCATATTTTAAACATGTTTGCTGGATTGTATTTTTGTTTACTTTAAAAACGCGTAGCAATAATTACTGTGTAATTACTGGGAGAGTAACCACACAAATGCTGGTGGCGGTGGAAATATAGTTTGTGTGGGAAACTCCCATATTACAATTGTGTACATGACTGGGAGCTTAATTGACCTGTGATTACAGGCAGTTAGTGTTGTTTATGTCCTGCATTAATAATACGTTTCTGCATAATAGAAAATGGTGTAAACGCAAATATTACCATCTAACTTTTAATTCCTAGTTTTATATTAATACATATCTGATAAAACTTAATAAATATATTTATATAAGCGTGCGCGCGAGCGAGAAAATAATTTGGGGCCCTGCCGGGATTTGAAGCAGCGTTCTTGGGACTCCATATATTCTGCCAGGAATCTTAGCGAAGTGTCCCAAATCTGCTTACTGTAGGTAAGCATGCATGTCTGTAAAGCTGCCGCCCAGTTGGGTGGGTGTGTGGAGCAAGACTAGTAACTGTGACTATATATATATATATATATATATATATATATATATATATATATATATATATATATATATATATATATATATATATATATATATATGAAAATTATGCTTCCTAGTGTATAATATGCAGGTACTGGCTTTAAGGAATCTAACTTAATGCAACATACCTGAAATAAACTTGCCCCTAACAAAACCCTTAGCTTTAACAACCCCATACGTGACTCTAACAAAATGTACGTACACATATATTTCACCTATTTTTGTTTTTCCTTTATGGTACTTTGTTTTGACTAGGTTAATTTACCTGTGTTTACCTGTGTACCAATAAGTCTTGCCACTGCAGTCTCCCTCGGCTCGGGTAAACAAACTGCAAGAATCTCCCTAAAGAGGTACAAGGTTAAGTTAACTTATACACTCGTACCGATACCACAGGCTTGGGTTTAAGACCCTCCGCCTCAACCTTGAGCCGAGCCCGAATGATTTTAGCATTTCTCAAAAGAAAAGCCTTTTCACCAAATTTCTTGACAAAATTTACGAGCGCTTTCGGGAATCCCTTGCAGATATTTCGCAAAGTTTTCGTGTGTCGGCGTATGACGGGGAGTTTTGCAGGGAAGAACATTAACATTTACAAGTCAGATGAGAAACGAAGGTAATGGAAAAGATATAGCTTTAAGACTAGGTGAGGGGTAATAAAAGCTAGAGGTTAAAGAAGAGGATAGAAAAGAAGCTGGCTACTAGAGGGCGGAGACAAGAGGCTAACCATAGCCCGTGCTACTTGCCCCGCTCCTGTGCCAGGTAAGTTACGGGCTCGCCATAGCCCGTGCTGCTTGGAACTTGTTCCGAGTAGCTGAATCTATAACAACAACAACATAGAGGGCGGAGACAGGGTACAGGGCGAGTATAAAGCTGGTTGAAATTTGTTGTTCAATTATTGGTTAAGAGGAAATAGAAAAATTTGGAGGTTCTTTTCGGACAGGATGCTTAGGATGTTGTTGTTATAGATTCAGCTACTCGGAGCAAGTTCCAAGTAGCACGGGCTATGGTGAGCCCTTAGCTTACCTGGCACAGGAGCGGGGCAAGTAGCACGGGCTATGATGAACCCTTAGCTTACCTGGCACAGGAGCGGGGCAAGTAGCACGGGCTATGGTGAGCCCGTAGTGGACTTACCTGGCAGAGGAGCGATGCTTAGGAGAAAAGGATAGGGTTTTATACTCAGGGAAAGTTCACTTAATCAGGTGTTGAGGGTGGATAGAGTTCACAAAGAGAACACACACACACACACACACACACACACACACACACACACACACACACACACACACACACACACACACACACACACACTAACTTGTAACTAACTTGCATATCATGCAGTGATGGAGAAGATTGTGCGAAGAAAACTAATGGAACATCTGGAGCGGAAGAACTTTGTATCAAAACATCAGCATGGATTCAGGGATCTTTCACCCTGATGCCCCTGTTACCTAGCAGTAAATAGGTACCTGGGAGTTAGACAGCTGTTACGGACTGCTTTCTGTGTGTGTGTGTGTGTGAGAGAGGGGGAGAGGATAGTTAGTAGTTAGCAACAGTTGATTGATTGACAGTTGAGAGGCGGGCCGAAAGAGCAGAGCTCAGCCCCCGCATGCACAACTAGGTGAATACAACTAGGTGAATACACACTAACTCACTAACTCTCTCACTTTCTCTCTCGCTTTCTCTCTCTCACTTTCTCTCTCTCTCTCTCTCTCT
>NC_091191.1:10388717-10426217 GCF_040958095.1 Procambarus clarkii
GAAGGACTTTAGGAAGGTGGTGAATGGTAGGGAAGGTGGTGAATGGTAAGGAAGGTGGTGAATGGTAGGGAAGGTGGTGAATGGTAGGGGAAGGTGGTGAATGGTAGGGTAGGTGGTGAATGGTAGGGTAGGTGGTGAATGGTAGGGAAGGTGGTGAATGGTAGGGTAGGTGGTGAATGGTAGGGAAGGTGGTGAATGGTAGGGAAGGTGGTGAATGGTAAGGTAGGTGGTGAATGGTAGGGAAGGTGGTGAATGGTAGGGTAAGTGGTGAATGGTAGGGAAGGTGGTGAATGGTAGGGTAGGTGGTGAATGGTAGGGAAGGTGGTGAATGGTAGGGTAAGTGGTGAATGGTAGGGAAGGTGGTGAATGATAGGGGAAGTAGCAGTACTTACCTAACAGTGTGCATGCCTCCTCTGGCATAGCTTCATAGTACTCCAATTCTTCCTCCCTTTTTTATATATATATTCCTTCTACTCTTTCTCCCCTCTCGCCCTCCCTTTCGCCTCTTCCTGGGTCCCCCTTGTACCGCCAGGTTTCACGATCACCGCCATTTGTCATTCCCTGGGCTTGTTCTGGAGGGGGATATTTCTACACTAAATCACACTCTTCGCTGACCGGGCCTGTCCTCCTGGGAATATTCCAGGTGTTTGTGCATTTATTGCCTTTGTCCTTCTCAACATGGTGCGCTAATCGACGGGTATTATTTATCGTGCTGGAAATGGATTTGGTGGAATGTTATTGGGGGGTGTTTCGAGCGTTTCAGAAAACTCGAGGTAAAAGATTTGGTTTAGCTTTGGGAAACCCGTGTCATACGCGAAGTTTTGGAAGATATGAGTTATGTTTTGAGCGTGGAAAAAAATATGAGCCATGTTGTGAGGCTTGAAAAACACATCATGTTTTGAACGTGGAAAAATGCGAGGCAATATATATATATATATATATATATATATATATATATATATATATATATATATATATATATATATATATATATATATATATATATATATATAAAATTTGTGTTTTATTTAACAATCTTTTAAATGCAATTTTGTGCTGTTCACTTGAACATTGAGCAAGGACTGACTCATTAAAGATAGTTACATGGTTGATTGTACAATAGGCCAAGAGGTCCACAATCTTATAGTCAGACATTCAATAATGTAGTGTTCAGGTGAATGGTTTAGTGGTTCATTACAGAGTTTTACAGGCTGAATATTCTGGTAGTGACAAAGTCTCAGCAACTTGTGACAAAGTCTCAGCAGCTTGTGACAGCCTCAGCAACTTGCCAGATACGTCTATAGTCAAGTTGAATTCGCGAAACATCTACATCACATTGCCTGGTCCGGTTACTGTGCTGACCATACAAATACCTATTATTAATAAAGTTATCATAGCTTTTAATACTCCAGGTTTCAGTTTTTTTAATATTTTTTACTTCTATATCTGAAGTAATAATTTTAATTTTATGTTTTTAATAATTACATTAGTCCAAAACCACAGTCTATGAAGGCATTGAACACCACCTCATTTTGTAGTGAAACTTCTCACTAATGTTCACTCTGACAGGAATAAGCCCAACTACTTGGGCTGGACGGATGAGCGACAGTCTCGCTTCATGCAGGTCGGCGTTCAATCCCCCGACACCATTCCTTCCTCGCATCCCATTCCCAAATCCTTATCCTGACCCCTTCCCAGTGCTACATAGTCGTAATGGCTTGGCGCTTTCTCCTGAAAGTTCCATTCCATTCTGACTGGAGTATGGGTCTGGATATTGCTGAGTCGCGTATCTTCCCCGTCCTCTTAAACCTTGCTCGAAATATTTGCCGAGCTGAGAAAACTACCTCCTTCACCTCTTCCGTCTTCTAATCCACATCTTTTCCGCTCCTTCTTTTCCGCTACATCTTTCCCATACCCTTGCTGCCTGGGCGGGAGATGGATGTCCAGTAGTTGAAGCTGTCATCACGCCCATAACAAGGGGCCTCCGCCCCCCTCCTCGACAACTTTATGGGGCTACCACGCGGCCTTGGTTGAGGTTTCTTCCCCCTTAGAATCATATATTTTATATTCCAAACTTATATTATTTTGCTTTAATGGAAAGTTGTTGAAGGTTACACGGGATTCTGGCGTTGAGGATGAAAATGGCGTCAATGGGTTTGGTGGTTGTTGTTTTAGGTTCAGCTACTGGGAAGAAAAAGTTGCAAGTAGCACGGGCTATGGTGAGCCCGTAGTGGACTTATCTGGCACAGGAGCGGGGCAAGTAGCACGGGCTATGGTGAGTCCGTAGTGGACTTACCTGGCCACAGGAGCGGGGCAAGTAGCACGGGCTATGGTGAGCCCGTAGTGGACTTACCTGGCCACAGGAGCGGGGCAAGTAGCACGGGCTAAGGTGAGCCCGTAGTGAACTTACCTGGCCACAGGAGCGGGGCAAGTAGCACGGGCTATGGTGAGCCCGTGGTGGACTTACCTGGCCACAGGAGCGGGGCAAGTAGCACGGGCTATGGTGAGCCCGTGGTGGACTTACCTGGCACAGGAGCGGGGCTGTCACGTGGTTTGGTGGGCTTTCTAGACTCGCACGCTTCTGGTGAAGAGAAAACCACTTCGAATTTGGCCATCAAATCACAAGAACGGTCGGCGCTCTGACTGTGAGGAGATTAGCTTCGGCGTCCAGACATATAGTGTTATTATTGCTAGGGTTGTTATTGCCTCAACAAATCCACAAGGGCCGTGACGAGGATTCGAACCTGCGTCCGGGAGCATCCCAGACACTGCCTTAATCGACTGAGCTACGTCACGGCCCTTGTGGATTTGTTCATTTGATGCATCACGTTAGTGTGATCTCTGTGTGTAAAGTGTATTGATATTGCTTCACCTCAGTGGGTACAACATCCAAGCGTAACGTCTATTTAACGTACGTTGAATCAACGTTTTCATTCAACGTTGCGGTGACGTTACTGCTGGATATTGTACCCACTGGGAACCCACATGAGTTTCTCATCTTCAAATATACTTTCATACCGAACACAGTTGACGAATTAAGTCAACTTTCAGGTGTATGTACAATGGTTAATATACCTTTCTTATCCAACCCACTCGTTACCAGGTTATTGACGACAGTTCGGGTTGTGTTCCATCCAATGGTTCGTACTGTGAGTAATGTCCGTCAATTTAAATTAAGCTGCTTACAGGCGTTTGCTCGAGACAAGAACGCATTCATCCACTGCCGAACACACGAGTGTTGGGGCTTTGTCCTGTACCGTGGGATTACACCGAGGGTTCCATTCTGGTGCTGCTGCTTGGGTGTATGAGAGAGGGAGGGACACTATTAGCTGTTACAGTCAACCATCGTTCAAGCACACTTTGTAATCGTGTGCGATTCAGTCGCATTACGAGACGTGCGCCGTGATAAATAATTAATTATGGAGCCAAGTTGGCGACGGTCAATGTTCTGGCGAAGGATATCACTGACGATAATCTTACAAAGATAACACAAATTCGCTAATGTTTCCACAACTGCACAGTGGTAATGGTGGTAGTTGCGTGGTTGGGGTGGTTGTGTTAGTGATGGTAGTAGGGGTGGTAATGATATAGAGATGATAACAGTGGTAGTGGTGGTGATTGTGATGATAAGAAGTGATGATAGTGGCGGTATTAGTGATACAAGTGATAGTGGTGGTAATAGTGATACTACCACCAGCACGGTGGTCAGTGATAGTGACTACAATAGCGGTAGTAAACAAATAAATCACACTTAACATCATATACAGATGAGAATATCACTTGGAGCAATGCAGTGGACTCGAACCAGCAACTTGGGTACCTCCAGGTGCGAACCCTTGTAACATGACATGATAAAAGTTATACAACCTAGGATTCCACTGAATCCACAGGACATCTAGAGGCCCCTATTGAAGCCAATCCAAGTTTGACATAACCCAATTCACTCTGGTGTAAAAGCTTGGACTGTCTCTAGTAGGGGCCTCCGGGAGTCCTGTGGATGTAGTGGAATCCCAGGTTGAAAATCCACTGAATCCACAGTGGGGTTGAGATTGATAAACCTTTTTACCACATTTCACGCAACTCCACAACTCCGATCATCCATATCTAAAGTCGTTAAGCAATCCATCCCTATCGTAAACAGAGCAACTACAATGTGTCTTGCTACTGCACCAACATAATGTGAGATTGTTTGATTGTCTGTGATGACTCCCTATCCAGGGGATTTTCCATTAGTGTCTCCCCCTGTCAGCAACTGACATAGGTATCAAGCAGCAAATCCTCTGTATTGCAATGGCTCTCCACCTTGTTGCCCTAATCCACAAGGAATATAGACGTTATTGCATCGAGGGATGATCTGAGAGGTATTTCACTCAGTGTCCTCCTGCTCAGGCCTCTCCTTCACTCGACAGCCTACCACCAGGGACTCCACTCAACGTGCTCATTTTAGTATTCTCACTCAACTTCGAGTTTTAGCTAATGAGTCAAAGACCGTGCTTCCGGGTGCGAACTCTTGAGATAAAGTCCACCTTCAACCAGGAGGTATACATACTGAGGTGTATACATTTCTCGTATACTCATTGTATACTTAATATCTCAGCTTTCTTCAGGACCACTATCGTGAGATTAACGACCCTCCAGAGGTTGATGGGCATTACACCTGTGACGTAGCCTTTCTTTGGTGACAATACGGTCAAAGCAGCCATGGAGTGGGAGTCCGAGTGGTTGGCAGGGTGAGCTGAGTCTTGAAGGGTGTCTACAGGCAGCGCAGAGCCGGTGGAGTCACAGCAGAGGTGGAGCCACAGCAGAGGTGGAGCCACAGCAGAGGTGGAGCCACAGCAGAGGTGGAGCCACAGCAGAGGTGGATGGGGATCGTTAAGCACTAGAGTGGGTTTTAAGCTATAATGCCGCTCCCATACCTCGACGGTCGATAAATCCAAAAAGTAATAAAGGCTCAGACAAGACCTTCCGGAGGGCAATGTTCCGTGCGGGTCTTGACCGTGGAGTCCACACTGGGGCCAGGCTAAGATGCAGTGATTTACAGGCACGCACTTACACACACACACACACACACACACACACACACACACACACACACACACACACACACACACACACACACACACACACACACACACACACACACACACACAGAGGTTGAGAGGCGGGACCAAAGAGCCAGAGCTCAACCCCCGCAAGCACAATTAGGTGAGTACACACACACACACACACACACACACACACACACACACACACACACACACACACACACACACACACACACACACACACACACACACACACACACGCACACACACACACACATACATATACACATCTATATTCAAACACCTTTGCACATCCTGCCACAGCTGGACCCAGAGGCTACAAAACCAAATATGCAGATTCATGCTATCGCAGCGTCCGTAGCGCACCTATTAAATCTAGAGAGTCGAATCACATTCTCGCCTGTGGAAACACCCAGTGACAGGCATAGGGGCTGGTGAGGTGCCGGCTAGCACCACCTGCAACCAACAGTTGCTGCCAACACCTGTGACCATCTTTGACTAATATTCTAAAAGTTCACTAGGAAAATAGGCGTGTTTCCTCACATTAAAGCTTTACCTAACTTCTTTTTAACGCCCCCCCCAAATGCCTCTCAATTTGTCCATTGTTTATGCAAGTTGTTTCATACAGGCAACTCGTTTATATCGATATTGGCCGTTATATTATAGGTCTCGACGTGGAGGTGAGACTTAGAAATAGAAATTGAAATAAGTTTATTGAGGTAAAATACACACAAAGGGATGAGGTAGCTCAAGCTATTCTCACCCCGTTCAGTACATCGTGTTAATACATACATATAAACACATCACAAGCAATAAACATATTACCCAACATTGTGAGAGGTAAACATCTACATTTCCTGTGAGAGTTAGAAGCCGGTGAACGTACTTGTAGATGGGCTTGTCCAACGCCACACGCGGCGGTGTGTTCTTTCAGATTTAGCTACTCAGAACGAAGTGTCCATGTAGCACAGGCTATGGTGAGCCCGTAGGGGACTTCCTGGCACAGGAGCGGGGCAAGTAGCACAGGCTATGGTGAGCCCGTAGGGGACTTCCTGGCACAGGAGCGGGGCAAGTAGCACGGACTATGGTGAGCCCGTAGTGGACTTACCTGGCACAGGAGCGGGGCAAGTAGCACGGGCTATGGTGAGCCCGTAGGGGACTTACCTGGCACAGGAGCGGGGCAAGTAGCACGGGCTATGGTGAGCCCGTAGTGGACTTACCTGGCACAGGAGCGGGGCAAGTAGCACGGGCTATGGTGAGTCCGTAAGCGGCGGTGTGCTGGGGACTCCAATATGTCAGCGTACTGGTTCATGGTCGCCGGTACGCTATATAAAAATGGGTAACTGGGTCGATGATAGGCTATTGGGGGAAAGAAGTTACTAGGGTATGGTAGACCTAGATGAGCCTTATATATTTTTGTATCATTCAGTGGTGTTCAGTAGTTTGGGTACGGGCAGCCACTGGAGTTTGTTCGTATTAGCATAGTGCCAGTCTTAACACTCAGGCTTGTTATGGAGGTTAATCTGTCTCCATATTTAATTTTTAAGTAAGTTAGAACACCATTAATATAGTTACTGTCATGCTAAATATGCGCATCCAACCGCGCGCGCGTGTGTGTGTGTGTTAGAGAGAAATATATGTAGTAGATCTCAAAGTGGAAAATATATCTGGGAGTCAGTACACTAGACAACCGACAGTTAGACAGGCGTAGTCCAAGAGCTAACGACTGGATCCTGCAACAGGCACAGTCAACACATTATAATCTCCACGGTCGGTCGGCCGAGCGGACAGCACGCTGGACTTGTGATCCTGTGGTCCTGGGTTCGATCCCAGGCGCCGACGAGAAGCAATGGGCAGAGTTTCTTTCACCCTATGCCCCTGTTACCTAGCAGTAAAATAGGTACCTGGGTGTTAGTCAGCTGTCACGGGCTGCTTCCTGGGGGTGGAGGCCTGGTCGAGGACCGGGCCGCGGGGACACTAAAAAGAAATCATCACAAGATAACCTCAAGATAACCTCCCCCACGAGCACCACTCACGGGCACCTCTCCACACTACCCGACTGCTGCAACAAAAATCATTAGACACAGACATCACACTAACGTGATGCATCAAATGAACAAATCCACAAGGGCCGTGACGAGGATTCGAACCAGCGTCCGGGAGCATCCCAGACACTACCTTAATCGACTGAGCTACGAGTTGAAAACTCCGGTTTCAACTCTTTTTACCCTGTCGTAGCTCAGTCGATTAAGGCAGTGTCTGGGATGCTCCCGGACGCAGGTTCGAATCCTCGTCACGGCCCTTGTGGATTTGTTCATTTAACAAAAATCATGCCTGTGTAAAATGCTTCCACAGGAATAATTCACGGTCACTCAGCTTCACAGTCCTCCAAAGCACAATTGCTTTTCCGTGATTTTTGGTCGCCAGGAATTTATCCATTCCCCTAACAACAACAAAAAAAACTTTCAGGAAAATATAAACGTAAGTAATTGATGTAGAAAATATATATAAAAAAAGTGAAGAGTGTTGACGCGTCTCCATTCATGTCAAGAATTTTACTGATATGGTATTTTATTAATTTATTTCCCTTTGATGCAGATTTTGTTAAAGGCTTGGACGTAAAGGAACATTATGTACATTAATATATATATATATATATATATATATATATATATATATATATATATACAACTTTAGAACACTTTCCCACCAGGAGACTCGAACCCTAGCCAGCACAGAAGCCTTCCAGCAACTGGCATAACAGGTACGCCTTAACCCGCTCCACCACAAGGCGTACCTGTTATGCCAGTTGCTGGAAGGCTTCTGTGCTGGCTAGGGTTCGAGTCTCCTGGTGGGAAAGTGTTCTAAAGTTGTATACTTCACTCTCGTGTTTAGGGGAGTTGTGCCTTAATATATATATATATATATATATATATATATATATATATATATATATATATATATATATATATATATATATATATATATATATATATATATGCGAACAAGCCTGAATGGTCCCCAGGCATATATGCAACTGAAAACTCCACACCCCAGAAGTGACTCGAACCCATACTGCCAGGAGCACTATGCAACTGGTGTACAGGAGACCTTAACCACTCGACCATCACGATTGTACAAAAGATGATGGTAACCGATGCTATTTGCCCATCATTCCGACGGCACTGATGGTAATCTTGGGCATAGTATTTTATCAAATCACCTCATTTTTGGGGCCACGTGAGCAACACAAATGCAAAGAAGCCTGAATGGTCCCCAGGCATATATGCAACCGAAGTTTAACCTAAGCCCTAAGTTAGTTTAACATAACCTAACGTGACCTAATCTGTCCTAACCTGACCTGGCCTGACATGACCTGACCTTGCTTGACATGACATAACGTGGCCTGACCTGACCTGACCTGATCTGACCGATATATTGGCATTCCCAAACCCGCAAGAGTAACATTTCTTTCAACAAGGCTCAGGGTCCCAGCCGCCTCTCAGACCGAGACCGACCATAAAGGAACAACTATTTCCCGTGGCCAGTTGAAGGAACACACACACACACCCGTTAATGACCGGGGTAGCAGAGGAACCTCCCCCCAGTAGCGTACTGTATCAAGATAATGATGCCGGGTATAACGATACGAGGACCATTTGTTGCCACTAGGCGTTATGCGAGAAAATTGCAGCCTCCCTCCGGTGATATTAATCTCGTAGGCGTTATGATATTACGATATTTATGTATTATATACCACAAGATGCCTGTGTAATTACGTATAGTGTATGATGTTGAACTTTATTTCTCCTTTCCGCACATTTGAGAGGTGTGAGGGGGGGAGGGTAGTGAGGTTCCTCTTAAGATGTGGAAGGGGAGATGATTCCTCTAAACTGTTGAAAGAATAAAGAAAAGTTGCTCTAAGATGGGTGAAGAAGAGAATAGGGTTCCTGTAAGAGACAGGAGAGAAGGGAAGGCTAGTCCTACAGATGTGTGAAGACGCCACCTGTCTTAATAGCACGTCGCATTTGATGCACATTTTACCTAAGGCCAAAAAATCGTCGTACTAGAAAATGGTCGCGGCTCGCGAAATTGACATTATATTCCGTTTTCTGTTTTGGGTCCTCTGGTAGGTTAGGATAAGAATACTTTAGCACAACTTTCTGGACGTCCTACAGAGGACTAGAGTGAAGGCGAGACATGGGGATTCCCTGAGAGCAAGCAAGTGGAACACCCTTGAAAGGAGCCACATACATCAGCTGCACCAGCACATACAGAAACAAACAGTCCCATTAAACAAATCCACGTGAGCCGTGATGGGGGTTCGAACCTATGTGCTGGGTGTTCCCAGGCACGCACTAGTCGACTGAGCCACTGTTTTAGTCGACAGTCGACTAGAGCTAACATTTGGTAACACCCAGCATATTGGTTCGAATCCTCGTCACGACTCCTGTGGATTTGTTCATTGATATGTCACGATAATGTTATTTCTGTGTGTAAATATTCCCTTTACTATTGAGACAACCAAGCCTTATATACCCCTCGTAAATCCTACAGTCCGTGACGCTTTGGTTGGTCACATTCAGAAACTTTAAAAGGCGGGGTCCAAGAGCTCGATTCTGCTGATACAAATAGTAAATATTCTCTCTCTCTCTCTCTCTCTCTCTCTCTCTCTCTCTCTCTCTCTCTCTCTCTCTCTCTCTCTCTCTCTCTCTCTCTCTCTCTCTCTCTCTCTCTCTCTCTCTCTCTCCCCCTCTCTCTCTCTCTCTCTCTCTCTCAGAAACACACACACACACATGAGAGTACAAAGGCAAAAATCTAAACAAAATATCAGTATCCATTAATCATTCTTTCTCCAAAAGCTGGAAGAAGTATAATATATTTCTCTAAGCACCTGTTTGACGGCCGCTCCACGATCTGCTGCCTGGTTAAAATTGGCACTAAAAATATGACACCTAAAACCAACAGAGTTATAGATTAATAAACAAATATATCTTGCAACAAAAGGACATCACCAGTCTCGGGCTTCTGATTGGGTGGAGGGTCTTGATTTATGACGGGATTTTCTCGTCCATATTGCTCTCTAATGGTTGGCAGAAGCAACAACTGTTCCACTGTGCCGTCTGAGTTTATGCAAGCAGAATAGTACTTTTTAGAATCAACTTTTGTTTCGTATTCTCAATATGAAAGTTTCTCCGAGTTTAGTGACGGGGAAGCTGGTAGAGTGTAGATTTGGGGATGATTCCAGTCACTCCATTCACCCGGGCTGTAGGAGATTCGAACCGTGGACCCCATGTGTGTGTGTGGGCGAAGATCTATCGACGTTCTTGTATGGAGATGATTCATATCTGCGGTAAAGACACGGTGCTTGGAAGTGACTTCTTGACACGCGAGCTGGGACAGAGACCAGTTAGATAGACAGCTTGACCTGTACCTTGTTGTGTATATATATATTATATTATATATATATATACACACAACATAAATATATAAAATAGACACCAGCATAAGCAGAATTCAATACTCAACAACATTTACCTAACGGTACAAGTTTAAGACCAAAAAGGTTTCAGCTAGAGGCCAATTTCCGGTGATGTGTGAGGTAGGGCGGGAAAATTAATGGCGTTTTCAAACATGACGCTCAGCTGAGAACCAGGAAATGTGTTCTTCATCACATTACTAAAGGCAGGTCACGTATCACGCTAATTGTACGACGGTCTTGTATGGTGATGATTCATATCTGTGGTAAGGACACGGGGCTTGGAAGTGACTACTTGACACGCGAGCTGAGACAGAGACGAGCACTTTTCCGTGGCTGTTGGGTCCGTCGACTGTATACAACAGCACTTCCACGTGGCTGTTGGGTCCGTCGACGGTATACAACAGCACTTCCACGTGGCTGTTGGGTCCGTCGACTGTACACAACAGCACTTCCACGTGGCTGTTGGGTCCGTCGACGGTATACAACAGCCCTTCCACGTGACTGTTGGGTACGTCGACTGTACACAACAGCACTTCCACGTGGCTGTTGTGGGTCCGTCAGCCGCGGCCAGTGACGTAACACGCCTGTATCCCGCCGTAATGCGTTAATTTCCTCTCCTTACGCAAGTGGCTAATTGCGTTTCCGGCGTCTCCTCATACGTCAGGGAACCCGACAAAGACCAAACTGGCGCGCGTCCTTAGTTATCGATCTATCTTGCGCCTCGAAGCTCACGAAAATAGATGGTTGGGTTTGCCATTATCAGAGACAGGAAGCCTGTGGAGACTTCTCGAGGTCTCGCTATAGGCTCATTGTCCCCAGATTCCAGCTCACTACGGTTGCCTAACTAACTCCCAGGTACTTATTTCTTGCTAGATGAACAGAGGCAGCAGGTGAAAGGAAACGTGCCTGAATGTGTTTGTCCTGCAACAGGAATCGAACCCGGGACCCAAGGTTGAGGACCGACTGCGCGAACCACTCTATACCGTAAACAATGTTAAAAAAAAACACCTTCTCATTATTCTTATGGTTTGATAAAGTTTTTCGTTGTATTATATATCATTGGGAATTTTTTTTGAGTCAAAACTAACATAGAAATTTTATTAAACGTAGCATAAGTTATCCAACACTAACTTAACTAACGAACCTAACCTACCTAACGTAACCTAACGTAACTTGTCCTAACCTAACATTGCTAAGTCAGTAATTCATATGTTTAATATAATATATTAATATTGTTAGGAATAAACCAATTTGAAAAGAAATATTTGAAGATAACGAAAATTGCTCTTCCCATTAAGCAAACCTTGCCATGTTTACTAAGACCAAATAATGCGGTTCTGCCCATTAGGTACGGCAGGTATATATATATATATATATATATATATATATATATATATATATATATATATATATATATATATATATATATATATATATATATATATATATATATATATACATATGAACAAAGTTACAATTCGCAATAGCGTAGTTAATGACATTTGATTCACCTGAATCATCAGGGATTCGAACTGCTAGTTGAGAAGTAGGTGAGGGTCTTACCAAGCACTCTAGGAAGCTACCAATAAGAAGAATGGTCTGAGAAGTACCTAACTGGTATCAAACTGAGACTTTAAACCCTTCCTTAAAGTACTACTGATGGTATCTTGAGGTAATCTTCCCGTGCATGTCATATGACATGCAGTCTTCGATATCGTGAGCAATTTACAATGCTTTCAAATGCTTCAGCAGTAACATGATCTTGCACTTCAAACTTACAAGATCGCTGTATGGTTAAAATCATGCGAGGGCAAGCCTCATGCGCGCCACCATCCCGCAGTGGAGGAATGATGAAGCTCGTTATGTTTACATCTCTAACATTGTGTTTTACATCTCTAACATTGTGTTTACATCAGCAAAGTTGTGTTTACATCTGCAACGTTATCTTAGCTTCACAGCTGTTAAAATCCTTCTGTTTTGGTTTAGTGTTTATCAGAATTACTTTCATGATCATATTAAATACAATATATTAAATTTGGTTGTTATACTGGCTAGGAAATAGAGATATGTGAACAAATCCACAAGGGTCGTGACGAAGATTCGAACCTGCGTCCGTGTAGAGATATGTGTATATCTCCCACGTGTATACTGTCATACTGTGGCCAGACGTTGACGACAACAATACACGTTCACTTGAAATAACGTTCAGTGGAAATAATTGCTTCATATTGTTCAGTGAACTTCCCTTTAACGTTGCGCTGAGTTAGTTTTATTAGTGGGCAGCCTCTTCGATTTTCCAGATTTGGTTGGAAGGCAGCTAGAGGCCACAGCCTCGTACAGGCCTGTCTAGAAGGCAGCTGCAGCCCTCTCGATTCTCTAGGCCTGGTTGCAAGGCAACAACATGTTCCAGCATTCTCCTGGCCTAGTTGGAAGGCAGCTAAGGCCTCTTTCTAGTCTCCAGACTTGACTGGAAGGCACCTAAAACCCTCCTCCCAACCAACCAGTCTCCAAACCTAACGGGAAGGCAGCTATACACTGCCCCTTCCAGTTTCCAGACCTGGCTGGAAGGCATCTATCCCCCACCCCCTTCCTTCCCACCACCAGTCTCCAGGCCAGGCTGGATAGCAACTAAGAGTCCCCGCAGGCAACGGGAGGGTCGAACCCAAGGCATTGTAGGAAGGCTCGCCCACCCTAACGCCTTTGTTAACGTGTCGACAGCCTGGGCCGACCAGGCAGCAGGTACAGCGGCTGTGCTCAGGAGAACTTCTGGTGTTCGGGATGGCCGGAGTGGAATACTTTTAATTGGTATTACCTTTCTCAGTGGTGCGAGTCTCACCAAGAGACGTTTCGAGTTTGGAACTGGAAATAAATTGATTGTTGTAGATTTGGATTCAAAGTTTGTTTTTCTCTTTCTAAATTAGAGAAGAGACGAGTCACTGAGTGTGAGGAGTGAGGGTAGTTACTTGAGTGTGAGGAGTGAGGGTAGTTACTTGAGTGTGAGGAGTGAGGGTAGTTACTTGAGTGTGAGGAGTGAGGGTAGTTACTTGAGTGTGAGGAGTGAGGGTAGTTACTTGAGTGTGAGGAGTGAGGGTAGTTACTTGAGTGTGAGGAGTGAGGGTAGTTACTTGAGTGTGAGGAGTGAGGGTAGTTACTGATTGTCAGGAGTGAGGGTAGTTACTGATTGTCAGGAGTGAGGGTAGTTACTGAGTCTGAGGAGTGAGTGTTTTCAACAACGTTTGCGAGTTACCGTTTTTACACAAAAGCCTTAAATTAAAAGTTATCAAGAGCTTATATACGTACATAAGAAGTTATTTTGTATATATATATGTATAATTCATTGATTATTGTAATAAATGTTGAAATTATTAAAAATATGTATTTTTACTAAGACGTGAAAAATGTTGGGGGTAAAAGAAGTCTTTCTGTCTTGCAAGATGGTGGGAATCACCTGCCAGGTAAGACGAAGAGTGACACCTGTGAACAGATTAAATCCGTCGTGGAGAAGTAGTCACTAGTTTGGGATTCCTGTTGTCGGACTTACCTAAAGTTGTTAAAACACAATACTCAGAGACATCACAGTAACGTGGTACATATCGATGAGAAAATCCACAGTAGCAGTGATGAGGATTCGAACCTACGCGCTGGGTTATTCCCAGTCGCACGTTCTAAACGACTACGCCGCGACATGGTCAAAAGAATTGCAACCCGGGGCTCTTTTTCTCAAGACCCAGTAACTTCAGACTCAATTCATCCGACTCAGTGCCGTGCATCTTGACTGGCTCATATAAGAGATGTATTAAGTCTATATGTACTCCCTCTTTGGGTTGGGGGCCTGGTGGCTGAGGGGGCAGCGCACGAGATTCGTAGTCCTAAGGTTCCGGGCTCGATCCCCGGCGGAGGCAGAAACAAATGGGCAGAGTTTCTTTCGCCATGATGCCCCTGTTCACCTAGCAGTAAATAGGTACCTTGGAGTTAGACAGCTGCTACAGACTACTTCCTGGGGGTGTGTACCAAAAAGGGCTCTTAGGACCAAGGAACTGACTGCTTTGGGTCAAGGAACCTCTGTGGTCAAGGAACCATTATGTCAAGGAACACATTCTGGTCAAATACCAAGGAAGACCTTCAGGTTAAGAAACCCCCTTTAGGGTCTGGGGAACCCCTTAAGCATCAAGGAACCCTTTTCGGGTCAAGGAGTTCTGTGGGGTCGCGGAAGACCTTTGTTTCACACAGCACATTCGAGTGAATGAAGACAATTATGAAAACGCAAAAGAAGTACACAAATATATTTAATTCTTGAATAAAAAAATAATTAATTACTTTTGAGCTAAATTGCCAACTAGGATTTTTATGCCACACAAAAGTGGTAAAAGCTTAGATATAAAAATTCCCGAGAAACTTTTTGTTGAGGAGTGAAAGTCGGCTCTTAATTACTTTTTTGGGAGTTCGTCGATAGCTGCTTTACTGTGGAAGAGGAGCAGCAGTACTGGAATTATATATATATATATATATATATATATATATATATATATATATATATATATATATATATATATATATATATATATATATATATATATATATATATATATATATATATATATATATATATATATATATATATATATATATACCAGAAGCTAGAAGGGGTACCCGGCGGTGCCCGGGACTGTTTTTCCCTATCCTTCCTCGCCAAATTTTTCCACTACCCCTCTTTCTTCTTCATTCCTTCTATCCTCTCCCTCCCCCCCTCTATCTTCCATCCCCCACCCCACCCTCTCACTATCCAACCTCCTCTCTTTCGTGTCCTTCCCTTTTGTCATGGCTGATGAAGTGAACGTTTACAATCATCTTCCACCTGATGTGGCTATGGAATAGTTTTGGAACAGTTTTGGGACTTAGTCCTGTATGTAATGTGATTCTCCTATTGCTTCCCTGCCACTCTCCTAGTTTCTGTGTGTTCATTTCTAGACCTCTCTGTGTACATTGTGATTTCCTTCTGCTCTGTGTTCGAAATTTTTCTTCCAATCTCCTTTTTGGGTTCTCTCTTGCCTCCAGGCACTCCCTGTTTAACCAGGCAGTTAAAAGATTCATATCACCAGGCAGTGATATGAATCTTTCTTCAGCTTCTTTGAGTTTGTTCATTACGCAGCCCACCTTTTCCTATGTTGATTTTCCCTCTTGAGTTGTCTTCCCCATTCTATTAGGAATTTCTGACCTTTTGGTTTGCTTTCCTATATGCTGGCCTTACACTCTCACCCTCGCTTACATCTTTCGATAGTCTTTATTGCCACTGTGAATTCGAAGACTTAAAACACAGTGGTCACTCACTGGCTAATATTGATATTGACTCATTTGACTCATTTTTATGTTTTCAATTACCATTTAATTTTTTTGTGGAGACCAGGGCTAGCCTGGTCTCTCCTAGTTACGCTTGCAGGGGTTGAGCTCTGGCTCTTTGGTCCCGCCTCTCAACCGTCAATCAACTGGTGTACAGATTCCTGAGTCTACTGGGCTCTATCATATCAACACTTGAAACTGTGTATGGAGTCAGCCTCCACCACATCACTGCCTAATGCATTCCATTTGTCAACCACTCTGACACTAAAAAAGTTCTTTTTAATATCTCTGTGGCTCATTTGGGCACTCAGTTTCCACCTGTGTCCCCCAGTGCGTGTTCCCCCTTGATGTGTATGTGTGCGTGTCTGTGTGTGTGTGTGTGTGGTGGGGGCAGAGGGGGGGGGGAGGGTGTCAGCCCGTATACAACTGACAGACTCTGAACATGAGAACATAAGCACAAGTAGCATAATTTACCTCTGTTTATAAACAACTTTTTACCCCATAACGAGCTCTGGTGACGGGTGTCACTGTGAGTGTGGCCAGAGGTAACGACAGGCGGCCCTGAATTATGATATCCCTCACCATAGTTTGGTTTGTAAGCGACCAATTACAAGTGACGCGACAACATCACCCATCATCATCGTACATCTGGATGGTGATGTTGCCAAATGACGGCCGCGGTCCTTTTATAACAGTTATAGATATATAACAGTTATCGATAAACAGAGTTCATGACGTATATTTAAATGCGTAGCTGACAAGATCGTTGCATTTGAAGTAACATTTTGATTTTGTTTTATATAAATCCATTAAACATAAAAGGGGAATAGAGGCTGCCACGAATCTATTGGTGAAATATTTTAACCTGTCTTCGACTCTATTACATCCAGCGGTCGACCCCCACAGACGTATTCGTAAATCTTTACATGCTGTTCATTCAAAACACGAATTTTATCAAATATAAATTAATCTATGTAAATAAAAATGTTCGTTTGTTCAAAATCGTTAATCTCTGAAAGTTCTTCACCGATTGCTTTGAAATTTTCACACAACGTTCCATTCGCATCCGAGCGGGATTTTATTTACATAATATATAGATGTCACGTCTGTGACGGGAAAAAATGTTTCTTTTTTGAAAAACTGTTTTTCATGTGTTTTTCACTTGAGGGAACTCTTCTCTTTACCGATTGCTATGAAATTTTGACACAACGTTGCATTCGAATAGGCGCGTGTTTTTATATATCTACTATATACATGCCTCATCTGTGACAGGAAAAAAATGTTTTTTTTTTTAAACAGCGCCACCTTTTGGACGTAAGAGCCATGCACGCCGTAATCTCCGAAAGTTCTTCACCAATTGCCTTGAAATTTTGACACAACGTTGCATTCGAATAGGCGCATGTTTTTATATACATACTATATAGATGCCACACCTGTGACAGGTAACAAACGTTTTTTTTAAACAGCACCATCTGTTACACATAATAGAATCACACCCTATACTAAATATGCTACAATTCCATTTCAGTGTTTCTGATTGCGTTGATAAATTGAATTTTCATAGATTTCTATTCATTTTCATTTTCATTTATTTATTTTGTGTGACATTGTAATGTAATTGAGTTGTGGTGTTTACCATTCCGTTCATTTTGTAAAAATAATTATAGATGCCACACCTGTGACAGGTAAAAACATTACTTTTTTTAAGAAACAGTGCCATCTGTTGCACGTAAGAACAACACACGCTATATTACCAGGGGAGGGGGTAATGGGGGAGAGGACGAGGGGACGTTGGAGTTGGGGATGGTGGAGACAAGGGGACAGGGGAGTGAGGAATGGTAGGGAGGACAAGGGGACGGGGGAGTGGGGAATGGTGGGGAGGACGAGGGGACGGGGGAGTGGGAGATGATGGGGAGGACAAAGCGATGGGGGAAGGGGGGAATAGTGGGGAGGACGAGGGACGGGGGAGTAGGGGAAGACAGGGAGACAGGGAAAGGTTGTTGTGGGCTAAGCCTCAGCAACGCATGGCCAGGAACAGCTAGTATTATAATATATTAGCATATTGTGCATATATAGGCATAGGTTAAGTTAGGTGTTTAGGTTCTGTTGGCGATTATTTGTATTTGTAATATGTGATTGAAGCATTTATAGCGTTGTGATTAGAACAAAATTCGTCAGTAAAGCACTTGTTCCGAAAGTGTTCGAACGTCAGCAGTTGTGAGTCGTGTGTCGTTTTATATTCATAAACAGAGCGTTTGGCGGGTGCATGGAATCACTTTTGACCTTTGTTTGGAGGACGGGGTGAATATTTACACATCATTAGGCTAAGGTTCGCCATGAGGTGTAGGTTGAACTACGTTATACAGGCTATCACAGGAACAGCCCTACGCATTCGTACAACAACTCGCGTTGGTGTACAATTTGCTGATACGAGTGCTAGGATGATCGTAAAGTTTGCTCAGGTACTGGGCTTGATTCTTCTGGTCCAATGGGACCACATTCAGAAGACTTGGAGACCACATTCTGTATTTTCCACGGCCTCTGCTACTACAGCAAGTTGTAATCATTCACAGTTATAATAACAATAACAGTATTTCCCTTGCCAAAAAAGTAGATAGCGGTGTTGACATATATCTTCAGATAGGTAGAGTGTTGACATAGTAGGTATCTATACCAGTTACATTGGCACTGATTACAGGCAGCGCCTCTGGCTGCCTTGTAGCTACGAGTAGACTCAGAGTGCATGTTCTCCAACTCTTGAGTCGGTAACTGGAGAGCGTCTCGCTATTATTGTCGACAATGCTTTCTTCCACTATTGTCTCCGCCGGCTAGTATTACTTACGATGCCTGCTACTATTGATTACTATGATAGTTACTGTTATTTACAGTGCCTACTAATTTAGCCAGCATCATAACCAATGCTGATGGAGTTTATAATGTTATTTCTGTGAGTTAACTCGTTATTTCACCATGACGCTTGTGGCCTTGAGTGTTATCTTGAGTTATCTTGAGATGATTTCGGGGCTTTAGTGTCCCCGCGGCCCGGTCCTCGACCAGGCCTCCACCCCCAGGAAGCAGCCCGTGACAGCTGACTAACACCCAGGTACCTATTTTACTGCTAGGTAACAGGGGCATAGGGTGAAAGAAACTCTGCCCATTGTTTCTCGCCGGCGCCTGGGATCGAACCAGGACCACAGGATCACAAGTCCAGCGTGCTGTCCGCTCGGCCGACCGGCTCCCTGGAGCCTTATGCAGCATTAATACTTCCCAAGTGTTAAAGAGCATATGCTGCACAATATACTGTAACATATACTGTGTCGGAGAGCTGCAGGAGGGATATACTGCACCTTGAGTGTCGGACAGCTGCAGGAGGGATATACTGCACCTTGAGTGTCGGAGAGCTGCAGGAGGGATATACTGCACCTTGAGTGTCGGAGAGCTGCAGGAGGGATATACTGCACCTTGAGTGTCGGAGAGCTGCAGGAGGGATATACTGCACCTTGAGTGTCGGAGAGCTGCAGGAGGGATAAGAAGAGATTAATATTTAAAGTTTGTGAACTTGGGCAGTCAGTCAATTATTAACAAGAACGAAGTTCATTGTATCTTCTTTTTCTAATAAAAAAAGAACAAAATTATATGTGTCTTACCTGCAACGAAACTTTAACATCAAACATGTCTTCATTTTCCATGACTTTTACCAATGTTTCATATCATGAACAAAGAACATAAAAGTGTATCTCTGAATAACAGTAACAAAGTTCCTTCCTATTAATGGTCCCTTAAGTTCTAAGTTGTAGAAGAACAAGTTCGCTGGTGCATTCGGCGCTCGAAGGTTGTGAACCCACTCGCTCTCTAGACGTCACCCCACTCAGGTGTGTGTGTGGGGGGGGGGGGGGTCACGGATCTAGGGGGGGATGTATCAGGGGGAAAGCGCCAAGCCTTTACGATTATATAGCACTTGGAAGGGGTCAGGATCTGGGATGGGACGGGGGTGGGAAGGAATGGTGCCCAACCACTTGGAGCGTCGGGGATTGAACGCCGACCTGCATGAAACGAGACCGTCGCTCTACCGTCCAGTCCAAGAGGTTGGAGGTGAGGTCATATAGAGGTCAAGGTTCGCAACAAGAATAAATATTTACGTGATATATCACCCCCCCCCCCCTTCCTCAAACATTATTTCTTTATCCAATGTTTTGTAATCGTTTGTAGTGTCAGTGTTGGTTCTTGCAGGCCGGCGTTCGATACCCCATGGTTCATGTTGGGCACCGGCTATTCCTTTACTCTACTCTTAAACTTCTTTAGGCTTTCCCCTATAGTCACACAAGCGTGGCTGAGCACTTTATTTCCTTTCCTTTTGTTCCTTCATTTGAGTAATTTCCCTGTACTTGAGTAGTTTTTTTCCTTTAGTAATTTGCTACAGGTCAGTTTAGGGACGATTTTGAGCCTTTAAGGCACTGTGCCTCGCTGGTTTTCTATGACTGCAAAGGAAAAACAAATATGAGAACTGCCTATTGTCTTGCAGCTATTATTTACAACAACGGCCGGAGCAATATCCATTGCACCAGACCTTTATGTTGTTAAGCCGCCACTGAGTTCCAATTACAGTGGCACTTCCATTATACTCTTCCCAAAACTTACAAGAGATTGAGCGCGGTAAGTGGTTTGCGCGCGCCTCGGACCTCGGCCATGAATTCACCGGCCAATACTGTCCTACCGTGGGCATGCAAATGGGTGCAGAATTCTGTAGGTTAGCGGGCAGATTCACGAATCAGTTACGCAAACACTTACGAATCTGTCCATCTTTTCTCAATCTTTGACGGCTTTGTTTACAATTATTTAACAGTTAATGAGCTCCGAAGCACCAGGAGGCTGTTTATAACAGTAACAACAGTTGATTGGGAAGTTTTCATGCTTGTAAACTGTTTAATAAATGTAACCAAAGCCGTCAAAGATTGAGGAAAGATGTACACGTTCGTAAGTACTCGCGTAACTGCTTCGTGAATCTGGGTCCTGAACGTGAGTCAGCTGAGAAGTGATCGAGATTTTTATGTAGTGTATGTATGCTACATACACAAATATATATTTGTGTATGTAGTCGAGTGTTGTATGCAAGCTAAAATGCGCTGTCCCTCAGGCCTGGCTGTCTTGAAGGGGTGATGTCCAGGGCTTATGAAATGAACACTGTCGACAGTACTGACCCCATGATGAAAATGTGAACATTTAAGATACTTTCTTGTTCTCCGTGTGTGAGTAGAACGGGTGGAGAGAACAGAGTCAAGTTCTACTTACAGCGATCAGGGTTTGTTCTCCGGTCACTCAGTGTTCTCCAAAACTGTGAGCAGTAATAGCCATAATTTTTCATATTTTCAAGAAATGTTCGCCGGGCACTCGTTAATTTTCTGTCAAGCAGTTCACTAGGATTGGTTAAAACTAGACACAGGCCAAGCCACAGTTGGGGTTAGGCCTAGGGTGATTGTAACGGAACACAGAAGTGCTCTATCCAAAAGAGGCAGAGCCTATGAGTTGATTCAAAGACTGTACTCTATAGTAGAAAGATTCAGGATTGTGTTGGCTGGTTGCCTAATATGGAAAAGTGTATGTTATTGTAGATGTAGAATTCAGAGGAATTCACTGTGGATAATGTACTAAAGAAACTCCTAAGTTCCTGAAAGATTAAAAGTGCCTTGTCCCAATATTCAGTGCATGACTGCAAATTGCCTTGAGATTAGAGAATCTTAACTTGTCAGAATGTCCTCCAGTGTAATTGTAGCGTGTTGAATAAGCTCACTTCAGTTGTGACCTGAAAGTGTCCATGCTCTCGTCATTTGAACCGATTCTCTCAAAGCTGCTTATATTAATTTAATGATCCTCCTTGTTACCGTCTCTGATGTCATTGTCAATTACCTTCACGGTCAACTTTGCGTACCATGGCGGTATGGTTGACTAAAACTAAACATGTGACTAAAACATTGACGAACGATTAACTCGGCTAATCTTGAGGTTATCTTGAGATGATTTCGGGGCTTTTTAGTGTCCCCGCGGCCCGGTCCTCGACTAGGCCTCCATCCCCAGGAAGCAGCCCGTGACAGCTGACTAACACCCAGGTACCTATTTTACTGCTAGGTAACAGGGGCATAGGGTGAAAGAAACTCTGCCCATTGTTTCTCGCCGGCGCCTGGGATCGAACCCAGGCTAGCCAATCACAGTATATGTTAAAAAAGTGATTCTTGAAGTAAACACTAAGTGAAGTACATTATGAGACAAAGGAAACAAAAGTGCTGTGATCTGAGAAGCAAGTGCATTATAAGATAATGCACAGCTAACTACTAACTACTCATGCACAGGTGAGTAGTTAGGCTGCTCAGTCTCCGGAGGGCGTGAGAGACTCAGGTGAGTACCAGGTATACTGTTACTCATCTCACCTGAACCATCAAACAAATTCCCACAAAGAAAAAGCTTGATGCGGAAAATCTGAGATAATATCCAGGTGGCGCTACTGAGGATTAGAACTTAATTTAGCAAAGGTCGCAATCACTGGTAGCGGCGAATGTGCACTAGTGTGAGAAGAGGAAATATATATATATATATATATATATATATATATATATATATATATATATATATATATATATATATATATATATATATTTATTATTAAATATGACCGAAAAAGTAAGATTAATAATTCTAACACGAATTTTCTCAATCTTTCGTACATTTCTTTTCACTGTTGGAGGTAAATCAAAAATCAATTCTCCAAAATTCATTTTTATTTCTAGTCTGACGCGACACGAGCGCGTTTCGTAAAACTTATTACATTTTCAAAGACTTTAGTTTACAAATACACAACTGAATAGAACTTACGCATCTCCGACTTTGTTTATATCTACATTTGAGTGAGGTGGATGGGGTGAGGTGGCATTAATAGGGTATTAATTTCATCAACACAAGACAGAACAAGAGGTGGCATTAATAGGGTATTAATTTCATCAACACAAGACAGAACACGAAACAATGGGTATTGAATAGAAGTGATTGTAGAAAGCCTATTGGTCCATATTTCTTGATGCTTCTATATTGGAGCGGAGTCTTGAGGTGGGTAGAATATAGTTGTGCATTAATTGGCTGTTGATTGCTGGTGTTGACTTCTTGATGTGTAGTGCCTCGCAAACGTCAAGCCGCCTGCTATCGCTGTATCTATCGATGATTTCTGTGTTGTTTACTAGGATTTCTCTGGCGATGGTTTGGTTGTGGGAAGAGATCTCTTTCGGTCATATTTAATAATATATGTCTACAGGAAAGACTGCTACCAAAATATACTAATATATATATATATTATATATATATATATATATATATATATATATATATATATATATATATATATATATATATATATATATATATATATATATATATATATATATATATATACTTCGCCTAAGCCTCGTAAGTCGCAGAAAACGTCAATATTTCAGTGCTTATAATTTATGTAAAGCAGCGGAACTTGGACGCTGTGATCGATAGCATCGTGGACTGTGAAGATAAGATGTCACAATATTGGGTGAAGATCTCAAGCTTTAATCTGCTTCTATCAGCTTCTAAGCTTGACTGACTTTGCGAACGGAAAGCTAGACCTGAAGAGGCAACTATATCTCCCCCTTCTCTGCTACTAAATCAGCAGAGAAGGTCCGTGTCCAAGCTCTGACTTGAAATGGGTTAGATGAAATTGTCCAGAAGGAAATACTCAAGGACACGCCCACCCTGGAAGTAATAAAACTACCCGAAACAAATTTAAATTTCTATATACACCAGAACACGCATGGAGAACAATTTATTTCGAGGTTCAACAGTAACTGATTAAAGTTACTGTTTCCTTAGACTGATCAAACAGGCTGTTGGACGACGCTCGCAGCCTGACGTATGAATCACAGCCTGATTGACCAGGTAATGATCGACCCTAGATGGAAGTTTTGTAACTTCACAATGGAATATAAGCACACAGTGCTTTAATAGATGGAAGCTTGCGACTCAGATGATCACAAGTGACGTTAAAAAGTTTTCTTTTAGCGTGAGGGTCGTGGATAAGATAAAATGAACAGGTTGTAGAAGGTTGTAGAAGCAGACACCATTCTTAATTTTAAAAGTAGATATGGTAGGGAAATTGGTTGGGATGCAGTGCTTTAGACAACCAGCGGATAGAAAAGCTGGGTCCTAGAGCTAATGCTCAATCTTACAGGCGCAAATAGGTGCATTCACACACACACACACACACACACACACACACACACACACACACACACACACACACACACACACACACACACACACACTCAATCCTGTTCATGTATTGTGAAGAGGTCTGGGACACGCGAGCAACACCAGCACTGTGTTTCATATCCCACAACCCCCAGGAGTAATGCCAAGCCTCCAAGAATAGTCCCACAAAGCTCCCCAAATAGTACCATACCTCCAAGAGTAGTCCCATACCCCTCCCAGAGTACAATAGTCCCATAACCTCCACAAGTAGTCCCTAAGTATCAAGACTAGTTCCACAACCACCTTCCCCCCCCCCCAAAAAAAAAAAGCTAGTCCCACACCCTCCAATACAACCAATAAATAAGCGAATGGATAAAAAATATATATCTAAAATTTTATCTCATGTTATATCTTAGATACCTATACATGCTGGGGGTTTGTCTGGTGGCAGCAGAGATGCAATATAGCAGTAGAATATTAGAACATTTCGAACCAATTAGGAAAAGCATCAGGTAATACATAGATATGATGGATATTTCAAGGAAACCATAGATAATTTAGGCCAGGCTTTTTTTTTTTTTTTTTTTTTACCGTTGTCCTCCCCCCCCCCCAACAGGAGTCCGTACAACGGGGGCAACAGCGGTAATAGTTACACACAAATTGCATAGCAAAACTTTCCAATTAAAACCATTCTCCAGGTAAATGCGATCCAGGTGAGTTTTATATGCTCAATATACCTGGGGCCGATATTGGCAGGGAACAGTACACATCTACAGGATATTATTGGGTGAACAGTCTTCACAGTCGTTGCAGGCGATGAGTCACAATAACGTGGCTGAAGTATGTTGACCAGACTTGAGAATGGTCCAGGACGGACCGAAACGTCGTCGTCGTCCCTTCAACTTCTAGTGTGTGGTCTGGTCTTCACAGTCGTTGTACCAGGTCATTTACAAAGCCTTCAACAACCCTATTGCAAGGGTTCTTAACCGAGGGGAGAGGGGGGGTAGGGGGAATCTATTTGAGGGGTGGCAAACAAATAATTGGAGGTTATGGGACTCGATCTCTGAACACTTTAAAAATAAAGCTGTTGCTAGAGTAGATTTAACAAATCTATTGTGAGCACGGGCTCACCATAGCCCGTGCTAGTTGGAACTTTTGTACCGAGTTGCTGAATCTGAAGCAACAACAATTAGATTTAAAATGTAGATGTTTATCTCTCTGAATGTTTGGTAATATGTTTATTGTTTGTGATGTGTGCATTTGTATGTATTAACACGATGTACTGAACGGGGTGAGAATAGCTTGAGCTACCTCATCATTTTGTGTGTATTTTACCTCAATAAACTTATTTTAATTTCAATTTCAATGTCAACAGTACGGGTAGATGCTGTTCGGTTTCTAGGTATCCATATGCAAAGGCAAGCCAAAGCTATCGACATATTTTGACATCGTACGTAATAGGATGGCGGGTGATGACTTCGACAGTCTGGCGAACTGGTTAAGCGACACCTTTCAAACAATATTTTTTTGTTGAATTGAAAAGTTGAAAAAAAAACATTTTCCTTGGGTGACATTCGCTTCATTCCTGGAGGAAGAGAGTGAAGGTGTTCGCTCCCTGTTGAACAAAGGTGTTGATTGGCTGTGTTTAGCGTTGGTCTTAATGGCCTATATACCATCCTATGAAAAGTTATTAAAGGGCCACCCAAAACCTGCCGCCCAATTAGCACGGCAAATAATCCTCAACATAGTTCAGAGGTAAAGTATATTCTGAGCATATTTACACAGAGAAGCACGGTATACCTTCTGGTGTATGTCTCGTTATTGTGTGGTAGTTACAAGGGGACGCAATAACCCCGGTCGTCATTGCGGTAACTATTGTGGCACTTTTTTAATTGAACACACACACACACGCGTCCAATAATTGTCCTCCAGCGAGGCCATTCCAAATTAATTTTCCATCCATACTATTAATTTTTACCAAATTCCGGATATATTGTCAACCATGCGTTCTGACCAAGCATTATATATATATATATATATATATATATATATATATATATATATATATATATATATATATATATATATATATATATATATATATACATAAAGGTAAGCTATAATACGAAAATAGAAATTATCCTCCCATTTCCCATCTGAAACTTTAATTCTCTCTTAACAATTTTGTTTACAAATTCACGTAAATTGTAGTGTAGACTTTTACTTTGAAATAACATCAGAGACGAACTCATTAGCCCCCCAAATAGCGCTTTATTACTCTTAAACAATGCAACTAGATTTGTTTTTTCATTACGGCTCAGGAAGAAGAAAGGCAGACTGCTCTCAGAGAAAACCTTGTTAAATGCATTTTGTTATTTAGTTGCACACGTGCATCATTGCAATTAAATATGCAATTATTAAATGTTGTATTCTCGTTGGTACGCTGGAAGTCAGATAACATTTAGTGAACTATATGTACAGCTTAGCTTAGTCTTTATACAAACAGTACGTTTATACTCCTTTAGCTCTTATTATCTTTCAACGTCGTTTTCACACACACACACACACCAGCCTGGGGGCCTGACAGCCTGGTGGATAGCGCGCAGGACTCGTAATTCTGTGGCGCGGATTCGATTCCCGCACCAGGCAGAAACAAATGGGCAAAGTTTCTTTCACTCTGAATTCCCCTGTTACCTAGCAGTAAATAGGTTCCTGGGAATTAGTCAGCTGTCACGGGCTGCTTCCTGATGTGAGTGTGTGTAGTGTGGGGAAAAAAAAGAAATAAAGTAGTAGTAGAAACAGTTGATTGACAGTTGAGAAGCGGGCCGAAAGAGCAAAGCTCAACCCAGGAAGCACAACTAGATGAATACACACACACACACACACACACACACACACACACACACACACACACACACACACACACACACACACACACACACACACACACACACACACATACACACACACACACATACACACACACACATATATACACACACACACACACACACACACACACACACACACACACACACACACACACACACACACACACACACACACACACACACACACACATACACACACACATATACACACACACATACACACACACATACACACAGACACATATACACAGACAAATATACACAGACACACATACATTCATGATAACAACGTACAACATACGGGCTTGGAAGGAGTGGGGAGGTGAGGTGAAGGGACCAAACCAAACATAAGGTAAGGGAGGACAGGCCCAATTAACAAAGGGAAAGGTAGGGGTAAGGCTCAATCAAACATTGGGTAAGGCATTTGGGTAAAACTCAGGTGAATGTGGACAATGACGTTTCTACCTCGGTAGAGACCTTATAATCCTTGGATCTTGATATAGTCCTTATAGTCTATATAGTTATAGTCCTGATATAGACCTTGATATAGTCCTTATAGTCCCTATAGATGCTTGGTGAGGTCTAGGTTTGTGTGCTGGCAAGGAAGCAGTCATTATTCTGTATATTTAGGCTAGATCTTTTTTTCTCTTTATAAGTTTATCTTCGAGGATTTACAATCTTCTTTGTCTAATCTTTGTCTAATCTAAGGATTTTTGTCTAATCTACTAGCATGTTCCTATTCTAAGTTGTGTTATGCCCACTAGAGTTTCTAGAGGGCATAACAGCTTGTAGAGGGCAAGTTAGTCTTCTTGAAAGACATAGATTAGATTAGGAATGATTAGGAATATAAAAAAGAACACATATGAGGCTGTCTTTAATATAAGTTAAGTAATTGTTATGGTAATCACTGTTAACAACTATAAAAAGCTAATCTGAGGAGTAATTTCCCCCGGCGAGTTTCAACAGAACTTTTTACGAGTAAACACAAGTTTTCAAGAGTTTGCGTTCATTACCCGAAGATTAAGGCGCGGCGCTCGCAAGTTTACCTCCCTAGCTACACACACACACACACACACACACACACACACACACACACACACACACACACACACACACACACACACACACACACACACACACACACACACACAAAAGTTTCCAAAAGCCAATGCTCGATCCTGCAAGCACAAATAGGTGAATACAAATAGGTGAGTACACACACACACACACACACACACACACACACACACCCCCACACACACACACACACACACTCACACACACACACACACACACACACACACGCACACGATAACGACGAACAAGATATTATGAGGATGAACAAAGTAGATGTAGAAGCATTGTTCAATTTAAAGATAAAGTAGTAGGACATAATTGGAAACTGAAAATACAGATGAGTTACAGAGATGTAAGAAAAAAACTTATTCAATCTAAGAATCGTAAATAAGTAGAACAGACTAGAAGAGGAAGTTATGAAGACAATGTTAAACGTGAGTAGTTTGAATGTAAATATGATAAAAAAAAACGAGGAAAATGAGGCTCTTCATTGAACTAATGCGTTCAAAACGCGGGTTTAAGATCGCATACTCAATCCTGTATGCATAACAAGTTGAGTATACCTAGGCATCTACCTAAATGAAGAAAGACATAGAAGAAGACATAGAGAAGAAAAAGTTTGAGGTACCACTAGGAGCCAGTGACCAGAGGGTTATCGTGGTATGGACCAGCGGGTTATCGTGGTAGGGACCAGCTGGTTATCGTAGTAGGGTCCAGCGGGTTATCGTGTTAGAGTCCAGCGGGTTATCGTGTTAGGGTCCAGCGGGTTATCGTGGTGGGGTCCAGCGGGTTATCGTGTTAGGGTCCAGCGGGTTATCGTGTTAGGGACCAGCTGGTTATCGTGGTAGGGACCAGCGGGTTATGGTGTTTGGTTACACTCTAGAACTAAGAGGAGTTGGAAAGAGGACAAGGCGCGCGATGGGACCGCAGGAGGTTATCTTGGTTATCTTGAGATGATTTCGGGGCTGTTTTTAGTGTCCCCGCGGCCCGGTCTTCGACCAGGCCTCCACCCCCAGGAAGCAGCCCGTGACAGCTGACTAACACCCAGATACCTATTTTACTGCTAGGTAACAGGGGCATAGGGTGAAAGAAACTCTGCCCATTGTTTCTCTCCGGCGCCCGGGATCGAACCCGGGACCATAGGATCACAAATCCAGCGTGCTGTCCGCACGGCCGACCGGCTCCCTAGGAGGGCTAGGGATTATTTATACAGGCAGTATTTATTATTTATTATTATTCTGAGACTGAAATGGAGAGACAGTCAGCATTGCTGTGATGGAACTCATAATACAGAAATGCCAGTAGGCACACGGGAGACATCTCCCGTCACACAGGGTGCAGTCGCACCTCCACAGATCTCCAGTATCAGCTCTTGATACTGGTAATGGCTCAAAAGGGCCACCACTTACGGGCTATTCATGCCCGTGCCACCTTTTGGGTGGCTTAATCTTCATCAATCAATCCAGTAGGCAACGGAACAGTTCATACATCTCAGGAGAGAAGTGGACACAAGTGGATATGATAACTACCTCCAAGATCTTGAAGGGAATAGTCAAAAGTGAATAAAGGAATCCTATTGATATTAAAAAGTGGGTAGAACAAGTTGAAGATGCAGTTGAGTCGTAGAAGTGTAAAGAATCTCACGTTCCCTATACAGGCAAGCGGAATGCATTCAAGGAAGATGTTGTTAAAGCCAATTCCCACCCATCCAATTCTTTAAAGAGAAATATGACAAGAGCTTTAATGCTGTGTGACAGAGCTATAGACCTCCGTAGCCAGTGTAGGTTAACACTATACACGGTGGAGCGGCGCAGCATGTCAGGGATGCCAGAGATGAAGGGAATGTACAGACCAATGTGGTAGAGAGAGAGAGAGAGAGAGAGAGAGAGAGAGAGAGAGAGAGAGAGAGAGAGAGAGAGAGAGAGAGAGAGAGAGAGAGAATTTTTTTTTGGTTCAACAGGAGGATAAAGCCGTTCAAAAGCTGATGCTCAAGCTTAAGAAAGAATCAGATACAAAAGTTAGGAAAGAGATGAACATTTGATAAATGATTGTATGAAATAAGCAAGAAATGGGAGAGGAAATCAGCCGAAATAGAAGCATTACAGGAAACTCATAGAGAAACAGAGATTCAATGATGCTAAACAGTTGGTTGATACCTGGTTGATGGGGTTCTGGGAGTTCTTCTACTCCCCAAGCCCGGCCCGAGGCCAGGCTTGACTTGTGAGAGTTTGGTCCACCAGGCTGTTGCTTGGAGCGGCCCGCAGCCCCACATACCCACCACAGCCCAGGAGAAACTGTCAGAAACAGTGCCAGGAGAAACTGCTTAAACAGAAGGATGAGAAATGTCTAAAAGAAACAACTTGAGAATCTTATTGAGAGATGCGAGCTAGAACTAGCTGGAAGATAATCACTGATAACATAGTCAGGAAATACTAGGAACCATAGAGACTAAACTTGAAGGCCTCCACCCTAATAATGGGAATATTTGAGCCCAAATAGTCAAACACAAAGATTAAGTAGAAGATCAACAGCAATAAGTGTTTGCTTTACTAATTGAAAACTCAATCTATGAAAAAAGCAGACAAGGGAATTTGGTCCAGAAAAGAAAGAACACCGGTTATCCAAGGCCTAACTAAGTCAACAATCATCTACTTGATCAAACTCCTCCCCCCCCCCCATGTACGTTGCTCCTGTACCAACCGGTGTGAAAAAAACAGCCGTGCGCAGTGTCATCCTAAGGTAACTCACCTGTATGAAGAATACAACGATATATATATAATTAATATTTAGTTTACACTGTAAACAAATATTTATATGGGTAAAGATTCTCATTCCTGGAAGGACTTGATAGAAGTCTGTAGGGGTTTCCCAGAGCATGAAGGGATTTTTAAGGACACTTAAAATCCTTAAGATCCTGAAACAAATAGACAGTTTCTTTCACCCTGATGCACCTGTTCACCTAGCAGTAAATAGATACCTGGGAGTTTAGACAGCTGCTACGGGCTGCTTCCTGTGGGGTGTGTAACAAAAAAGGAGGCCTGGTCGAGGACCGGGCCGCGGGGACGCTAAGCCCCGAAATCATCTCAAGATAACCTGTGATGGACGTGGACTAAGATATGTAGACTGACGTGTAGTGTCTCTCGCATCTCTCACCTTAAACAACAATCAGGCTTGAAGAGAGTCCAGAAGTTTTCCACAAGTTTGATTTCCTTAAAAAATTCATCCGTGAGGAATGGCTAAGGAAGATAGACACACATGACAATATGTGGGTAAAATGGGTAAGGTGACATGATCCCAACATACAAAATTATTAGGGACTAATAAAGTAGAATAATACAAACTACACATAAAAAACCCGGAAGTACTTAATAACGTACACTGTAGGTATATGTTAAAAGCCTAAATGATCCATCAGGACGTAAGGGTAGTTAGCAATTGGAGCTGGGAAAGAGGTGAACCAGTTTAATTGATGAAACAGCATCAAGAGTAATTACAATACGAAGCAAAAGGACTGGGAACTATGCAATAAATGACCGAAGGTTAAAAGGCGGGGCCCAGAAGCTGAAGTTCGCCATGCGAGCACATATAGATGACTACACATCGACTAGTATTCAGACAATTTTCCAGTATCAAACATTGACACTACTCTGTCAAATAACATCAAAATTTCCTGCTTTTCTAAACAATATATTTTGTCCCCTGGATGTAATCCAGATTTTCAACAAAGGGAATTATGATTAGCATATAATCTTGTGTACTTACTCCCACCGTAAAAATCCGGTTCATTAGGGTTTCCACTCGATGAAAACGACAAATAGAGAAATGTATAAATGTTGTGTCAACGACAAAGAATATTTGTTTGTTTGTTATGATGCTTTAAATTAATTAGATATGGTGTGTGTGTGCATCTTGTCCCAGTCAAGCCTTGTAAGACTCAAGTCTTACAAGCCTTGTAAGTCATAGAGAAGCAAGACTTGTCCTAGACGAGGAACTGCTATTGGCCTATGTGGCCCGTCAATGTCTCCCATTGGTCTTTGAAGCACGTCAGTGTCTCCTATTGGTCTTTGTAGAACGTCAGAGTATTTACAACTGAACCCTGTAGCCAATCAGTGTCTGCCATTGGTCCTTTTAACCCATTAGAGGGTCTACCATTGGTCCTTGTAGCCCGTCAGAGGGAATTCCATTGGTCCCTTTAGTCCACCAAAGAATCTGCCATTGGTTCATGCAGCTTGTCAGAGAGTCACTTCAGCTACTACCTTACAATACCGTATATTAATGAATTTCAGCAATGCATATGGGTTAAAAAAATTCTACGTTGAATTCAGTATATTAAAGCATTGTGGGCTCGTATATTGTTGTTTTAAGACTTGCTAATTCGTATACCGTTAATCAAAGTTTCGCTGCAATGTAAACTTTTATCAAAGCTTCGCTATGTAAACCGTTTATCAAAGCTTCGTTGCAATGTAAACTTTTATCAAAGCTACGCTGCTATGTAAACCGTTTATCAAAGCTTCGCTGCTATGTAAACCGTTTATCAAAGCTTCGCTGCTATGTAAACCGTTTATCAAAGCTTCGCTGCTATGTAAACCGTTTATCAAAGCTTCGCTGCTATGTAAACCGTTTATCAAAGCTTCGCTGCTATGTAAACCGTTTATCAAAGCTTCGCTGCGCTTGTATACCGTTTAACGCGGCGGGCGTGTTAGGCTATGTCTAGAACATGGCTCCCAGCCGGCGGAAAATTCTCAAGGGAACACGATGCGTTGTTGTTTTTAGCCATTAACTGTGTTTACGCTTCCCAACAGCACAGGAGTCCTGCTTTCGTCGGCTTCTCTTCGTATAACGTGCCGCTGACATGTTTGGTTAGCTCTCGTCTCTCTTCTCTCATAATTATCGTATTTGCTGGCGGGTAGGACGGGTGTTTTTTGATCCACCACCAGCCGAGTGTGTGCTGTGTTTACATGCACAAAAACACATGTTCTTCCCTACAAAAGCACGTGTTTTTTCTTTCAAAAGCACATGTTTTTCCCCCCTTATGAAACTACATGTTTTCTTCCAGTACAAGCACGTGAACATCACTTTTTAATCGATGTATGATTAATAATAGTATCATTATTTCTTTAAATATCCTTGAAAAATAGATGCGTCTTGTATGCAAATTACATCTCTAGATTAGATAACCTTAATTTTGTTACCTTGTGTTCACTCGCACGTATCACCTAAATTTTCGCGAAACACATAGATGCGACTGAAAATTTCTTCTGGCAGCTGCCTAGGTATTGTTAAACTGCATAACATAAATGTATAGTGTGTTAAAGGGACTTTTTTAAGGCTTTAACGCTCCCGGATGTAAGCAATGAGAAGTTCTGACTATTATGGTGCTGCCGACCAGCGTTGAGGGCCGACGAGAGGTCTGAGATGTTAACCTCAACTTTAAACAGTAGGGAATATAGATAGTGAAGGGACGACGACGTATCGGTCCGTCCTGGACCATTCTCAAGTCGATTGTGTCTTTGTCCTCATATTCCAGCTCCTTATCTTCATATCACAACTCTTTGTCCTCATATCCCAGCTTCTTGTCCTCATATCCCAGCTCCTTGTCCTCATATTCCAGTTCTTTATCCTCATATTCCAGCTCCTTGTCCTCAAATCCCAGCTCCTTGTCTTCATATCCCAGCTCCTTGTCCTCATATTCCAGCTCCTTGTTCTCATATCCCAGCTCTTTATCCTCATATTCCAGCTCCTTGTCCTCAAAGCCCAGCTCTTTGCCCTCATATCCCATCTCCTGTTCCTCCTATCCTCTCATAGTGTTATATAATTATCTTAGCTCAGTGCTCGCTCCTCATAACAGACCTAACCTCACCCCTCACTCTAAACACCTGACCCCCCCCATAGTCCCCCCTTCTTTAATGTAAGCTGTAACGAGCAGGTGAAAAACTACTTTTGTGGGTTGGTTAAAAATGACATTTCTTTAGCCCCGGCAGGAGAAAGCGTTCGGAAGCGTTTGAGCAAGTTTTTATTAAGTTAAGGAAGGTTAGGTTAGGTCAGGTCACCTTTTCTTCTCCTCACGCTTAAGGTAAGTTAGTTGGGAAAGTTCTGGGGCGCAAATATCCTTATCGGTTGCCAGAAAGTTGCCATGTACTTCACTCCTTTTTTTTTTGGTATGAGATTCATGCAGCCTTTTAAATGGCACTATAATACATACACTCGTTAAATATACACACACAGGTCCTGGCAGCCGAGTGAGCAGCGCTCTGTGGTCCTAAAGGCCCGGGTTCGGGCCTTTAAGATCCAATTACCCTTTAATTGACGTTTAAGAGGCGGGACCAAAGAGCTAAAGACTCAACGTCCAAAATATCAATTAGGAGAATATTCAGCTATTGTTTAATTACTGTGAGAACCCTAGTCAAGGGTATGTACATATAATGTTATTTAGGCCGCCCACCTGTTGTGGGCGGCCTAAATAACCCTCCAGAGGTTGATAGGCCTTAGGCCCAACACCAAAACAAAAAATACTGGAAGAGCCCAGAAGGTTGCGTGTCTACTCACCTGTGACATTCAAGCGACATTCTGAAAAAATAGGTGATTTCCCCGAGGATGTTTGACTGACTGGGATTGAGGTTCTTCATGCCACTGTTTGTCAAACTTTTCTTCCAACTTTTGGGCGATACAGTCGGAAGTACTCGCGGGAATCGCCCTCCGTATGTACAAAATATTTGACTAAGGAGTTCCAGCATCTAGGTGAAGTTTATAGATTTAGCAGGAGTCATTTATTTACGTCTTGGAGAGCGTGAATCGGTGGAGAATTCACAGGGTGGAGTTGCTCGAGGAAGCTGGAGTTTGGGAAGTTTCCTATCATTCTTGTTCAGTATACTTCAGCCGGTCGACAGTGAAAGAGGTTGCGATGATTTATATCATGGCTTTGGTAAAAACCTTTCATATTTGGCCTCTCGAGAGACCCGTTGGAGAGTATGAGGCGCGTGGTATTGGAGGGGTTGTCCTGGGCTGGATTGCAGCGTGGATGCTTTAGGGAAGGTGGCATGGGGCATGGGAAGGAATTGGGGCCCTACATAGTTACGGCTGTGGGACAGTAACTGGCCGTCCAACAAGTAGTTTTGTACTACTGTACAAGTAGTTTTGACGGACAAGTAACCGTCCAACCTAGTTTTGGCGGACAAGTAGCCGTCCAACCTAGTTTTGACGGACAAGTAGCCGTCCAACCAAGTTTTGACGGACAAGTAGCCGTCCAGCCAAGTTTTGCCAAAGCAGTCAGTCGTAAGGGGCACTATAGGTTTCTATATTTTGCTGTACAAGTTTCCTCCAACTTCGGAGACAACAAATTAACTTCATCAACTGGAAAAAAATGATCTACTGAGATTCTCCAAGAGAACTCAAGAGTGTTCATCTCTTGGCGACTTTGTTCTCTATAACGACTATTTATCTGTTGACCATCTCTTAACGGCGTAGTTCTCTCACTATGACGACCGTTTCTCTGTAGACCCAAACGAGATAAAACTCGAAATTCTTCAGTTAAACGGTTCCATTACAAAGTTGGTTCCGCAGGTTCAGAGGAGATGAAAGGAGGGAGGTGAAAGGAGGAACAAATTTAAGGAAATAAAAAAAAACTATGCAAGATAAAGAAAGTAGTTGAAATGGAGAGAGAGAGTGTGTGTGTGTATGTGTGTATGTGTGTGTGTGTGTGTGTGTGCGCGCGCGCGCGCGTGTGTGTGTGTGTGTGTGTGTGTGTGTGTGTGTGTGTGTGTGTGTGTAAGACTGCAAACAAGCGTGGAAAGGTTGGCTGTGTCCCTTTGTTTACACCACTTGCCTTCTGTAAATGGAATTCTTCGGCACACCCAAATAGTTTCGAATTCCAACTTTCCCATTATCGTCAATAATACACCGTATTAACGTAACCAAACGTACTGAAACCTAACCAAACCTTAACCTAAAGTAATCTTAACCTAACCTAACCATGGATAGAGAGTAGATAGTAGAACTAACTATGTAGTCGATCCCAATACATTCCCGTGAGTGGGTTTCCTCCCTGAGCACAGGTTAGAGACGAGAGGAGAGTAACTCGCTATAACGAAAACGCTGCAGTCATTTTCAGTTCAATGACGTAGATCATTTAAATGTTTGTCTCTGTAAGATAAACTTGTATCAGGAATTAGTGTCATATAGTCACGTCTGAAAGTCAATAGTATTGTAAATATTAATGTTGTATTTTCAACATAAGAGTCATATAGATGAAATGTAGTGAACGGTTCACATTGATTCAGTAATCAACATTAATTGTAAATGCTCAGTCACTTAAATTTTATCGAACGGTATTCTGTACGCGAGCCTGCAACATCCGGGGCTCATCAACGGTATATGTAAGGGCCTATTAACAGTGATCGAGAGCTTTGTTGCATTCCGCTGCTAACTTTGGTTGCTCTGCTGTTGAACGTGTTCAGTGAGACCCGGGAGACTTATAGCTAATGGCCTTGTACAGTATATACCCCCACCAGGAAACTTCCTCTCCCCCCTCCCCAGTCCCAGAACACATCCTACTCCCCCAACTGGATTACTCCATCTTGCATACTCCTTCTACTGGCTTACTTCCCCTTGCATACTCCTTCTACTGGCGTACTTCACCTTGCATACTCCTTCTACTGGCTTACTTCACCTTGCATACTCCTTCTACTGGCGTACTTCACCTTGCATACTCCTTCTACTGGCTTACTTCACCTTGCATAATCCTTCTACTGGCCTACTATTCCCTCCTTATTTTTCCGAGTGACCCCCCCTTTCTCTCCCACTTCACCCCCCCCCTCCGCTAAACGATAAGTACAAAAATAAACCAAAAGTCATACGGAAGAATTCGACATATACAGATTCAGAAAATAATCAGAACGACGTGCACCCGGAATTCCCCTGAACTGAGCGGTCGTAAAGAGTCGACAACGGAACAGCGTTCAGCCCATTGCGCTGTTTCCCCAGACTCGTCCACAACTGCAGTCGCGCCATCTGCTGAAGTCAAATTAAATTAAATCAAAAGACTTTATTCATAAATGGTTGTACATTTATAATTCGAAAAGTTTATATTAAAAAAAATTAATGTATTAATTACAGGCGTTACAGTAACAAGAGCACGGAGACAGTGTTATTATCAGAGAATCTGAAACTTAATCTGTAACAAGTTACACAAATTATTACAGTACTGCCTGAACTGTAGCACTAAATCATACATACATATTTAGACATAAAGTGACATTTAGTTAACAGCAATGATCGAAGATATATTGTAAAGACAAAGTGATGGTGAACATTTGAGCGCTAAGACATATATTGACACTATTTTTATATCACTAAATTAGGATAATGAGATAATCAAAGTTGATTGACCAAA
>NC_091191.1:10431217-10451923 GCF_040958095.1 Procambarus clarkii
TTAAGTCGTGCCAAGAGGACTGAACTACAAACTCTTGCACATGAGTATCAACTAGAAGTTCCCTATCAAGCCAACAAAAATGACCTACACAACCTGTTGCTGGATTACTATTTAGAGCAAGGTAAGATAGACTCTGAAACTCATGAAACTTACTATATTGCAGATAAAACTGACTTGGCAACGATGAAACTTAAACTAGAGCTGGCTAAGATTGAACGTGAGCAGCAAAAGGAAGCCCGCGAACAGCAAAGGGAAGCCCTCGAACAACAAGAACGAGCTGCTGCCATACGAAGAGAAGAACGAGAACGTGAAGCTGCTTTGAGGAGAGAAGAACACGAACGAGGACTCGCCCTCCAAGAACGTGAGGTTGCACTACTCCAGGAGCGGGAACGAGTACAGCTTGAAACCAAACGACGCGAGTTGGAGATGCAACGCGAACATGACAAGCAACAAGCGACTCTGGCTCTAGAGTGTCGTCAACGTGAAATCGCCTTGGAAACTTCCCACTTCACTCAACGCCAACAAGCTACTGCCAATCTTCCCGTCAGTTTTAATATATCACATGCAAGTAAGTTAATGCCATCCTTTGTAGAAGCAGAAGTTGATGTTTTTTTCACCACCTTTGAAACCCTTGCTAATCAACTCAGTTGGCCTGTCGACCAATGGGCCACACTTCTCAGAGTCCATCTTACAGGTAGAGCTGCAGTCACACTCAGTACTTTGGCGTCTGAGAATGACTACTACACTCTGAAACAAGCAGTGTTGGACGCCTACCTACTTTCCACAGAAAGTTATAGAAGGAAATTCCGTGACCACCTGAAGGCAAGTACCACTACCTTCCTTGAGTTTGCTAACACGAAACGGAGGTATTTCATGAAATGGCTGGAAGCAGCACATGTCTCTACTTTTACAGAACTCGTCAACCTGATGCTTGTTGAAGAATTCTTGAGACGTGTGCCGCCTCCTGTCCGCCTCTACTTAGCAGATAAAGAAGAAACCGACTACCTGAAGTGTGCTAAGTCGGCTGACACTTACAGCCTCATCCACCGGCTGACACCTGAACCATCCTCCAGTAAGAAGTCGTGGTACAGTTACGAGAAGGTGAGCCCCGATCAAGCTGGTTCACAACTGTACTGCAAGTATTGTAGACTCTATGGACATACCATAGACAAGTGTGGTAAGTCTCAATACAAGGGAACCACTGACCAACAACGACCCAAACCAACTCCTCCTAAGTCCGGTAAGCCTGTGATGAATGTTGGTGTTGATGTTAATGATCTTTCTCTTTTCAGTAACCACCTGTATACTGGAACTGTCTCTGCCAACGGTTCAAATCCGGAGGGACGTTTCAAATTGAAGATCTTGAGGGACACAGCGGCTCTACAATCGATCATCTTGAAGTCGGCTGTGCCCAACATAGTCTACACCGGGGAAACGGTCTTCATCACTGACCTCACTGCTACTACTCCATACCCTCTCGCCAGAGTCCACCTGGATTGTCCCTACGTGAACGGGGAAGTCCAAGTCGCCGTCAGGGAAAAGCCTTTTCCCATGCCTGGAGTGCAACTTCTCCTAGGCAACGACTTGGCAGAAGACCTGCAACCGACCAACCTGATCGTCATGGACAAACCCCAGGTGTGTAACTCTGTGCCAATAAATCCTATTCTAGAGTATGTTCCAGCAGAGGTTCAAGAGAGTGATGAAGTTTCTCCTCCGGTTCTCGTGACCACGTGCACAAGCCGCACGTCCACAGCCAGCTGACTCTACTGCTACCGCTGTCCCTCAAGACCCTCAGAAACTACCCCCGCATCTGACCAAGTTGGAGTTCCGTAAGTTGCAGAGGGAAGATCTTACTTTAACACCATTGTTTTTCCAGGCTGAGACTCAACCCGACAGTATTCCTGGGTTCTTCCTAGAGAACGACTTGCTCTACCGCCGATATAGACCCAGTAAACTGAAGGAGGAGGACGATTGGGCCAACACCGAACAACTTGTGATTCCCACCAGCCTGCGGCCCACTATTCTACACCTGGCCCACGGATCATTCTCCCACTACGGCTTCAACAAGACTTACCATGGGATTCGTCAAGACTACTACTGGCCAGGTATGGTAAATAACGTCAAACAGTACGTAAAACAGTGTCATACATGTCAGATGGCAGGCAAACCGAACGTCTCCATTCCCAGAGCACCACTGATTCCCATACAGGTGCCTGCGGAACCTTTCCACAGACTCATAATAGACTGTGTCGGTCCTTTACCTCGGACCAGTTCAGGTAACGCCTACATCCTAACCATCCTGTGTCCTACCACCAGATTTCCCATAGCAGTTCCAGTGAAGAACATCACGGCTGCTACGGTTATCAAACATCTATTGAAGATCTTCACTCAATACGGATTTCCCAGGGAGATTCAAAGTGACTGTGGCACCAACTTCACCAGTGATCTCTTCAAAAGAACACTGGAGGAGTTCAACATCAAACAGGTATTGTCCAGCCCCTATCATCCTGCTTCACAGGGTTCTCTTGAACGTAGTCATCAGACCATCAAAGCACTCTTGAAAAAGTTTTGTAGTGAAACCTCAAAGGATTGGGATAAGCAGATTGACCTAATAATGTGTATTTTCAGAAGTCTCCCCAATGAGTCCCTAGGAGTATCTCTTTATGAGATGCTCTACGGCCGTAAGTGCCGTACTCCCCTTAAGGCTTTCAAAGACTCTCTCAGAGATGCCACCTTCAGTGAGCATCAGAATGTGCCCCAGTTTCTTCAAAACCTTCAGCACATTCTAGAGAGAGTCCACCGCTTTGCCCATGATAATCTATTGAAAGCCCAGGTGAGAATGAAGACTCATTACGACCAGACCAGCAAAGTAAGAAAATTCAAGCCGGGAGACTTCGTCCTTGCTTATTTCCCTATCCCAGGTTCACCTTTACAAAACAGATTTTCAGGACCCTACTGCGTCAAAGAGTGCAGGAATAATAATAATTATGTGATAGAGACTCCAGATAGGCGGCGGAAGACCCAGCTGTGCCACGTCAACCTCCTGAAGCAATATAATGGTACTCCTCCCACTGTCTTGACTAATTATTCCACATTCACAGAACCCTACATCCACAGTGAGACCATCCCGGCTTCTTCTCCCGAAAGCACTGACAAGGAGTCGGCGCTTTCTAATTCCAAAATCCTTAATGATCTTCCCAAATGCTTTCAGGATAATAATCGTGCTCCTATGCCCTCTTCTAATTCCACTCTCACCTCGTCAGATAAGCCCTTCATCCTCCATGTCGACGCCAATGGTACCGACGTGGGTGGTGTCGTGATGCAGCAACGAGGCGAGAAGAATACACCTGTCAGCGACTACTGCTACAAGGATCTACGGAACAATTGAAAAGGAGCTACTATCCATCGTCCTGAACCTCCAACACTTCGCTCCGTACCTACAAGGCGCCAGGTCTACCACCATCTTCTCAGACCACAACCCTCTCCGCTTCCTACATCAAGCCCAATTCACCAACCAGCGTCTTCTACGATGGGCTCTGTATTTACAAGACTTCAACCTGGAGATCCGCTATATCAAGGGTTCTGACAACACCATAGCCGATGCCCTCTCCAGAGTTTATGAAGTAGAAGCGACTCCATCCATTACTCCACCACATAACGACGTACTTCTTCCAGAACCGCAGGCTTCGGGGGAGAGTTGTGACGATAATCTCCTTCAAGAGATTGAGCCTGCTCTTCCCTCCAAAATTACGTCTTCACAATTATATAAAAAGACTATGGAAGAAATGTCCAACAACGACAACAACACCATCAAGGCTTGCAAGGGTGAGCAGAAACGTATGCAGCCCGCCACCTGTTCGGACCCAAATCACCAAACTACCCGTTGATCGCTACGGCTCCGCTGATTGGTCGCCGGTCTGGCTGCACCTGCACTCGCCCCCCAATACTACCCGATGTCTGGGGTCGCCCCAACATCAGTCTTCAGAATGTTCCGTGCTTTCGTAGCCAGCACTCCTCCCAGCTAGACTCTAGAGTGTACTGAGAGAGGTGGTGGCTTTAAGCCAATATTCCAGCACCTCCCACTTAACTTTTGTTTTGCACTTCTTATTATTTTGCCTTAACGTAACTTTCATTGTGTCATTTAAGTATTCTTATTATTTTGATTCATTGATTTTATTATACATATTTGTTTGTCCATATTTTCATGTTTTGATTTATTTAACGTAATTAAAATTTCATTGTTAAAGTTTACTTGTGTTTTGTGTGTCTTCTCCTTACCTTACCACAGACGAAGTTCCAGTTTTTTCTATTTTTTTTTATAACTATGTGACGAGGCCATACCCCTAGCCTTAAACAGCCGAACACCAACGCGTTACCGTCACAATTATATATATATATATATATATATATATATATATATATATATCAAAAAGTTACTATTACCAAAATATGGTTATATGAAGGCTGGTTCTGGTCTTTGATGTTGGGATTGATGAGAGAGGAGCAGACAAAGTACATGACAAAGCAAATATCTGATATGAACGCGGGGAATAAAGACAAAACTTTGAAAGGCCTTTGAGCGCTGACACGAAGAAATGAGAGTTTGAAAGAGTGACATTTAGAACAAAGAGCAAGGCAAGGAGAGGGAGGGAGGGAGGGAGAGAGGGAAGGAAGGGGAAGGATGATGCGAGGGAGGGAGGGAAGGAGAGAGGGAAGGAAGGGGAAGGATGATGCGAGGGAGGGAGGGAGGGAGAGAGGGAAGGAAGGGGAAGGATGATGCGAGGGAGGGAGGGAGGGAGGAGGGAAGGAAGGGGAAGGATGATGCGAGGGAGGGAGGGAAGGAGAGAGGGAACAAGAATGAAGGATGACTAACAACTAGTTTCCAATGAATTAGCGTGAGTAGTTAGATGCGTAGTGACGTCACAGTAACACCATACGCTGGTTGGTCCTTCAGTATAGTGACGTCACAGTAGCACCATACGCTGGTTGGTCCTTCAGTATAGTGACGTCAGACAAGCACCATTAGCTGGTTGGTCCATCAGTATAGTGACGTCACAGTAGCACCATACGCTGGTTGGTCCATCAGTATAGTGACGTCACAGCAACATCATACGCTGGTTGGTCCTAATATTTTTGCTTGCGCTCAAATTTTTCCTCTTTTTTTTTATTTGTCCTCTTTCAGCTGGCGTATTACCTGAAATTTCAGCCTAATTCAAGTACAGAACCTGTATCGAGCAATGAAGTTTATTAACAATTAAATGTGATTAAGTGTTGAGAGAGCGATCGCCGGAGGACTTTCCGCATCGGCTCCTGCTTTTTGCTTCATGACGGACTTGATCTCTCCGTTTCCCGACCTCTGCAACACCTGAATACTGCATACGGCGCTCCCATGTTTAATTAAGGGACCCAACGGTAAATAATGAGATGTACGTCGCTTGAATCACATTTGTGTGTGTGTGTGTGTGGGTGTGTGGGTGTGGGTGGGTGTGTGTGTGTGTGTGTGTGTGGGTGGGTGTGTGTGTGTGTGGGTGTGTGTGTGTGGGTGGGTTGTACTCACCTAGTTGTGTTTGCGGGGGGTTGAGCTCTGGCTCTTTGGTCCCGCCTCTCAACCGTCAATCAACAGATGTACAGATTCCTGAGCCTATTGGGCTCTATCTTATCTACACTTGAAACTGTGTATATGGAGTCAGCCTCCACCACATCACTTCCTAATGCATTCCATTTGTCAACCACTCTGCAGTGTGTGTGTGTGTGTGTGTGTGTGTGTGTGTGTGTGTGTGTGTGTGTGTGTGTGTGTGTGGTGTGTGTTTAGGGCAGAAAAGGGAGGGGGTAGTAGGGGCTGCTGGAGTGAAGGGAGTATAGAGAGACAACTGAACTGAAGAGGAGAGGGCAGCTACACTAAAGGGGAAAAGGGCCACCTTATCTGAAGGAGGTTAAGAGCAGCTTGACTGAAGGGAAGCGACAGGACTGAAAGAGGGACTATACACTGTACAGCTGGAGTGAAGATCATCATTGTGTCAGTTGATAAGTATTTGGTTTATCAGACTCATCATATTTCCACAGTTCGTGCTCATCAACTTTGATCAAGATTCTTTCGGTCCACGAACCTTGTTAAGTCTTGTAGCAACCACACACACAAGAGTTATAGATATATATTTTGTCTTTTTAGTTTAATTTTGTTCAATATCATTTTTTTAAAGGCAAACCAAACACTGTGATTATTTAATCTGTAAAGCAAAACTTCTTTGAGGGGTTTTCTACTTGTTTATCCACTGACAGCGAATTCGTTGGCGCGTTCGTGTTTCTTAAGAGTGGTAGTTTTAAATGAAGCCAACGAAAAGTCCTCTTGATGCATCTCATTTTTACGACCAAACAACTACATTGCCTCTCCAACCAATCTCGTAAATGTAAATAAGCCAGACGACTTGACACTAACTGGCTACACCCAATGTTTTCAAAACTGCAATATTTTCCTCTGGGACCCCCTCCCCCACCCCCTCATGGCATTATTTTTAAGGGAAGGGAGGGAGGGAATTAGCAGGGGGGGAAAGCGCCAAGCTATTACGACTGTATAGCACTTGGAAGGATCAGGATAAGGATTTGGGACGGGACGGGGGGGGGGGGAAAGGAATGGTGGACAACCACTTGGACGGTCGGGGATTGAGCGCCGACCTGCATGACGCGAGACCGTTGCTCTACCGTCCAGCCCAAAGTGATTTTTAAGGGAGTGGCTGCCTGAACACCTCCGCCCCCTGCCCAATCACCTCGGCAGCCTTCCTTGTTTCTGGTCAACCTCAGTGAGGTGGCGGAGTGGTTATTGTACCGGAACGGCAATTTAGTAACCCTGAGTTCGAATCTCCATTAAAGGAGGCAGATGTTAGGATGGAATATCCTTCAGCAATTCCCGTTGTGGAGGATCACCTTCGTCGACCTCCAGACCTTTCCCAGGGTGGAACCCCACAACAGTTTCGCAGCTACTCCTAGGTGAACGGAGGTATCAGGTGATCGAAAACCATTTCTGTCTCGACTGAGGCCTGGGATAGCCCCGATTGTGAGTCGAGGCCTTAGACTGTTGTAGCACCACTGAACCACCAATTAGCTCTATCCTCCCCTGGATTATAGATGAACGGCGCCTTGTTGACGAGTATCCAATCATGTGATAGAATCAACCTCACTTGTCTGTCGTCTGAGCCAGTGATGAGTTGACCGGTTAGGAAACAATTAGAATGTTAGTTATAAGATGGTATTGTAGATGAGTTAGTTGGGTAGTTGGGTATGTGTAAGGGGAGGTATCAGGTGCTGGCTGAATGCAGCGAGAAAATAGTTACAGTTATATGAATCCCAATTGAGCTGGTGCAGACATGAGTCACACAAGACATAGTTAGACACGTGGCAACATGACATATAACTTTTTGTCATGAGATGACAAAAAGTTGCAAATAATAAAGGTTATGAACAAATATACTCATCCCCCTCCCTGAGGCCTGACAGAGACGGAATGTACTAGAATAAATTAGTAGGTTGTAGTTCATCTCAAAAAAAGATTTTTTTTTTTTTTTGCACTCAATCTTATTTCTAAAATGAATGAGGCTTCATCGTTTCCGGCAGAGATTAAGCGCAACATTCATACCAACGTTCCCTGCATGTTGTTGATATTCGAGCAGGGGGGAGGGAGGGGGGAGGGGGGTAAGGGCAGGGGGGGAGGGTAATCAACACGTAGAGAAAAACAGTGTTGCAACTTTTTACTCGGTTGGGTTTGGTGCCTTATATCGGGGTAAATGGAGACGAGGTTGAATAGGCAACATGGTACATTTTGATCTTTGCATTGCGTCGCTGATCTGCAACATGGTACGACTGCTATTTTTAGTGTCCCCGCGGCCCGGTCCTCGACCAGGCCTCCACCCCCCAGGAAGCAGCCCGTGACCGCTGACTAACACCCAGGTACCTATTTTACTGCTAGGTAACAGGGTGGCTGAGGGTCTGAAGTTAGGTGAAGTATAATGAACTTTTCGCTGATACGAAGAGTACCATCGAAAAAATAAAAATAGTTTGCGAAATTAAAACTAAAAGCCGCTATAATTTATGCGAGTATAAATGTCCGTGTTGATGGTGTCGTAAAGTTTTATTAATGATAATTGGTATTCCAGGGACGGATGATCAGATTTGATTTTGTTTTCCTGTTTTTCAAAAGTACAGCAAATTGCGCAGCTTTGGGAAAACAAATTAGGAATAAATAAGAAAATCATCGGAGCCGGATATCGTGCTCCAATTATTTTCTCATAGGTTATCTTGAGGTTATCTTGAGATGATAAATCCTCGTCACGGCCCTTGTGGATTTGTACATTAAAAATAATTTGTTCAGTGTCAGAGTAGTTACGAGAATAGAAAACGGGTGAACGTTTTCAACCTGTCCTCTCGAATAGTGCATCGTATTTTGACGTATGAATCCCATAAGGACTAAACTAATGAAGTAAAAAACACATCGGCTGGAAACAATTGACGCAATACCCCGTTTTCTATTCGTGGGTGTTCGGTTAGGTTAGGCTCAAGCAACTTAGTACATCAGTTTAGTGACGTTAAGAACGCTACTTGTGTGTCAAACAGGACACACAAGTAGACTACAAGGACCAGCATTCATCAAACATTTAGGCAACCCACTTACGAAACCGGTACATCTTTCCTCAACCATGGCGGCTTTGTTTACCAGTATTCAACAGTTTATGAGCTTGGAAGCACTGCAAGAACGTTTATAACAATAATAACTTTTTACTGTGAAGTTTCGATGCTCACAAACTGTTTAAAAATGTAAACAATGCTGCCATGAGTGTTGAAAGATGCACAGGTTTCGTAAGTAGTTGCGTGAAGGTTTGATGAAGCTTGGTCCAGGATGCATTGTCTCACCAGGTCAGGAGTCCGGTGTGAAGTCCATGGTAGGTCCATAGGGACCGGAAGGGTCCCTGTGGACCACTTATGGATAGTCCTTATACATCTGTGGGTGTCCTGGGCGGTCCTGGGTGAAGTGGGTGTCCTGGGCGGTCCAGGGTGTAGTGGGTGTCCTGGGCGGTCCAGGGTGAAGTGTCTGTGTCCTGGGCGGTCCTGGGTGAAGTGGGTGTCCTGGGTGGTCCAGGGTGTAGTGGGTGTCCTGGGCGGTCCTGGGTGAAGTGGGTGTCCTGGGCGGTCCAGGGTGTAGTGGGTGTCCTGGGCGGTCCAGGGTGAAGTGTCTGTGTCCTGGGCGGTCCTGGGTGTAGTGGGTGTCCTGGGTGGTCCAGGGTGAAGTGTCTGTGTCCTGGGTGGTCCTGGGTGAAGTGGGTGTCCTGGGAAGTCCAAGGTGAAGTGTCTGTGTCCTGGGTGGTCCTGGGTGAAGTGGGTGTCCTGGGCGGTCCAGGGTGAAGTGTCTGTGTCCTGGGCGGTCCTGGGTGTAGTGGGTGTCCTGGGTGGTCCAGGGTGTAGTGGGTGTCCTGGGCGGAGTGGGTGTCCTGGGCGGTCCTGGGTGTCCTGGGCGGTCCTGGGTGAAGTGGGTGTCCTGGGCGGGGAAGTGCCTGTGTCCTGGGCGGTCCTGGGTGTCCTGGGCGGGAAGTTACTACACAGCCATAAGCGATGCATACGTCACTGTTGCCTGAGCCTGTGTTTGCAATTTAAAGCAGAGGTGCCGCTCCCTCTTCGCCGGTACAAAGTCCACCAGCCTGTAACTGCCTGTAAAGGGAAAGAGTAACGAAAAAAGGGATTAATTTTTTGTTTGTTAAGTCCCCAGCAATATAGAGTAGATGTAATGTATACCATTTTTCCTGGTCTGCGTATCCCTATATACCTTGTAGGATCCTGCTTGCGAACGTTGAGCTTCAGCTCTTGTGTCTTGGCTCCTGAGATATTGTCAATCTGTGTGTGGAGTCTGTCTTCACCACCGTCCATCAACGTTTAAGGTCGTGATAGTTTGGTTGGGTGATCCGGGATGCTAGTTCAATTACATCGCATTTTCCATGCCATCCCCTGGTGCTCAAAGGGTTGTGTCATTAAAGTTTTGGGTGCACCTGTATGAATTTTTTTTTTATTAAGATATGAGGTACATATGCATTAGTGCAGCTACCCTAGACTATATGAAGTGGAGTACAGTGTGTCAAAAAAGCTAACTAGGTGATGCTAAGAAATCCCCATCACACAGGATGGTTAGTCATACAGAGGCATGTGATAAGCGGTCTGCACTGGCAGACTCCGGATGCATTTTGAGGATATCAACAACACAAGATTGAATAAGGTAGCAGTGGTAATACAAGTCCCCATCTCGCAGGATGGTTAGTCATACGGAGCCATGTGTTTAATGAATATAATGAACCAATAATAAAAGTCTATGGACTTGGCCCCGAATGTTTCCATTCCAAGTTCATTACTGGAGTGATCTATCTTGAGGTTATCTTGAGATGATTTCGGGGCTTTTTTTTTAGTGTCCCCGCGGCCCGGTCCTCGACCAGGCCTCCACCCCCAGGAAGCAGCCCGTGACAGCTGACTAACACCCAGGTACCTATTTTACTGCTAGGTAACATGGTGAACGATATGAATTCCTGCCTATGATCGTCGCTTTACACCGACCAGTCACCTTGCAAATGAAGCCTCTACTGTTGTGAAGCCGAGCAAGCGAACAGACAGACATTCTTTTTTATAGAGATACAAGACAGGGTGCTCCAGGATGACCCGATCTCTCTGTCTGTTGGTCTGTCTCTTTGCTTCTCTGTTTCCTCTCTCTGTCTCCATTTATCATCGTCTAATTATCAGGTTTGCCTCTGTGTTTTTCTATTTTTGTTTCTCTCTCTCTCTCTCTCTCTCTCTCTCTCTCTCTCTCTCTCTCTTCTCTCTCTCTCTCTCTCTCTCTCTCTCTCTCTCTCTCTCTCTCTCTCTCACACACACTTCTTGAACCTTGATCATAACCTTGATCTGGCCATGTTGGGCAGGTGCCGAACAGCAATTACATGGAAAAATTGGGTGAGGCTAGCCCTAAGCATCTAGCCTCGGACAGACAGACTGACAGAGACACATTTCCATTTATAGATAAATATACGTAATATATTTGTATTTATATTCATACCTGTGCTTTTCGCATGCATATACATACGTGTGCATGTATTAACATGCATGCGGGTTTGAACGTGCATTTGTGCGTTCTCTGGGAAATAAGTTTCAGCCCACGTCCAACTTTCTATTGGGATAACTTGCCATTGGGATATTTACCATCATGAGCCATTGGGTGTCCCCCAATGGAGGGCATCACGGCGACTCCTACAAGTGATCTCATCTTACCAGAAACCCCACTACAGAACGTGAATGGACGAAACCTCGCCCGTGCCTTTCTTTTGACTCAGTGAAAGGATATTTACACCTCCGGCCCTCGCTCGGAACACATACATATTTTTTAAAATTTTCTTTTAATATTCTTCTCGAGATGGGAGTGTCTTTAATCGCCTCGGCACCTTCAGACATCTTATAAATTTTTTTTTAGGAGGGAAGGTCAGAGGTCGAGGGAAAAGCTCCACATATGGAGAAATATATTATTCATTTTTTTTAAGACATTTATATTCAATCAGTTCTTGTGTGGCTTCTGGTCGTGTTGGTGGTAGAGCTATGGAGAGCCGGGAGCTCCAGGGCGTTAATTAATGCTTAACTTACAGTTCTATATATATAACTTATATATATATATATATATATATATATATATATATATATATATGTCGTACCTAGTAGCCAGAACGCACTTTTCAGCCTATTATGCAAGGCCCGATTTGCCTAATAAGCCAAGTTTTCATGAATTAATATATTTTCTCTCATTTTTTTCTTATGAAATGATAAAGCTACCCTTTTCATTATGTATGAGGTCAATTTTTTTTTATTGGAGCTAAAATTAACGTAGATATATGACCGAACCTAACCAACCCTACCTAACCTAACCTAACCTATCTTAATAGGTTAGGTTAGGTTAGGTGGCAGAAAAAGTTAGGTTAGGTTAGGTTAGGTAGGTTAGGTAGTCGAAAAACAATTAATTCATGAAAACTTGGCTTATTAGGCAAATCGGGCCTTGCATAGTTGGCTGAGAAGTGAGTTCTGGCTACTAGGTACGACATATATATATATATATATATATATATATATATATATATATATATAATATATATAATATATATATATATATAAGGCGACGACCTTGAGGAAGTAATGTACAGACCTCTTGAGAATGACCCCCACGAGTAATTGCTCTACTGGTTGATGTGTACTGAGCTTTTCACTCATTGGCAGATAAGATGGAAATGCGTCTTGACTTTGCTTTGATGTCCCATTTGTGACGGCTGTGGTCCCATTCACCAGTCATAATGTCGCTCCCGCTCGCTGCCGCTCAACTCCTGAGAAAGGAAAGAAAAATACATATTTTTCTTGACATAAATATTATATTACCTCTTCGCTGCAGCTACAGGTTTATTAAATAAATCTTGTGGATTGTTTTATGAGTGTTTTATGAGTGTTTTATGATTGTTTTATGAGTGTTTTATTTTATGATTCAACCATTTTCTCGGTAGCGTTGAGGGGTCGTTGTCTAGTGTCTTTTGAGGTCGTTGTCTTGGGTCTATTGAGGTCGTTGTCTTGTGTTTATTGAGGTCGTTGTCTTGGGTCTGTTGAGGGTCGTTGTCTTGTGTTTATTGAGGTCGTTGTCTTGGGTCTGTTGAGGGTCGTTGTCTTGTGTTTATTGAGGTCGTTGTCTTGGGTCTATTGAGGTCGTTGTCTTGGGTCTATTGAGGTCGTTGTCTTGGGTCTGTTGAGGTCGTTGTCTTGTGTTTATTGAGGTCGTTGTCTTGGGTCTATTGAGGTCGTTGTCTTGGGTCTATTGAGGTCGTTGTCTTGGGTCTATTGAGGTCGTTGTCTTGGGTCTATTGAGGTCGTTGTCTTGTGTTTATTGAGGTCGTTGTCTTGTGTTTATTGAGGTCGTTGTCTTGGGTCTGTTGAGGGTCGTTGTCTTGTGTTTATTGAGGTCGTTGTCTTGGGTCTGTTGAGGGTCGTTGTCTTGTGTTTATTGAGGTCGTTGTCTTGGGTCTATTGAGGTCGTTGTCTTGTGTTTATTGAGGTCGTTGTCTTGGGTCTATTGAGGTCGTTGTCTTGGGTCTATTGAGGTCGTTGTCTTGGGTCTATTGAGGTCGTTGTCTTGGGTCTATTGAGGTCGTTGTCTTGGGTCTATTGAGGTCGTTGTCTTGGGTCTATTGAGGTCGTTGTCTTGGGTCTATTGAGGTCGTTGTCTTGTGTTTATTGAGGTCGTTGTCTTGTGTCTTTTGAGGTCGTTGTCTTGGGTCTATTGAGGTCGTTGTCTAGTGTCTTTTGAGGTCGTTGTCTTGTGTTTATTGAGGTCGTTGTCTTGGGTCTATTGAGGTCGTTGTCTTGTGTTTATTGAGGTCGTTGTCTTGGGTCTGTTGAGGGTCGTTGTCTTGTGTTTATTGAGGTCGTTGTCTTGGGTCTATTGAGGTCGTTGTCTTGGGTCTATTGAGGTCGTTGTCTAGTGTCTTTTGAGGTCGTTGTCTTGGGTCTATTGAGGTCGTTGTCTAGTGTCTATTGAGGTCGTTGTCTTGGGTCTATTGAGGTCGTTGTCTTGGGTCTATTGAGGTCGTTGTCTTGTGTTTATTGAGGTCGTTGTCTTGGGTCTATTGAGGTCGTTGTTTTGTGTCTATTAAGGTCGTTGTCTTGTGTCTATTGAGGTCGTTGTCTTGGGTCTATTGAGGTCGTTGTTTTGTGTCTATTGAGGTCGTTGTCTTGTGTCTATTGAGGTCGTTGTCTTGTGTCTATTGAGGTCGTTGTCTTGGGTCTATTGAGGTCGTTGTCTTGGGTCTATTGAGGTCGTTGTCTTGTGTTTATTGAGGTCGTTGTCTTGGGTCTGTTGAGGGTCGTTGTCTTGTGTTTATTGAGGTCGTTGTCTTGTGTCTATTGAGGTCGTTGTCTTGGGTTTATTGAGGTCGTTGTCTTGGGTCTATTGAGGTCGTTGTCTTGAGTTTGTTTCGCGTAACTGCTTTGTTTAGTGTTGTCGTGTCTTGATAGATCTTGGCCTTTTGTTTTCTGTGCTCTGTTCCCTTGTGTTCTTGTTCGTGTACCCTGATATCTAATGTTCTTGCTTACATACCTCGATATCTATTGTTCTTGCTTACGAACAATGATATCTAATGTTGTTTATACACACCATGGATACCTAATGTTCTTACCCTGAAATCTATATTCTCTTGGTCAACGTGCCCTGATTCCTATAGTCTTCTTTCTCACGTACACTGATATCGAATGTTGTTGCTCGTGTACCCTGAAAGCTAATGCATATTACAATCGTGTAATGCCTTTTATCCTGGACCATTAAGCCACTGGCGTAAAGAACACATTATACGCGGCTCGCGACAATGAACATTCACGTAAATGCACTAATTCAGACGTGAAGACTGGAACAATTGTCGTAACATAACAATTAAAATTTCAACGATCGCCAACGCCTCGCTAACTGATTAGAACTATCGGGTTCTAATTAACGTCAGTACCCGGGGTATTTTTCCTCCCCCTCCAGGCTAATGTGGCTTCTAAATATTATTAAAAGTTTGGATGTTTCGGAGGGACAGTTAATAATAAACTGTTTGACTTGTTATCAACCCACTGAAGCAAGGTGTGGAATGCAACAGGCCGATGCTAATTGCAGGTTCCGGAAGTGCAGTTAGAGATAGGTATTGATAGGTGCTCATTAGCATGGGGGGAGGGAAAGTAGAGTTATCTGGAATTAAATCATGGCTAATATCCAGTTACAAATTATGCTGAGCATTTTTTCTACTTTTTTTATATATAAATAACGCCAACGCTGTGATTTTTGTATATCATTGACGAAATCCTGATTTTGGCCGCAGGTTTATAGGGGGATTGAGGGTTTGACTATTTTTGTGTTTTCCCACACGCAGACAATGAACCAATTTCATAGACCTTTGTTTGTGCAGATTGTCTGTTAACGTGTTTGTGTGTGTGTGTGTGTGTGTGTGTGTGTGTGTGTGTGTGTGTGTGTGTGTGTGTGTGTGTGTGTGTGTGTGAGTGTGTGTGGTGTGTGTGTGTGTGTGTGTGTGTGTGTGTGTGTGTGTGTGTGTGTGTGTGTGTGTGTGTGTGTGTACTCACCTAGTTGTCCTTGCGGGGGTTGAGCTGTGGCTCTTTGGTCCCGCCTCTCAACCGTCAATCAACTGGTGTACAGGTTCCTGAGCCTACTGGGCTCTATCATATCTACACTTGAAACTGTGTATGGAGTCAGCCTCCACCACATCACTTCCTAATACATTCCATTTGTCAACCACTCTGACACTACAAAAGTTCTTTCTAATATCTCTGTGGCTCAGTGTGTGTGGGTGTACTCACCTAGTTGTGCTTGCGGGGGTTGAGCTCTGGCTCTTTGGTCCCGCCTCTCAACCGTCAATCAGCCAGAGACAACTGATGTCGGTCTATATATTTTTGTTTGTTAGCGTAGGATGATGTAAAGTTGTTTAACTAGGATGTAATTTTTTTTTTGTATAAAGTTTTCGCATTACTGGCATTAGCAGTGTTGCGAGAACTTTATTAAGGGGGGGAAGGGGAGATGTAACACCGTAAAGGTGTTTTGTATATATATACATATATATATATACATATATATATACATATATATATATATATATATATATATATATATATATATATATATATATATATATATCGTTATTAACCATCAGTAATAGAGTATCACCCTGAATCCTTAATTACATGACAATCATCCACCAATTGTATCAGCCATAACTATCTCTCTGGTCGTCACCGGCTCCACCAATCACCATTATGGGTGTAACTAAACCTCATCACCAGTTTCCAATCACCGCTGAAGGAAGAATTCCTAATATATACCTGCACAAGACTCCTTCCAAGCGTCCCAACTGCCCCATTGAGGCCATACCAACTTCTCTTGACGATAAAAGTTTCTTGTTGTTGGATCTGATGGATCTGAAGGGTAAAGAAAATATGTCTTAAGCAAATGTTGGGCATTAGAATGTGCATGATCCCTCGCGATGAAGAGTGTCTTGGGGGAGAGAGAGAGAGAGAGAGAGAGAGAGAGAGAGAGAGAGAGAGAGAGAGAGAGAGAGAGAGAGAGAGAGAGAGAGAGAGAGAGAGAGAGAGACAGCAAGACAGAGACAGAGAGACAGAGATTGAGAACAAGTTAACTCATTTTCGTATGTGTGAACGTGTGGACGTTCATCATCATATGAATATGAATGTGTGGAAAAAAGTCAATGCATACATATAAACACGTTCAATTGCTGCATATTGTTGCTACATGTTGTCTCTAGGTCCTCTGAACCTGTAACTTCACCTTAATTACTAAGCTTTGAAAGGCAACAACGAGGGTAGAGTTAGAACAAACTTTCAATATCCTGCAGATGGATCTCCAGGGAACGGGCAAGAAGGGGGAGGCAAAATGAATGAGAGAAAACCTGAGAACGATCAAGAATCAATTAAGCCATTTGTTATAACAATGGGCAGAGTTTCTTTCACCCTATGCCCCTGTTACCTAGCAGTAAAATAGGTACCTGGGTGTTAGTCAGCTGTCACGGGCTGCTTCCTGCGGGTGGAGGCCTGGTCGAGGACCGGGCCGCGGGGACACTAAAGCCCCGAAATCATCTCAAGATAACTTCAAGATATACAACTATCAGCATTTCCTTGACCACCTGGGGCCAGATTCACGAAAGCTCTTACGCAAGCACTTACGAACCTGTACATCTTTTCTCAAACTTTGGCGGCTTTGTTTCCACTTATAAACAGTTAATGAGCTCCGAAGCACCAGGAGGCTGTTTATAACAATAACAACAGTTGAATGGAAGTTTTCATGCTTGTAAACTGTTTAATAAATGTAATCAAAGCCGTCAAAGATTGAGGAAAGATGTACACGTTCGTAAGTGCTTGCGTAAGTGCTTTCGTGAATCTGGCCCCTGGACCAGGACTAACCAAGCATGAACGCAACCACTTACGACCCAAGTTACGACCCAATTACAGGTTACGAAACCTGTACATCTTACCTCAATCATGGCGGCTTTGTTTAGCTTTATTAAGCAGTTTATCCAAAGCTGATCGAGGTTGTTTATGACTGTAAAAACCTCGGGTTGTGAAGTTTCGAAGCTCGTCAGTTGTTGAATTCTAAACAAAGGTGGCATGATTATGGAAAGATGTACAGGTTTCGTTAGTGGTTGCGCAAATACTTGATGAATCCTGGCCCATGAATGCTGGAAACCTGCCAATGTTGTGCTGATCTCCAGGGCAATCCAGGGATAACAGATTCTCTCGTTCAACCGGATATACAACAGCATTTTATCGTTGTTCTAGCCAGTAAGAAGGGCTAGAACAAGGGTAAGGGTGGACGGAACAAGGGTAAGGGTGGACGGAACAACGGTAAGGCTGGCTGGAACAACGGCAAGGCTGGCTAGAACAACGGTAATGGTGAACGGAACAAGGATAAAGCTGAATGGAACAACAGGAAATCATACCTTATAGTTCACACTTGATTCTATGAAAATCGTTCGGGGAACACTTACAAATAATAATAATATTTGTTCCAGAATTTATCTACACCAACCAGCCTTTATCTCCAGCATTTTCATCTTCAAAGTCTCCAACTCTGACTTTTACCTGTCACTATCTCAGCCTTAGTGACCTGAGAATTCACAATCTTTCAAGAGGATTTATGTGATCGTGAGAGGACGACCCACCACCATGAAGATCTATGATGTAACTTCCGGACAGGTACATTTAAAACCACTTAGAGAATTTGGAAGAAAATATATCTAATTGCTCTTGCAGTATCATTGGTGCAGGTAATTTGTCCTTGAAGCCATCAAGCCGACACATTAGTTTTAACGATCCCAGTGCCAGCTGGGGTTAGATGGAGGAATAAAAGGCATTTGTTTGTGTGACGGGAAAGTGTTGGAGTGTAGATGTTCGGCAGTCCTCCAATGGCAAGCACAATTAGGTGAGTACAGTGACGTCATGCTGGCTTTCCTGACAATATGGCGGCAAATTTAACCTTAACATCCACTTTCCCAGAGTTGGAAAACCTCATTTTTAGCTTTTCTTTGCAATAATGCTAAAGATTTTTATTAGACGACAAAGTATGACACAAGATTTACTCCAGTAAATTTACAAAATGATTTCATATGATATTTAAGTGGGAAAAAAAGGCTAGCATATTATTTTTAAGTGAGATTAAGAAAAGTAAGATATTTTTTATGATTCTTGTCAGAAATATTTTTGTTTTTAAACCGATTGTGTGAACTTTCTCGTATTAAGCGAGACGTGAACCGCACGCATAGTTCGAACTCTTAATTCGAACTCAGCATTTGGCTATCCAGGGCACTGACTAACATAGTTACGTTACTGGCCGGGTGAACTGGCATCCAGGATTGGACTGACAATTTGATCACCGGCTGGGTGGTTGGACATTACTTCTGAAATTATGCATGGGTCACGCTGTGAATTTTTATGCCCGAAGCTACGTGAACTTTGACATCAATTTTCGAAATAGGTTCGAAAATTTATTATCGAAAATTTATTTGGAAACCTATCACTCTTTGACTAACGCGTGAATAGGTCTACACAAACAAATACATGTGCCTTTCATATCACATATGGCAGCTATGAAGTACATACTGATACTGAAGTACTATGAAGTACGTACATAGCTTTGAGTATCGTGTATCCTAGCCAGCTCTGTGCCAATATTGCACACACACACACACACAAAATATGAATAATAACGTATAATATTTATTTCCATATTTTCTCTAACGGTAAATGCGGCTCCCGCAATTTATCCTTCGTGTTGTATCTTGCTAATTTTAAGCTGTAGGAAAATCCTCGCAGATAGTGATGGAGCAGACGCAGGATTTCCAGTGATTGCATACGGGTAGGAGGGGGTGGGGGAGGCTGTCTGCTGCCTGACCCTTCTGTCTGCTGCCCGACCCTGAGAACCCTCCACGGACGCTACCTATCCCTCCACGGACACTAACTATCCCTTCACGGACGCTAACTATCCCTCCACGGACATTAGCTATCCCTTCACGGACGCTATCTATCGTTCCACGGACGCTAGCTATCCCTCCACGGACACTAACTATCCTTACACGGACGCTATCTATCCCTCCACGGACGCTAGCTATCCCTCCACGGACGCTATCTATCCACGGACACTAGCCACCCTTCAGTGCAGACCATCCACCATTACTTAGCGTCAAAAAAACACCTTTAATCTGAAAATTAATCCGGCACAAGAAATAAGAACTAAAGTAAATAATGCTAAAATTGGAAGCGATGGAAATATAGTTTTCTTACTGGACGTTTTGGCGTAAAACTCGCCAATAGAACAAAGTTTCGGAAATATTTCCACTTCTTTCCGTGGGTATGCACAAAATTTGTTTTGAAAATGAGAGCTCTCTGAGGCTAGGCTTCAAGCCGGGCTACGCCGGTAATAACTTGCCTGCGAATCTGGACGAGCAGGGAAGAGTAAAGCAGGCAAGGGTGAAGAGGCATGAGTAAAGCAGGCAAAGGTGAAGCTGGCATGAGTAAAGCAGGCAAGGGTGAAGCTGGCATGGATGAAGTTGGGTACGTGCACCATGTTGTGCTCGTACCCATCATCAGTTAGTTGTTAAGAACTGGTTACAGCTAGCACCTATAGGGTCTAGCCTCCAACCTTAAACCGAGAATTGTAATTTATAGATATAGATGTATATATAGTACTCATCATCCATCTACACTATAGGGGTATAGCACATTAATACTAATGATATACTCAGCGATAAACGAGATCTTGCCTCATCGTCCATGAACCTCAAATTAATGCAGGGGGAGTAGCTCCACCGTCTCCGTGTTCAATTGAAATGAAATTGAAATAAGTTTATTGAGGTAAAATACACACAAAGGGATGAGGTAGCTCAAGCTATTGTCACCCCGTTCAGTACACGTGTTAATACATACATAGACACACATCACAAACAATAAACATATTACCGAACATTCTGAGAGATAAACATATAATTTCCTTCCGTGTTCAAAGGACGTTGTTACGACAACCATCTGCTGCCTTTGTCAGTCTTCAAGCTTCGCTCAGCCCTGACTCCAACATCATCTTTCTCGACTGTGAAAACAGCTGTGACCTCTCCTGACCCCACTACGTTGGCACTGCAGTTTCTTCTTCACGTCTGAACCTCTCACACTGGTCCAGATACGGTGCAGCACTGCATTCACTGCACAATAGTTTGTGGCCGCCAATAAACCACCATTAATCGAATATCTATACATCTACTTTCCCCAATACTTTCAAAATGTTTTTTTTTTTCATGGATACTTCAAGTTATTTCATTGTGTTTTTACATTATATTATCTTTTGTTCTATGGAACTATTATCAGTTTGTAGCCTTTTTTACCCCCTAAAGAGACTTCCTATACTTGGGAGATACATAAATGGTTTAATTACCTGAGAGACAAGATAAGGGACTCGCCTGGGAGACAAGATAAGGGACTCGCCTGGGAGACAAGATATGGGACTCGCGTAGGAGACAAGATAAGGGACTCGCCTGAGAGACAAGATAAGGGACTCGCCTAGGAGACAAGATAAGGGACTCGCCTAGGAGACAAGATAAGGGACTCGCCTAGGAGACA
>NC_091191.1:10452423-10494923 GCF_040958095.1 Procambarus clarkii
GGGGGTGGGAGCGTCGGGGATTGAACGCCGACCTGCATGAAACGAGACCGTCGCTCTACCGTCCAGTCCAAGAGGTTGGAGGTGAGGTCATATAGAGGTCAAGGTTCGCAACAAGAATAAATATTTACGTGATATATCACCCCCCCCCCCTTCCTCAAACATTATTTCTTTATCCAATGTTTTGTAATCGTTTGTAGTGTCAGTGTTGGTTCTTGCAGGCCGGCGTTCGATACCCCATGGTTCATGTTGGGCACCGGCTATTCCTTTACTCTACTCTTAAACTTCTTTAGGCTTTCCCCTATAGTCACACAAGCGTGGCTGAGCACTTTATTTCCTTTCCTTTTGTTCCTTCATTTGAGTAATTTCCCTGTACTTGAGTAGTTTTTTTCCTTTAGTAATTTGCTACAGGTCAGTTTAGGGACGATTTTGAGCCTTTAAGGCACTGTGCCTCGCTGGTTTTCTATGACTGCAAAGGAAAAACAAATATGAGAACTGCCTATTGTCTTGCAGCTATTATTTACAACAACGGCCGGAGCAATATCCATTGCACCAGACCTTTATGTTGTTAAGCCGCCACTGAGTTCCAATTACAGTGGCACTTCCATTATACTCTTCCCAAAACTTACAAGAGATTGAGCGCGGTAAGTGGTTTGCGCGCGCCTCGGACCTCGGCCATGAATTCACCGGCCAATACTGTCCTACCGTGGGCATGCAAATGGGTGCAGAATTCTGTAGGTTAGCGGGCAGATTCACGAATCAGTTACGCAAACACTTACGAATCTGTCCATCTTTTCTCAATCTTTGACGGCTTTGTTTACAATTATTTAACAGTTAATGAGCTCCGAAGCACCAGGAGGCTGTTTATAACAGTAACAACAGTTGATTGGGAAGTTTTCATGCTTGTAAACTGTTTAATAAATGTAACCAAAGCCGTCAAAGATTGAGGAAAGATGTACACGTTCGTAAGTACTCGCGTAACTGCTTCGTGAATCTGGGTCCTGAACGTGAGTCAGCTGAGAAGTGATCGAGATTTTTATGTAGTGTATGTATGCTACATACACAAATATATATTTGTGTATGTAGTCGAGTGTTGTATGCAAGCTAAAATGCGCTGTCCCTCAGGCCTGGCTGTCTTGAAGGGGTGATGTCCAGGGCTTATGAAATGAACACTGTCGACAGTACTGACCCCATGATGAAAATGTGAACATTTAAGATACTTTCTTGTTCTCCGTGTGTGAGTAGAACGGGTGGAGAGAACAGAGTCAAGTTCTACTTACAGCGATCAGGGTTTGTTCTCCGGTCACTCAGTGTTCTCCAAAACTGTGAGCAGTAATAGCCATAATTTTTCATATTTTCAAGAAATGTTCGCCGGGCACTCGTTAATTTTCTGTCAAGCAGTTCACTAGGATTGGTTAAAACTAGACACAGGCCAAGCCACAGTTGGGGTTAGGCCTAGGGTGATTGTAACGGAACACAGAAGTGCTCTATCCAAAAGAGGCAGAGCCTATGAGTTGATTCAAAGACTGTACTCTATAGTAGAAAGATTCAGGATTGTGTTGGCTGGTTGCCTAATATGGAAAAGTGTATGTTATTGTAGATGTAGAATTCAGAGGAATTCACTGTGGATAATGTACTAAAGAAACTCCTAAGTTCCTGAAAGATTAAAAGTGCCTTGTCCCAATATTCAGTGCATGACTGCAAATTGCCTTGAGATTAGAGAATCTTAACTTGTCAGAATGTCCTCCAGTGTAATTGTAGCGTGTTGAATAAGCTCACTTCAGTTGTGACCTGAAAGTGTCCATGCTCTCGTCATTTGAACCGATTCTCTCAAAGCTGCTTATATTAATTTAATGATCCTCCTTGTTACCGTCTCTGATGTCATTGTCAATTACCTTCACGGTCAACTTTGCGTACCATGGCGGTATGGTTGACTAAAACTAAACATGTGACTAAAACATTGACGAACGATTAACTCGGCTAATCTTGAGGTTATCTTGAGATGATTTCGGGGCTTTTTAGTGTCCCCGCGGCCCGGTCCTCGACTAGGCCTCCATCCCCAGGAAGCAGCCCGTGACAGCTGACTAACACCCAGGTACCTATTTTACTGCTAGGTAACAGGGGCATAGGGTGAAAGAAACTCTGCCCATTGTTTCTCGCCGGCGCCTGGGATCGAACCCAGGCTAGCCAATCACAGTATATGTTAAAAAAGTGATTCTTGAAGTAAACACTAAGTGAAGTACATTATGAGACAAAGGAAACAAAAGTGCTGTGATCTGAGAAGCAAGTGCATTATAAGATAATGCACAGCTAACTACTAACTACTCATGCACAGGTGAGTAGTTAGGCTGCTCAGTCTCCGGAGGGCGTGAGAGACTCAGGTGAGTACCAGGTATACTGTTACTCATCTCACCTGAACCATCAAACAAATTCCCACAAAGAAAAAGCTTGATGCGGAAAATCTGAGATAATATCCAGGTGGCGCTACTGAGGATTAGAACTTAATTTAGCAAAGGTCGCAATCACTGGTAGCGGCGAATGTGCACTAGTGTGAGAAGAGGAAATATATATATATATATATATATATATATATATAATATATATATATATATATATATATATATATATATATTATTAAATATGACCGAAAAAGTAAGATTAATAATTCTAACACGAATTTTCTCAATCTTTCGTACATTTCTTTTCACTGTTGGAGGTAAATCAAAAATCAATTCTCCAAAATTCATTTTTATTTCTAGTCTGACGCGACACGAGCGCGTTTCGTAAAACTTATTACATTTTCAAAGACTTTAGTTTACAAATACACAACTGAATAGAACTTACGCATCTCCGACTTTGTTTATATCTACATTTGAGTGAGGTGGATGGGGTGAGGTGGCATTAATAGGGTATTAATTTCATCAACACAAGACAGAACAAGAGGTGGCATTAATAGGGTATTAATTTCATCAACACAAGACAGAACACGAAACAATGGGTATTGAATAGAAGTGATTGTAGAAAGCCTATTGGTCCATATTTCTTGATGCTTCTATATTGGAGCGGAGTCTTGAGGTGGGTAGAATATAGTTGTGCATTAATTGGCTGTTGATTGCTGGTGTTGACTTCTTGATGTGTAGTGCCTCGCAAACGTCAAGCCGCCTGCTATCGCTGTATCTATCGATGATTTCTGTGTTGTTTACTAGGATTTCTCTGGCGATGGTTTGGTTGTGGGAAGAGATCTCTTTCGGTCATATTTAATAATATATGTCTACAGGAAAGACTGCTACCAAAATATACTAATATATATATATATATATATATATATATATATATATATATATATATATATATATATATATATATATATATATATATATATATATATATATATATATACTTCGCCTAAGCCTCGTAAGTCGCAGAAAACGTCAATATTTCAGTGCTTATAATTTATGTAAAGCAGCGGAACTTGGACGCTGTGATCGATAGCATCGTGGACTGTGAAGATAAGATGTCACAATATTGGGTGAAGATCTCAAGCTTTAATCTGCTTCTATCAGCTTCTAAGCTTGACTGACTTTGCGAACGGAAAGCTAGACCTGAAGAGGCAACTATATCTCCCCCTTCTCTGCTACTAAATCAGCAGAGAAGGTCCGTGTCCAAGCTCTGACTTGAAATGGGTTAGATGAAATTGTCCAGAAGGAAATACTCAAGGACACGCCCACCCTGGAAGTAATAAAACTACCCGAAACAAATTTAAATTTCTATATACACCAGAACACGCATGGAGAACAATTTATTTCGAGGTTCAACAGTAACTGATTAAAGTTACTGTTTCCTTAGACTGATCAAACAGGCTGTTGGACGACGCTCGCAGCCTGACGTATGAATCACAGCCTGATTGACCAGGTAATGATCGACCCTAGATGGAAGTTTTGTAACTTCACAATGGAATATAAGCACACAGTGCTTTAATAGATGGAAGCTTGCGACTCAGATGATCACAAGTGACGTTAAAAAGTTTTCTTTTAGCGTGAGGGTCGTGGATAAGATAAAATGAACAGGTTGTAGAAGGTTGTAGAAGCAGACACCATTCTTAATTTTAAAAGTAGATATGGTAGGGAAATTGGTTGGGATGCAGTGCTTTAGACAACCAGCGGATAGAAAAGCTGGGTCCTAGAGCTAATGCTCAATCTTACAGGCGCAAATAGGTGCATTCACACACACACACACACACACACACACACACACACACACACACACACACACACACACACACACACACACACACACACACTCAATCCTGTTCATGTATTGTGAAGAGGTCTGGGACACGCGAGCAACACCAGCACTGTGTTTCATATCCCACAACCCCCAGGAGTAATGCCAAGCCTCCAAGAATAGTCCCACAAAGCTCCCCAAATAGTACCATACCTCCAAGAGTAGTCCCATACCCCTCCCAGAGTACAATAGTCCCATAACCTCCACAAGTAGTCCCTAAGTATCAAGACTAGTTCCACAACCACCTTCCCCCCCCCCAAAAAAAAAAAGCTAGTCCCACACCCTCCAATACAACCAATAAATAAGCGAATGGATAAAAAATATATATCTAAAATTTTATCTCATGTTATATCTTAGATACCTATACATGCTGGGGGTTTGTCTGGTGGCAGCAGAGATGCAATATAGCAGTAGAATATTAGAACATTTCGAACCAATTAGGAAAAGCATCAGGTAATACATAGATATGATGGATATTTCAAGGAAACCATAGATAATTTAGGCCAGGCTTTTTTTTTTTTTTTTTTTACCGTTGTCCTCCCCCCCCCCAACAGGAGTCCGTACAACGGGGGCAACAGCGGTAATAGTTACACACAAATTGCATAGCAAAACTTTCCAATTAAAACCATTCTCCAGGTAAATGCGATCCAGGTGAGTTTTATATGCTCAATATACCTGGGGCCGATATTGGCAGGGAACAGTACACATCTACAGGATATTATTGGGTGAACAGTCTTCACAGTCGTTGCAGGCGATGAGTCACAATAACGTGGCTGAAGTATGTTGACCAGACTTGAGAATGGTCCAGGACGGACCGAAACGTCGTCGTCGTCCCTTCAACTTCTAGTGTGTGGTCTGGTCTTCACAGTCGTTGTACCAGGTCATTTACAAAGCCTTCAACAACCCTATTGCAAGGGTTCTTAACCGAGGGGAGAGGGGGGGTAGGGGGAATCTATTTGAGGGGTGGCAAACAAATAATTGGAGGTTATGGGACTCGATCTCTGAACACTTTAAAAATAAAGCTGTTGCTAGAGTAGATTTAACAAATCTATTGTGAGCACGGGCTCACCATAGCCCGTGCTAGTTGGAACTTTTGTACCGAGTTGCTGAATCTGAAGCAACAACAATTAGATTTAAAATGTAGATGTTTATCTCTCTGAATGTTTGGTAATATGTTTATTGTTTGTGATGTGTGCATTTGTATGTATTAACACGATGTACTGAACGGGGTGAGAATAGCTTGAGCTACCTCATCATTTTGTGTGTATTTTACCTCAATAAACTTATTTTAATTTCAATTTCAATGTCAACAGTACGGGTAGATGCTGTTCGGTTTCTAGGTATCCATATGCAAAGGCAAGCCAAAGCTATCGACATATTTTGACATCGTACGTAATAGGATGGCGGGTGATGACTTCGACAGTCTGGCGAACTGGTTAAGCGACACCTTTCAAACAATATTTTTTTGTTGAATTGAAAAGTTGAAAAAAAAACATTTTCCTTGGGTGACATTCGCTTCATTCCTGGAGGAAGAGAGTGAAGGTGTTCGCTCCCTGTTGAACAAAGGTGTTGATTGGCTGTGTTTAGCGTTGGTCTTAATGGCCTATATACCATCCTATGAAAAGTTATTAAAGGGCCACCCAAAACCTGCCGCCCAATTAGCACGGCAAATAATCCTCAACATAGTTCAGAGGTAAAGTATATTCTGAGCATATTTACACAGAGAAGCACGGTATACCTTCTGGTGTATGTCTCGTTATTGTGTGGTAGTTACAAGGGGACGCAATAACCCCGGTCGTCATTGCGGTAACTATTGTGGCACTTTTTTAATTGAACACACACACACACGCGTCCAATAATTGTCCTCCAGCGAGGCCATTCCAAATTAATTTTCCATCCATACTATTAATTTTTACCAAATTCCGGATATATTGTCAACCATGCGTTCTGACCAAGCATTATATATATATATATATATATATATATATATATATATATATATATATATATATATATATATATATATATATATATATATATATATACATAAAGGTAAGCTATAATACGAAAATAGAAATTATCCTCCCATTTCCCATCTGAAACTTTAATTCTCTCTTAACAATTTTGTTTACAAATTCACGTAAATTGTAGTGTAGACTTTTACTTTGAAATAACATCAGAGACGAACTCATTAGCCCCCCAAATAGCGCTTTATTACTCTTAAACAATGCAACTAGATTTGTTTTTTCATTACGGCTCAGGAAGAAGAAAGGCAGACTGCTCTCAGAGAAAACCTTGTTAAATGCATTTTGTTATTTAGTTGCACACGTGCATCATTGCAATTAAATATGCAATTATTAAATGTTGTATTCTCGTTGGTACGCTGGAAGTCAGATAACATTTAGTGAACTATATGTACAGCTTAGCTTAGTCTTTATACAAACAGTACGTTTATACTCCTTTAGCTCTTATTATCTTTCAACGTCGTTTTCACACACACACACACCAGCCTGGGGGCCTGACAGCCTGGTGGATAGCGCGCAGGACTCGTAATTCTGTGGCGCGGATTCGATTCCCGCACCAGGCAGAAACAAATGGGCAAAGTTTCTTTCACTCTGAATTCCCCTGTTACCTAGCAGTAAATAGGTTCCTGGGAATTAGTCAGCTGTCACGGGCTGCTTCCTGATGTGAGTGTGTGTAGTGTGGGGAAAAAAAAGAAATAAAGTAGTAGTAGAAACAGTTGATTGACAGTTGAGAAGCGGGCCGAAAGAGCAAAGCTCAACCCAGGAAGCACAACTAGATGAATACACACACACACACACACACACACACACACACACACACACACACACACACACACACACACACACACACACACACACACACACATACACACACACACATACACACACACATATATACACACACACACACACACACACACACACACACACACACACACACACACACACACACACACACACACACACACACACACACATACACACACACATATACACACACACATACACACACACATACACACAGACACATATACACAGACAAATATACACAGACACACATACATTCATGATAACAACGTACAACATACGGGCTTGGAAGGAGTGGGGAGGTGAGGTGAAGGGACCAAACCAAACATAAGGTAAGGGAGGACAGGCCCAATTAACAAAGGGAAAGGTAGGGGTAAGGCTCAATCAAACATTGGGTAAGGCATTTGGGTAAAACTCAGGTGAATGTGGACAATGACGTTTCTACCTCGGTAGAGACCTTATAATCCTTGGATCTTGATATAGTCCTTATAGTCTATATAGTTATAGTCCTGATATAGACCTTGATATAGTCCTTATAGTCCCTATAGATGCTTGGTGAGGTCTAGGTTTGTGTGCTGGCAAGGAAGCAGTCATTATTCTGTATATTTAGGCTAGATCTTTTTTTCTCTTTATAAGTTTATCTTCGAGGATTTACAATCTTCTTTGTCTAATCTTTGTCTAATCTAAGGATTTTTGTCTAATCTACTAGCATGTTCCTATTCTAAGTTGTGTTATGCCCACTAGAGTTTCTAGAGGGCATAACAGCTTGTAGAGGGCAAGTTAGTCTTCTTGAAAGACATAGATTAGATTAGGAATGATTAGGAATATAAAAAAGAACACATATGAGGCTGTCTTTAATATAAGTTAAGTAATTGTTATGGTAATCACTGTTAACAACTATAAAAAGCTAATCTGAGGAGTAATTTCCCCCGGCGAGTTTCAACAGAACTTTTTACGAGTAAACACAAGTTTTCAAGAGTTTGCGTTCATTACCCGAAGATTAAGGCGCGGCGCTCGCAAGTTTACCTCCCTAGCTACACACACACACACACACACACACACACACACACACACACACACACACACACACACACACACACACACACACACACACACACACACAAAAGTTTCCAAAAGCCAATGCTCGATCCTGCAAGCACAAATAGGTGAATACAAATAGGTGAGTACACACACACACACACACACACACACACACACCCCCACACACACACACACACACACTCACACACACACACACACACACACACACACGCACACGATAACGACGAACAAGATATTATGAGGATGAACAAAGTAGATGTAGAAGCATTGTTCAATTTAAAGATAAAGTAGTAGGACATAATTGGAAACTGAAAATACAGATGAGTTACAGAGATGTAAGAAAAAAACTTATTCAATCTAAGAATCGTAAATAAGTAGAACAGACTAGAAGAGGAAGTTATGAAGACAATGTTAAACGTGAGTAGTTTGAATGTAAATATGATAAAAAAAAACGAGGAAAATGAGGCTCTTCATTGAACTAATGCGTTCAAAACGCGGGTTTAAGATCGCATACTCAATCCTGTATGCATAACAAGTTGAGTATACCTAGGCATCTACCTAAATGAAGAAAGACATAGAAGAAGACATAGAGAAGAAAAAGTTTGAGGTACCACTAGGAGCCAGTGACCAGAGGGTTATCGTGGTATGGACCAGCGGGTTATCGTGGTAGGGACCAGCTGGTTATCGTAGTAGGGTCCAGCGGGTTATCGTGTTAGAGTCCAGCGGGTTATCGTGTTAGGGTCCAGCGGGTTATCGTGGTGGGGTCCAGCGGGTTATCGTGTTAGGGTCCAGCGGGTTATCGTGTTAGGGACCAGCTGGTTATCGTGGTAGGGACCAGCGGGTTATGGTGTTTGGTTACACTCTAGAACTAAGAGGAGTTGGAAAGAGGACAAGGCGCGCGATGGGACCGCAGGAGGTTATCTTGGTTATCTTGAGATGATTTCGGGGCTGTTTTTAGTGTCCCCGCGGCCCGGTCTTCGACCAGGCCTCCACCCCCAGGAAGCAGCCCGTGACAGCTGACTAACACCCAGATACCTATTTTACTGCTAGGTAACAGGGGCATAGGGTGAAAGAAACTCTGCCCATTGTTTCTCTCCGGCGCCCGGGATCGAACCCGGGACCATAGGATCACAAATCCAGCGTGCTGTCCGCACGGCCGACCGGCTCCCTAGGAGGGCTAGGGATTATTTATACAGGCAGTATTTATTATTTATTATTATTCTGAGACTGAAATGGAGAGACAGTCAGCATTGCTGTGATGGAACTCATAATACAGAAATGCCAGTAGGCACACGGGAGACATCTCCCGTCACACAGGGTGCAGTCGCACCTCCACAGATCTCCAGTATCAGCTCTTGATACTGGTAATGGCTCAAAAGGGCCACCACTTACGGGCTATTCATGCCCGTGCCACCTTTTGGGTGGCTTAATCTTCATCAATCAATCCAGTAGGCAACGGAACAGTTCATACATCTCAGGAGAGAAGTGGACACAAGTGGATATGATAACTACCTCCAAGATCTTGAAGGGAATAGTCAAAAGTGAATAAAGGAATCCTATTGATATTAAAAAGTGGGTAGAACAAGTTGAAGATGCAGTTGAGTCGTAGAAGTGTAAAGAATCTCACGTTCCCTATACAGGCAAGCGGAATGCATTCAAGGAAGATGTTGTTAAAGCCAATTCCCACCCATCCAATTCTTTAAAGAGAAATATGACAAGAGCTTTAATGCTGTGTGACAGAGCTATAGACCTCCGTAGCCAGTGTAGGTTAACACTATACACGGTGGAGCGGCGCAGCATGTCAGGGATGCCAGAGATGAAGGGAATGTACAGACCAATGTGGTAGAGAGAGAGAGAGAGAGAGAGAGAGAGAGAGAGAGAGAGAGAGAGAGAGAGAGAGAGAGAGAGAGAGAGAATTTTTTTTTGGTTCAACAGGAGGATAAAGCCGTTCAAAAGCTGATGCTCAAGCTTAAGAAAGAATCAGATACAAAAGTTAGGAAAGAGATGAACATTTGATAAATGATTGTATGAAATAAGCAAGAAATGGGAGAGGAAATCAGCCGAAATAGAAGCATTACAGGAAACTCATAGAGAAACAGAGATTCAATGATGCTAAACAGTTGGTTGATACCTGGTTGATGGGGTTCTGGGAGTTCTTCTACTCCCCAAGCCCGGCCCGAGGCCAGGCTTGACTTGTGAGAGTTTGGTCCACCAGGCTGTTGCTTGGAGCGGCCCGCAGCCCCACATACCCACCACAGCCCAGGAGAAACTGTCAGAAACAGTGCCAGGAGAAACTGCTTAAACAGAAGGATGAGAAATGTCTAAAAGAAACAACTTGAGAATCTTATTGAGAGATGCGAGCTAGAACTAGCTGGAAGATAATCACTGATAACATAGTCAGGAAATACTAGGAACCATAGAGACTAAACTTGAAGGCCTCCACCCTAATAATGGGAATATTTGAGCCCAAATAGTCAAACACAAAGATTAAGTAGAAGATCAACAGCAATAAGTGTTTGCTTTACTAATTGAAAACTCAATCTATGAAAAAAGCAGACAAGGGAATTTGGTCCAGAAAAGAAAGAACACCGGTTATCCAAGGCCTAACTAAGTCAACAATCATCTACTTGATCAAACTCCTCCCCCCCCCCCATGTACGTTGCTCCTGTACCAACCGGTGTGAAAAAAACAGCCGTGCGCAGTGTCATCCTAAGGTAACTCACCTGTATGAAGAATACAACGATATATATATAATTAATATTTAGTTTACACTGTAAACAAATATTTATATGGGTAAAGATTCTCATTCCTGGAAGGACTTGATAGAAGTCTGTAGGGGTTTCCCAGAGCATGAAGGGATTTTTAAGGACACTTAAAATCCTTAAGATCCTGAAACAAATAGACAGTTTCTTTCACCCTGATGCACCTGTTCACCTAGCAGTAAATAGATACCTGGGAGTTTAGACAGCTGCTACGGGCTGCTTCCTGTGGGGTGTGTAACAAAAAAGGAGGCCTGGTCGAGGACCGGGCCGCGGGGACGCTAAGCCCCGAAATCATCTCAAGATAACCTGTGATGGACGTGGACTAAGATATGTAGACTGACGTGTAGTGTCTCTCGCATCTCTCACCTTAAACAACAATCAGGCTTGAAGAGAGTCCAGAAGTTTTCCACAAGTTTGATTTCCTTAAAAAATTCATCCGTGAGGAATGGCTAAGGAAGATAGACACACATGACAATATGTGGGTAAAATGGGTAAGGTGACATGATCCCAACATACAAAATTATTAGGGACTAATAAAGTAGAATAATACAAACTACACATAAAAAACCCGGAAGTACTTAATAACGTACACTGTAGGTATATGTTAAAAGCCTAAATGATCCATCAGGACGTAAGGGTAGTTAGCAATTGGAGCTGGGAAAGAGGTGAACCAGTTTAATTGATGAAACAGCATCAAGAGTAATTACAATACGAAGCAAAAGGACTGGGAACTATGCAATAAATGACCGAAGGTTAAAAGGCGGGGCCCAGAAGCTGAAGTTCGCCATGCGAGCACATATAGATGACTACACATCGACTAGTATTCAGACAATTTCCAGTATCAAACATTGACACTACTCTGTCAAATAACATCAAAATTTCCTGCTTTTCTAAACAATATATTTTGTCCCCTGGATGTAATCCAGATTTTCAACAAAGGGAATTATGATTAGCATATAATCTTGTGTACTTACTCCCACCGTAAAAATCCGGTTCATTAGGGTTTCCACTCGATGAAAACGACAAATAGAGAAATGTATAAATGTTGTGTCAACGACAAAGAATATTTGTTTGTTTGTTATGATGCTTTAAATTAATTAGATATGGTGTGTGTGTGCATCTTGTCCCAGTCAAGCCTTGTAAGACTCAAGTCTTACAAGCCTTGTAAGTCATAGAGAAGCAAGACTTGTCCTAGACGAGGAACTGCTATTGGCCTATGTGGCCCGTCAATGTCTCCCATTGGTCTTTGAAGCACGTCAGTGTCTCCTATTGGTCTTTGTAGAACGTCAGAGTATTTACAACTGAACCCTGTAGCCAATCAGTGTCTGCCATTGGTCCTTTTAACCCATTAGAGGGTCTACCATTGGTCCTTGTAGCCCGTCAGAGGGAATTCCATTGGTCCCTTTAGTCCACCAAAGAATCTGCCATTGGTTCATGCAGCTTGTCAGAGAGTCACTTCAGCTACTACCTTACAATACCGTATATTAATGAATTTCAGCAATGCATATGGGTTAAAAAAATTCTACGTTGAATTCAGTATATTAAAGCATTGTGGGCTCGTATATTGTTGTTTTAAGACTTGCTAATTCGTATACCGTTAATCAAAGTTTCGCTGCAATGTAAACTTTTATCAAAGCTTCGCTATGTAAACCGTTTATCAAAGCTTCGTTGCAATGTAAACTTTTATCAAAGCTACGCTGCTATGTAAACCGTTTATCAAAGCTTCGCTGCTATGTAAACCGTTTATCAAAGCTTCGCTGCTATGTAAACCGTTTATCAAAGCTTCGCTGCTATGTAAACCGTTTATCAAAGCTTCGCTGCTATGTAAACCGTTTATCAAAGCTTCGCTGCTATGTAAACCGTTTATCAAAGCTTCGCTGCGCTTGTATACCGTTTAACGCGGCGGGCGTGTTAGGCTATGTCTAGAACATGGCTCCCAGCCGGCGGAAAATTCTCAAGGGAACACGATGCGTTGTTGTTTTTAGCCATTAACTGTGTTTACGCTTCCCAACAGCACAGGAGTCCTGCTTTCGTCGGCTTCTCTTCGTATAACGTGCCGCTGACATGTTTGGTTAGCTCTCGTCTCTCTTCTCTCATAATTATCGTATTTGCTGGCGGGTAGGACGGGTGTTTTTTGATCCACCACCAGCCGAGTGTGTGCTGTGTTTACATGCACAAAAACACATGTTCTTCCCTACAAAAGCACGTGTTTTTTCTTTCAAAAGCACATGTTTTTCCCCCTTATGAAACTACATGTTTTCTTCCAGTACAAGCACGTGAACATCACTTTTTAATCGATGTATGATTAATAATAGTATCATTATTTCTTTAAATATCCTTGAAAAATAGATGCGTCTTGTATGCAAATTACATCTCTAGATTAGATAACCTTAATTTTGTTACCTTGTGTTCACTCGCACGTATCACCTAAATTTTCGCGAAACACATAGATGCGACTGAAAATTTCTTCTGGCAGCTGCCTAGGTATTGTTAAACTGCATAACATAAATGTATAGTGTGTTAAAGGGACTTTTTTAAGGCTTTAACGCTCCCGGATGTAAGCAATGAGAAGTTCTGACTATTATGGTGCTGCCGACCAGCGTTGAGGGCCGACGAGAGGTCTGAGATGTTAACCTCAACTTTAAACAGTAGGGAATATAGATAGTGAAGGGACGACGACGTATCGGTCCGTCCTGGACCATTCTCAAGTCGATTGTGTCTTTGTCCTCATATTCCAGCTCCTTATCTTCATATCACAACTCTTTGTCCTCATATCCCAGCTTCTTGTCCTCATATCCCAGCTCCTTGTCCTCATATTCCAGTTCTTTATCCTCATATTCCAGCTCCTTGTCCTCAAATCCCAGCTCCTTGTCTTCATATCCCAGCTCCTTGTCCTCATATTCCAGCTCCTTGTTCTCATATCCCAGCTCTTTATCCTCATATTCCAGCTCCTTGTCCTCAAAGCCCAGCTCTTTGCCCTCATATCCCATCTCCTGTTCCTCCTATCCTCTCATAGTGTTATATAATTATCTTAGCTCAGTGCTCGCTCCTCATAACAGACCTAACCTCACCCCTCACTCTAAACACCTGACCCCCCCCATAGTCCCCCCTTCTTTAATGTAAGCTGTAACGAGCAGGTGAAAAACTACTTTTGTGGGTTGGTTAAAAATGACATTTCTTTAGCCCCGGCAGGAGAAAGCGTTCGGAAGCGTTTGAGCAAGTTTTTATTAAGTTAAGGAAGGTTAGGTTAGGTCAGGTCACCTTTTCTTCTCCTCACGCTTAAGGTAAGTTAGTTGGGAAAGTTCTGGGGCGCAAATATCCTTATCGGTTGCCAGAAAGTTGCCATGTACTTCACTCCTTTTTTTTTGGTATGAGATTCATGCAGCCTTTTAAAATGGCACTATAATACATACACTCGTTAAATATACACACACAGGTCCTGGCAGCCGAGTGAGCAGCGCTCTGTGGTCCTAAAGGCCCGGGTTCGGGCCTTTAAGATCCAATTACCCTTTAATTGACGTTTAAGAGGCGGGACCAAAGAGCTAAAGACTCAACGTCCAAAATATCAATTAGGAGAATATTCAGCTATTGTTTAATTACTGTGAGAACCCTAGTCAAGGGTATGTACATATAATGTTATTTAGGCCGCCCACCTGTTGTGGGCGGCCTAAATAACCCTCCAGAGGTTGATAGGCCTTAGGCCCAACACCAAAACAAAAAATACTGGAAGAGCCCAGAAGGTTGCGTGTCTACTCACCTGTGACATTCAAGCGACATTCTGAAAAAATAGGTGATTTCCCCGAGGATGTTTGACTGACTGGGATTGAGGTTCTTCATGCCACTGTTTGTCAAACTTTTCTTCCAACTTTTGGGCGATACAGTCGGAAGTACTCGCGGGAATCGCCCTCCGTATGTACAAAATATTTGACTAAGGAGTTCCAGCATCTAGGTGAAGTTTATAGATTTAGCAGGAGTCATTTATTTACGTCTTGGAGAGCGTGAATCGGTGGAGAATTCACAGGGTGGAGTTGCTCGAGGAAGCTGGAGTTTGGGAAGTTTCCTATCATTCTTGTTCAGTATACTTCAGCCGGTCGACAGTGAAAGAGGTTGCGATGATTTATATCATGGCTTTGGTAAAAACCTTTCATATTTGGCCTCTCGAGAGACCCGTTGGAGAGTATGAGGCGCGTGGTATTGGAGGGGTTGTCCTGGGCTGGATTGCAGCGTGGATGCTTTAGGGAAGGTGGCATGGGGCATGGGAAGGAATTGGGGCCCTACATAGTTACGGCTGTGGGACAGTAACTGGCCGTCCAACAAGTAGTTTTGTACTACTGTACAAGTAGTTTTGACGGACAAGTAACCGTCCAACCTAGTTTTGGCGGACAAGTAGCCGTCCAACCTAGTTTTGACGGACAAGTAGCCGTCCAACCAAGTTTTGACGGACAAGTAGCCGTCCAGCCAAGTTTTGCCAAAGCAGTCAGTCGTAAGGGGCACTATAGGTTTCTATATTTTGCTGTACAAGTTTCCTCCAACTTCGGAGACAACAAATTAACTTCATCAACTGGAAAAAAATGATCTACTGAGATTCTCCAAGAGAACTCAAGAGTGTTCATCTCTTGGCGACTTTGTTCTCTATAACGACTATTTATCTGTTGACCATCTCTTAACGGCGTAGTTCTCTCACTATGACGACCGTTTCTCTGTAGACCCAAACGAGATAAAACTCGAAATTCTTCAGTTAAACGGTTCCATTACAAAGTTGGTTCCGCAGGTTCAGAGGAGATGAAAGGAGGGAGGTGAAAGGAGGAACAAATTTAAGGAAATAAAAAAAACTATGCAAGATAAAGAAAGTAGTTGAAATGGAGAGAGAGAGTGTGTGTGTGTATGTGTGTATGTGTGTGTGTGTGTGTGTGTGCGCGCGCGCGCGCGTGTGTGTGTGTGTGTGTGTGTGTGTGTGTGTGTGTGTAAGACTGCAAACAAGCGTGGAAAGGTTGGCTGTGTCCCTTTGTTTACACCACTTGCCTTCTGTAAATGGAATTCTTCGGCACACCCAAATAGTTTCGAATTCCAACTTTCCCATTATCGTCAATAATACACCGTATTAACGTAACCAAACGTACTGAAACCTAACCAAACCTTAACCTAAAGTAATCTTAACCTAACCTAACCATGGATAGAGAGTAGATAGTAGAACTAACTATGTAGTCGATCCCAATACATTCCCGTGAGTGGGTTTCCTCCCTGAGCACAGGTTAGAGACGAGAGGAGAGTAACTCGCTATAACGAAAACGCTGCAGTCATTTTCAGTTCAATGACGTAGATCATTTAAATGTTTGTCTCTGTAAGATAAACTTGTATCAGGAATTAGTGTCATATAGTCACGTCTGAAAGTCAATAGTATTGTAAATATTAATGTTGTATTTTCAACATAAGAGTCATATAGATGAAATGTAGTGAACGGTTCACATTGATTCAGTAATCAACATTAATTGTAAATGCTCAGTCACTTAAATTTTATCGAACGGTATTCTGTACGCGAGCCTGCAACATCCGGGGCTCATCAACGGTATATGTAAGGGCCTATTAACAGTGATCGAGAGCTTTGTTGCATTCCGCTGCTAACTTTGGTTGCTCTGCTGTTGAACGTGTTCAGTGAGACCCGGGAGACTTATAGCTAATGGCCTTGTACAGTATATACCCCCACCAGGAAACTTCCTCTCCCCCCTCCCCAGTCCCAGAACACATCCTACTCCCCCAACTGGATTACTCCATCTTGCATACTCCTTCTACTGGCTTACTTCCCCTTGCATACTCCTTCTACTGGCGTACTTCACCTTGCATACTCCTTCTACTGGCTTACTTCACCTTGCATACTCCTTCTACTGGCGTACTTCACCTGCATACTCCTTCTACTGGCTTACTTCCCTTGCATAATCCTTCTACTGGCCTACTATTCCCTCCTTATTTTTCCGAGTGACCCACCCTTTCTCTCCCACTTCACCCCCCCCCTCCGCTAAACGATAAGTACAAAAAATAAACCAAAGTCATACGGAAGAATTCGACATATACAGAGTTCAGAAAATAATCAGAACGACGTGCACCCGGAATTCCCTGAACTGAAGCGGTCGTAAAGAGTCGACAACGGAACAGCGTTCAGCCCATTGCGCTGTTTCCCCAGACTCGTCACAACTGCAGTCGCGCCATCTGCTGAAGTCAAATTAAATTAAATCAAAAGACTTTATTCATAAATGGTTGTACATTTATAATTCGAAAAGTTTATATTAAAAAAAATTAATGTATTAATTACAGGCGTTACAGTAACAAGAGCACGGAGACAGGTTATTATCAGAGAATCTGAAACTTAATCTGTAACAAGTTACACAAATTATTACAGTACTGCCTGAACTGTAGCACTAAATCATACATACATATTTTAGACATAAAGTGACATTAGTTAACAGCATGATCGAAGATATATTGTAAAGACAAGTGATGGTGAACATTTGAGCGCTAAGACATATATTGACCACTATTTTTTATATCACTAAAATTAGGATAATGAGATAATCAAAGTTGATTGACCAAACTAGACTTGATTAACCTAACCAGTTCAGAAACTGTCTTAAGACACTAACTAGGGGGACATAGTGTATATTAAACACACTGAGACACCCACTAGGGGGACACAGTGTATATTAAACATACTGAGACACCCACTAGGGGGACATAGTGTATATTAAACACACTGAGACACCCACTATGGGGACATAGTGTATATTAAACACACTGAGACACCCACTAGGGGGACATAGTGTATATTAAACATACTGAGACACCCACTAGGGGGACACAGTGTATATTAAACACACTGACACCCACTAGGGGACACAGTGTATATTAAACACACTGAGACACCCACTAGGGGAACTAGTGTATATTAAACACACTGAGACACCCACTAGGGGGACATAGTGTATATTAAACACACTGAGACACCCACTAGGGGGACATAGTGTATATTAAACACACTGAGACACCCACTAGGGGGACATAGTGTATATTAACACACTGAGACACCCACTAGGGGGACATAGTGTATATTAAACACACTGAGACACCACTAGGGGGACATAGTGTATATTAAACACACTGAGACACCCACTAGGGGACATAGTGTATATTAAACACACTGAGACACCCACTAGGGGGACATAGTGTATATTAAACACACTGAGACACCCACTAGGGGGACACAGTGTATATTAAACACACTGAGACACCCACTAGGGGAACATAGTGTATATTAAACACACTGAGACACCCACTAGGGGGACACAGTGTATATTAAACACACTGAGACACCCACTAGGGGGACATAATGTATATTAAACACACTGAGACACCCACTAGGGGGACATAGTGTATATTAAACACACTGAGACACCCACTAGGGGGACATAGTGTATATTAAACACACTGAGACACCCACTAGGGGGACACAGTGTATATTAAACACACTGAGACACCCACTAGGGGGACACAGTGTATATTAAACACACTGAGACACCCACTAGGGGGACACAGTGTATATTAAACACACTGAGACACCCACTAGGGGGACACAGTGTATATTAAACACACTGAGACACCCACTAGGGGGACACAGTGTATATTAAACACACTGAGACACCCACTAGGGGGACATAGTGTATATTAAACACACTGAGACACCCACTAGGGGGACATAGTGTATATTAAACACACTGAGACACCCACTAGGGGGACACAGTGTATATTAAACACACTGAGACACCCACTAGGGGGACATAGTGTATATTAAACACACTGAGACACCCACTAGGGGGACATAATGTATATTAAAACACACTGAGACACCCACTAGGGGGACACAGTGTATATTAACACACTGAGACACCCACTAGGGGGACACAGTGTATATTAAACACACTGAGACACCCACTAGGGGGACACAGTGTATATTAAACACACTGAGACACCCACTAGGGGGACATAGTGTATATTAAACCACACTGGGACACCCACTAGGGGGACATATGTATATTAAACACACTGAGACACCACTAGGGGGACATAGTGTATATTAAACACACTGAGACACCCACTAGGGGGACATAGTGTATATTAAACACACTGAGACACCCACTAGGGGGACACAGTGTATATTAAACACACTGAGACACCGACTAGGGGGACATAGTGTATATTAAACACACTGAGACACCCACTAGGGGGACACAGTGTATATTAAACACACTGAGACACCCACTAGGGGGACACAGTGTATATTAAACGTACTCAATACCCACGTTTACAATACATAGCAAAATACGTTTAGATTAAAAAACAAAGAATGTGTTGTTGAAAGGCAACACAAGGGACTTTCATGGCGAATCGCAATTTAAAAGGCAGAATTTGATTTCTCAAGAACGCTATTGCTGTGTTGTGCCATTTTCTGGAGTGTAATAAAGATATCGCTATCTGCGCCATTTTCCAGAGGTCGACAATATATTTACAGAGGCCTGTAGCCGTTTTCAACACAGGCTGCAGGCTATTCAGGATTTTTCAACACAGGCTACAGGCTACCTAGGCTTTTTCAACACAGGCTACAGGCTACCTAGGCTTTTCAACACAGGCTACAGGCTACCTAGGATTTTTCAACACAGGCTTCAGGTTACCTAGGCTTTTTCAGCACAGGCTACAGGCTACCTAGGCTTTTTCAACACAGGCTACAGGCTACCTAGGCTTTTTCAACACAGGCTACCTAGACTTTTTCAACACAAGCTACAGGCTACCTAGGCTTTTTCAACACAGGCTACAGGCTACCTAGGCTTTTTCAACACAGGCTACAGGCTACCTAGGCTTTTTCATCACAGACTACCTAGGCTTTTTCATCACAGACTACCTAGGCTTTTTCATCACAGACTACCTAGGCTTTTTCATCACAGACTACATAGGCTTTTTCATCACAGACTACCTAGGCTTTTTCATCACAGACTACCTAGGCTTTTTCATCACAGACTACCTAGGCTTTTTCATCACAGACTACCTAGGCTTTTTCATCACAGGCTACCTAGGCTTTTTCATCACAGACTACGTAGGCTTTTTCATCACAGACTACTCAGGTTTATCACAAAACAAAACAAAATCTGGCGAATTCTGCATTTTGTCAAAAAAACAAAAAACAAATTTCAATTTGGGACTTGAAATAGATTTAATATATTTTCCCCCCTTTGCTGAATGCCTCTCACGTGATCCAGTTCTTTGAGCAACATCAGATGGAACCGACAGGAAGTATGTATCGTTATCATCTGTAGCCTCTCTGGATATATATATATATATATATATATAATATATATATATATATATATATATATATATATATATGTATATATATATATATATATATATATATACATATATATATATATATACATATATACATATATATAATATATATATATATATATATATATATATATATATATATATATGTCGTACCTAGTAGCCAGAACTCACTTTTCAGCCTACTATGCAAGGCCCGATTTGCCTAATAAGCAAGTTTTCATGAATTAATAGTTTTTCGACTACCTAACCTACCTAACCTAACCTAACCTAGCTTTTTCAGCTACCTAACCCAACCTAACCTATAAAGATAGGTTAGGTTAGGTTAGGTAGGGTTTGTTAGGTTCGGTCATATATCTAAGTTAATTTTAACTCCAATAAAACAAAATTGCCCTCATACATAATGAAATGGGTAGCTTTATCATTTCATAAGAAAAAACTTAGAGAAAATATAATAATTCAGGAAAACTTTGCTTATTAGGCAAATCGGGCCTTGCATAGTAGGCTGAGAAGTGCGTTCTGGCTACTAGGTACGACATATATATATATATATATATATATATATATATATTGTGACGATAATCTCCTTCAAGAGATTGAGCCTGCTCTTCCCTCCAAAATTACGTCTTCACAATTATATAAAAGACTATGGAAGAAATGTCCAACAACGACAACAACACCATCAAGGCTTGCAAGGGTGAGCAGAAACGTATGCAGCCCGCCACCTGTTCGGACCCAAATCACCAAACTACCCGTTGATCGCTACGGCTCCGCTGATTGGTCGCCGGTCTGGCTGCACCTGCACTCGCCCCCCAATACTACCCGATGTCTGGGGTCGCCCCAACATCAGTCTTCAGAATGTTCCGTGCTTTCGTAGCCAGCACTCCTCCCAGCTAGACTCTAGAGTGTACTGAGAGAGGTGGTGGCTTTAAGCCAATATTCCAGCACCTCCCACTTAACTTTTGTTTTGCACTTCTTATTATTTTGCCTTAACGTAACTTTCATTGTGTCATTTAAGTATTCTTATTATTTTGATTCATTGATTTTATTATACATATTTGTTTGTCCATATTTTCATGTTTTGATTTATTTAACGTAATTAAAATTTCATTGTTAAAGTTTACTTGTGTTTTGTGTGTCTTCTCCTTACCTTACCACAGACGAAGTTCCAGTTTTTTCTATTTTTTTTTATAACTATGTGACGAGGCCATACCCCTAGCCTTAAACAGCCGAACACCAACGCGTTACCGTCACAAGTTATATGGGGGCCTGTCCTAGGAGCTTGACTCAGGTACTGGTGCTAAGTGGTAATTTATGGTAAGCGTATTTAACTTTGTTAACGTAGCTTTACTATTTTTTCATTCAATTTCATTTTTTATAAGGTGCGGTGTATTGTGCATTACGAGAGTAACATATAGTGAAGGTGAGACAACTTTGGATTACGTGGTGACTGTAGGCCTCAGTCATACTCTTAATTGGTCATCTCTCCCTCCTTGTTATTACTCGTATTTACCATCTATGTCCCTTGAATATTTCTCATTCTGACAGATCATCATATTGGTACCCTGGTACTGTGGTCTGCCCCGGTCAAGAGTACCCAATCTTCTGCAATCTGACTGTAGGAGGACAAAGAGGGCCATAGTTCCTCTAGCTCGAACTTTAGTTGCTGAATTGGGACCTCAGCAGCAGTTCTCGTCACCAGTTGACACCTCGCACCCCTACACGTCAGTCAGAGATGATGATACATACAACGGTAGGGAATTAGCTTATTTTTCAGAGCACAAAAGTTCGCTAATTCTGTAAGTATCATATTAAATTCAGTAGGAAAAACTTGCTTTATGTCCTATAGAGACTTGGCAAGGTATGCCTACATCCTTGGACTACCAATTTTACTTTTGAAGCATTTAACTGTTTCATTTGTTTTCGAAACTTTGTTTCATTTGTTAGTAGGATTTTCTTGCCCTTATTCTCTTACATGAGTACCGGGTACAAGATTTCCTGCGCCCTTGATTTAATTTAATCATTTAATATCTTTCACTTAACGTTAATTGTTAAAGATCACACAGGATAGGTACCAGTTGCCACGTTGTCCTGTTTCTGACATTTCATTATTGAACATTCGTGTACCTTTATTTGCTAATTTCACCATGTTTCGTCTCCAAACTTTCCGTGCAAATCCAGCAGGTGAAATAGGAACTTTAAGTCGTGCCAAGAGGACTGAACTACAAACTCTTGCACATGAGTATCAACTAGAAGTTCCCTATCAAGCCAACAAAATGACCTACACAACCTGTTGCTGGATTACTATTTAGAGCAAGGTAAGATAGACTCTGAAACTCATGAAACTTACTATATTGCAGATAAAACTGACTTGGCAACGATGAAACTTAAACTAGAGCTGGCTAAGATTGAACGTGAGCAGCAAAAGGAAGCCCGCGAACAGCAAAGGGAAGCCCTCGAACAACAAGAACGAGCTGCTGCCATACGAAGAGAAGAACGAGAACGTGAAGCTGCTTTGAGGAGAGAAGAACACGAACGAGGACTCGCCCTCCAAGAACGTGAGGTTGCACTACTCCAGGAGCGGGAACGAGTACAGCTTGAAACCAAACGACGCGAGTTGGAGATGCAACGCGAACATGACAAGCAACAAGCGACTCTGGCTCTAGAGTGTCGTCAACGTGAAATCGCCTTGGAAACTTCCCACTTCACTCAACGCCAACAAGCTACTGCCAATCTTCCCGTCAGTTTTAATATATCACATGCAAGTAAGTTAATGCCATCCTTTGTAGAAGCAGAAGTTGATGTTTTTTCACCACCTTTGAAACCCTTGCTAATCAACTCAGTTGGCCTGTCGACCAATGGGCCACACTTCTCAGAGTCCATCTTACAGGTAGAGCTGCAGTCACACTCAGTACTTTGGCGTCTGAGAATGACTACTACACTCTGAAACAAGCAGTGTTGGACGCCTACCTACTTTCCACAGAAAGTTATAGAAGGAAATTCCGTGACCACCTGAAGGCAAGTACCACTACCTTCCTTGAGTTTGCTAACACGAAACGGAGGTATTTCATGAAATGGCTGGAAGCAGCACATGTCTCTACTTTTACAGAACTCGTCAACCTGATGCTTGTTGAAGAATTCTTGAGACGTGTGCCGCCTCCTGTCCGCCTCTACTTAGCAGATAAAGAAGAAACCGACTACCTGAAGTGTGCTAAGTCGGCTGACACTTACAGCCTCATCCACCGGCTGACACCTGAACCATCCTCCAGTAAGAAGTCGTGGTACAGTTACGAGAAGGTGAGCCCCGATCAAGCTGGTTCACAACTGTACTGCAAGTATTGTAGACTCTATGGGACATACCATAGACAAGTGTGGTAAGTCTCAATACAAGGGAACCACTGACCAACAACGACCCAAACCAACTCCTCCTAAGTCCGGTAAGCCTGTGATGAATGTTGGTGTTGATGTTAATGATCTTTCTCTTTTCAGTAACCACCTGTATACTGGAACTGTCTCTGCCAACGGTTCAAATCCGGAGGGACGTTTCAAATTGAAGATCTTGAGGGACACAGCGGCTCTACAATCGATCATCTTGAAGTCGGCTGTGCCCAACATAGTCTACACCGGGGAAACGGTCTTCATCACTGACCTCACTGCTACTACTCCATACCCTCTCGCCAGAGTCCACCTGGATTGTCCCTACGTGAACGGGGAAGTCCAAGTCGCCGTCAGGGAAAAGCCTTTTCCCATGCCTGGAGTGCAACTTCTCCTAGGCAACGACTTGGCAGAAGACCTGCAACCGACCAACCTGATCGTCATGGACAAACCCCAGGTGTGTAACTCTGTGCCAATAAATCCTATTCTAGAGTATGTTCCAGCAGAGGTTCAAGAGAGTGATGAAGTTTCTCCTCCGGTTCTCGTGACCACCCGTGCACAAGCCGCACGTCCACAGCCAGCTGACTCTACTGCTACCGCTGTCCCTCAAGACCCTCAGAAACTACCCCCGCATCTGACCAAGTTGGAGTTCCGTAAGTTGCAGAGGGAAGATCTTACTTTAACACCATTGTTTTTCCAGGCTGAGACTCAACCCGACAGTATTCCTGGGTTCTTCCTAGAGAACGACTTGCTCTACCGCCGATATAGACCCAGTAAACTGAAGGAGGAGGACGATTGGGCCAACACCGAACAACTTGTGATTCCCACCAGCCTGCGGCCCACTATTCTACACCTGGCCCACGGATCATTCTCCCACTACGGCTTCAACAAGACTTACCATGGGATTCGTCAAGACTACTACTGGCCAGGTATGGTAAATAACGTCAAACAGTACGTAAACAGTGTCATACATGTCAGATGGCAGGCAAACCGAACGTCTCCATTCCCAGAGCACCACTGATTCCCATACAGGTGCCTGCGGAACCTTTCCACAGACTCATAATAGACTGTGTCGGTCCTTTACCTCGGACCAGTTCAGGTAACGCCTACATCCTAACCATCCTGTGTCCTACCACCAGATTTCCCATAGCAGTTCCAGTGAAGAACATCACGGCTGCTACGGTTATCAAACATCTATTGAAGATCTTCACTCAATACGGATTTCCCAGGGAGATTCAAAGTGACTGTGGCACCAACTTCACCAGTGATCTCTTCAAAAGAACACTGGAGGAGTTCAACATCAAACAGGTATTGTCCAGCCCCTATCATCCTGCTTCACAGGGTTCTCTTGAACGTAGTCATCAGACCATCAAAGCACTCTTGAAAAAGTTTTGTAGTGAAACCTCAAAGGATTGGGATAAGCAGATTGACCTAATAATGTGTATTTTCAGAAGTCTCCCCAATGAGTCCCTAGGAGTATCTCTTTATGAGATGCTCTACGGCCGTAAGTGCCGTACTCCCCTTAAGGCTTTCAAAGACTCTCTCAGAGATGCCACCTTCAGTGAGCATCAGAATGTGCCCCAGTTTCTTCAAAACCTTCAGCACATTCTAGAGAGAGTCCACCGCTTTGCCCATGATAATCTATTGAAAGCCCAGGTGAGAATGAAGACTCATTACGACCAGACCAGCAAAGTAAGAAAATTCAAGCCGGGAGACTTCGTCCTTGCTTATTTCCCTATCCCAGGTTCACCTTTACAAAACAGATTTTCAGGACCCTACTGCGTCAAAGAGTGCAGGAATAATAATAATTATGTGATAGAGACTCCAGATAGGCGGCGGAAGACCCAGCTGTGCCACGTCAACCTCCTGAAGCAATATAATGGTACTCCTCCCACTGTCTTGACTAATTATTCCACATTCACAGAACCCTACATCCACAGTGAGACCATCCCGGCTTCTTCTCCCGAAAGCACTGACAAGGAGTCGGCGCTTTCTAATTCCAAAATCCTTAATGATCTTCCCAAATGCTTTCAGGATAATAATCGTGCTCCTATGCCCTCTTCTAATTCCACTCTCACCTCGTCAGATAAGCCCTTCATCCTCCATGTCGACGCCAATGGTACCGACGTGGGTGGTGTCGTGATGCAGCAACGAGGCGAGAAGAATACACCTGTCAGCGACTACTGCTACAAGGATCTACGGAACAATTGAAAAGGAGCTACTATCCATCGTCCTGAACCTCCAACACTTCGCTCCGTACCTACAAGGCGCCAGGTCTACCACCATCTTCTCAGACCACAACCCTCTCCGCTTCCTACATCAAGCCCAATTCACCAACCAGCGTCTTCTACGATGGGCTCTGTATTTACAAGACTTCAACCTGGAGATCCGCTATATCAAGGGTTCTGACAACACCATAGCCGATGCCCTCTCCAGAGTTTATGAAGTAGAAGCGACTCCATCCATTACTCCACCACATAACGACGTACTTCTTCCAGAACCGCAGGCTTCGGGGGAGAGTTGTGACGATAATCTCCTTCAAGAGATTGAGCCTGCTCTTCCCTCCAAAATTACGTCTTCACAATTATATAAAAAGACTATGGAAGAAATGTCCAACAACGACAACAACACCATCAAGGCTTGCAAGGGTGAGCAGAAACGTATGCAGCCCGCCACCTGTTTCGGACCCAAATCACCAAACTACCCGTTGATCGCTACGGCTCCGCTGATTGGTCGCCGGTCTGGCTGCACCTGCACTCGCCCCCCAATACTACCCGATGTCTGGGGTCGCCCCAACATCAGTCTTCAGAATGTTCCGTGCTTTCGTAGCCAGCACTCCTCCCAGCTAGACTCTAGAGTGTACTGAGAGAGGTGGTGGCTTTAAGCCAATATTCCAGCACCTCCCACTTAACTTTTGTTTTGCACTTCTTATTATTTTGCCTTAACGTAACTTTCATTGTGTCATTTAAGTATTCTTATTATTTTGATTCATTGATTTTATTATACATATTTGTTTGTCCATATTTTCATGTTTTGATTTATTTAACGTAATTAAAATTTCATTGTTAAAGTTTTACTTGTGTTTTGTGTGTCTTCTCCTTACCTTACCACAGACGAAGTTCCAGTTTTTTCTATTTTTTTTTATAACTATGTGACGAGGCCATACCCCTAGCCTTAAACAGCCGAACACCAACGCGTTACCGTCACAATATATATATATATATATATATATATATATATATATATATATATCAAAAAGTTACTATTACCAAAATATGGTTATATGAAGGCTGGTTCTGGTCTTTGATGTTGGGATTGATGAGAGAGGAGCAGACAAAGTACATGACAAAGCAAATATCTGATATGAACGCGGGGAATAAAGACAAAACTTTGAAAGGCCTTTGAGCGCTGACACGAAGAAATGAGAGTTTGAAAGAGTGACATTTAGAACAAAGAGCAAGGCAAGGAGAGGGAGGGAGGGAGGGAGAGAGGGAAGGAAGGGGAAGGATGATGCGAGGGAGGGAGGGAAGGAGAGAGGGAAGGAAGGGGAAGGATGATGCGAGGGAGGGAGGGGAGGGAGAGAGGGAAGGAAGGGGAAGGATGATGCGAGGGAGGGAGGGAAGGAAGGGGAAGGATGATGCGAGGGAGGGAGGGAAGGAGAGAGGGAACAAGAATGAAGGATGACTAACAACTAGTTTCCAATGAATTAGCGTGAGTAGTTAGATGCGTAGTGACGTCACAGTAACACCATACGCTGGTTGGTCCTTCAGTATAGTGACGTCACAGTAGCACCATACGCTGGTTGGTCCTTCAGTATAGTGACGTCAGACAAGCACCATTAGCTGGTTGGTCCATCAGTATAGTGACGTCACAGTAGCACCATACGCTGGTTGGTCCATCAGTATAGTGACGTCACAGCAACATCATACGCTGGTTGGTCCTAATATTTTTGCTTGCGCTCAAATTTTTCCTCTTTTTTTTTATTTGTCCTCTTTCAGCTGGCGTATTACCTGAAAATTTCAGCCTAATTCAAGTACAGAACCTGTATCGAGCAATGAAGTTTATTAACAATTAAATGTGATTAAGTGTTGAGAGAGCGATCGCCGGAGGACTTTCCGCATCGGCTCCTGCTTTTTGCTTCATGACGGACTTGATCTCTCCGTTTCCCGACCTCTGCAACACCTGAATACTGCATACGGCGCTCCCATGTTTAATTAAGGGACCCAACGGTAAATAATGAGATGTACGTCGCTTGAATCACATTTGTGTGTGTGTGTGTGTGGGTGTGTGGGTGTGGGTGGGTGTGTGTGTGTGTGTGTGTGTGGGTGGGTGTGTGTGTGTGTGTGGGTGTGTGTGTGTGGGTGGGTTGTACTCACCTAGTTGTGTTTGCGGGGGGTTGAGCTCTGGCTCTTTGGTCCCGCCTCTCAACCGTCAATCAACAGATGTACAGATTCCTGAGCCTATTGGGCTCTATCTTATCTACACTTGAAACTGTGTATATGGAGTCAGCCTCCACCACATCACTTCCTAATGCATTCCATTTGTCAACCACTCTGCAGTGTGTGTGTGTGTGTGTGTGTGTGTGTGTGTGTGTGTGTGTGTGTGTGTGTGTGTTTAGGGCAGAAAAGGGAGGGGGTAGTAGGGGCTGCTGGAGTGAAGGGAGTATAGAGAGACAACTGAACTGAAGAGGAGAGGGCAGCTACACTAAAGGGGAAAAGGGCCACCTTATCTGAAGGAGGTTAAGAGCAGCTTGACTGAAGGGAAGCGACAGGACTGAAAGAGGGACTATACACTGTACAGCTGGAGTGAAGATCATCATTGTGTCAGTTGATAAGTATTTGGTTTATCAGACTCATCATATTTCCACAGTTCGTGCTCATCAACTTTGATCAAGATTCTTTCGGTCCACGAACCTTGTTAAGTCTTGTAGCAACCACACACACAAGAGTTATAGATATATATTTTGTCTTTTTAGTTTAATTTTGTTCAATATCATTTTTTTAAAGGCAAACCAAACACTGTGATTATTTAATCTGTAAAGCAAAACTTCTTTGAGGGGTTTTCTACTTGTTTATCCACTGACAGCGAATTCGTTGGCGCGTTCGTGTTTCTTAAGAGTGGTAGTTTTAAATGAAGCCAACGAAAAGTCCTCTTGATGCATCTCATTTTTACGACCAAACAACTACATTGCCTCTCCAACCAATCTCGTAAATGTAAATAAGCCAGACGACTTGACACTAACTGGCTACACCCAATGTTTTCAAAACTGCAATATTTTCCTCTGGGACCCCCTCCCCCACCCCCTCATGGCATTATTTTTAAGGGAAGGGAGGGAGGGAATTAGCAGGGGGGGAAAGCGCCAAGCTATTACGACTGTATAGCACTTGGAAGGGATCAGGATAAGGATTTGGGACGGGACGGGGGGGGGGGGAAAGGAATGGTGGACAACCACTTGGACGGTCGGGGATTGAGCGCCGACCTGCATGACGCGAGACCGTTGCTCTACCGTCCAGCCCAAAGTGATTTTTAAGGGAGTGGCTGCCTGAACACCTCCGCCCCCTGCCCAATCACCTCGGCAGCCTTCCTTGTTTCTGGTCAACCTCAGTGAGGTGGCGGAGTGGTTATTGTACCGGAACGGCAATTTAGTAACCCTGAGTTCGAATCTCCATTAAAGGAGGCAGATGTTAGGATGGAATATCCTTCAGCAATTCCCGTTGTGGAGGATCACCTTCGTCGACCTCCAGACCTTTCCCAGGGTGGAACCCCACAACAGTTTCGCAGCTACTCCTAGGTGAACGGAGGTATCAGGTGATCGAAAACCATTTCTGTCTCGACTGAGGCCTGGGATAGCCCCGATTGTGAGTCGAGGCCTTAGACTGTTGTAGCACCACTGAACCACCAATTAGCTCTATCCTCCCCTGGATTATAGATGAACGGCGCCTTGTTGACGAGTATCCAATCATGTGATAGAATCAACCTCACTTGTCTGTCGTCTGAAGCCAGTGATGAGTTGACCGGTTAGGAAACAATTAGAATGTTAGTTATAAGATGGTATTGTAGATGAGTTAGTTGGGTAGTTGGGTATGTGTAAGGGGAGGTATCAGGTGCTGGCTGAATGCAGCGAGAAAATAGTTACAGTTATATGAATCCCAATTGAGCTGGTGCAGACATGAGTCACACAAGACATAGTTAGACACGTGGCAACATGACATATAACTTTTTGTCATGAGATGACAAAAAGTTGCAAATAATAAAGGTTATGAACAAATATACTCATCCCCCTCCCCTGAGGCCTGACAGAGACGGAATGTACTAGAATAAATTAGTAGGTTGTAGTTCATCTCAAAAAAAGATTTTTTTTTTTTTTTGCACTCAATCTTATTTCTAAAATGAATGAGGCTTCATCGTTTCCGGCAGAGATTAAGCGCAACATTCATACCAACGTTCCCTGCATGTTGTTGATATTCGAGCAGGGGGGAGGGAGGGGGGAGGGGGGTAAGGGCAGGGGGGGAGGGTAATCAACACGTAGAGAAAAACAGTGTTGCAACTTTTTACTCGGTTGGGTTTGGTGCCTTATATCGGGGTAAATGGAGACGAGGTTGAATAGGCAACATGGTACATTTTGATCTTTGCATTGCGTCGCTGATCTGCAACATGGTACGACTGCTATTTTTAGTGTCCCCGCGGCCCGGTCCTCGACCAGGCCTCCACCCCCCAGGAAGCAGCCCGTGACCGCTGACTAACACCCAGGTACCTATTTTACTGCTAGGTAACAGGGTGGCTGAGGGTCTGAAGTTAGGTGAAGTATAATGAACTTTTCGCTGATACGAAGAGTACCATCGAAAAAATAAAAATAGTTTGCGAAATTAAAACTAAAAGCCGCTATAATTTATGCGAGTATAAATGTCCGTGTTGATGGTGTCGTAAAGTTTTATTAATGATAATTGGTATTCCAGGGACGGATGATCAGATTTGATTTTGTTTTCCTGTTTTTCAAAAGTACAGCAAATTGCGCAGCTTTGGGAAAACAAATTAGGAATAAATAAGAAAATCATCGGAGCCGGATATCGTGCTCCAATTATTTTCTCATAGGTTATCTTGAGGTTATCTTGAGATGATAAATCCTCGTCACGGCCCTTGTGGATTTGTACATTAAAAATAATTTGTTCAGTGTCAGAGTAGTTACGAGAATAGAAAACGGGTGAACGTTTTCAACCTGTCCTCTCGAATAGTGCATCGTATTTTGACGTATGAATCCCATAAGGACTAAACTAATGAAGTAAAAAACACATCGGCTGGAAACAATTGACGCAATACCCCGTTTTCTATTCGTGGGTGTTCGGTTAGGTTAGGCTCAAGCAACTTAGTACATCAGTTTAGTGACGTTAAGAACGCTACTTGTGTGTCAAACAGGACACACAAGTAGACTACAAGGACCAGCATTCATCAAACATTTAGGCAACCCACTTACGAAACCGGTACATCTTTCCTCAACCATGGCGGCTTTGTTTACCAGTATTCAACAGTTTATGAGCTTGGAAGCACTGCAAGAACGTTTATAACAATAATAACTTTTTACTGTGAAGTTTCGATGCTCACAAACTGTTTAAAAATGTAAACAATGCTGCCATGAGTGTTGAAAGATGCACAGGTTTCGTAAGTAGTTGCGTGAAGGTTTGATGAAGCTTGGTCCAGGATGCATTGTCTCACCAGGTCAGGAGTCCGGTGTGAAGTCCATGGTAGGTCCATAGGGACCGGAAGGGTCCCTGTGGACCACTTATGGATAGTCCTTATACATCTGTGGGTGTCCTGGGCGGTCCTGGGTGAAGTGGGTGTCCTGGGCGGTCCAGGGTGTAGTGGGTGTCCTGGGCGGTCCAGGGTGAAGTGTCTGTGTCCTGGGCGGTCCTGGGTGAAGTGGGTGTCCTGGGTGGTCCAGGGTGTAGTGGGTGTCCTGGGCGGTCCTGGGTGAAGTGGGTGTCCTGGGCGGTCCAGGGTGTAGTGGGTGTCCTGGGCGGTCCAGGGTGAAGTGTCTGTGTCCTGGGCGGTCCTGGGTGTAGTGGGTGTCCTGGGTGGTCCAGGGTGAAGTGTCTGTGTCCTGGGTGGTCCTGGGTGAAGTGGGTGTCCTGGGAAGTCCAAGGTGAAGTGTCTGTGTCCTGGGTGGTCCTGGGTGAAGTGGGTGTCCTGGGCGGTCCAGGGTGAAGTGTCTGTGTCCTGGGCGGTCCTGGGTGTAGTGGGTGTCCTGGGTGGTCCAGGGTGTAGTGGGTGTCCTGGGCGGAGTGGGTGTCCTGGGCGGTCCTGGGTGTCCTGGGCGGTCCTGGGTGAAGTGGGTGTCCTGGGCGGGGAAGTGCCTGTGTCCTGGGCGGTCCTGGGTGTCCTGGGCGGGAAGTTACTACACAGCCATAAGCGATGCATACGTCACTGTTGCCTGAGCCTGTGTTTGCAATTTAAAGCAGAGGTGCCGCTCCCTCTTCGCCGGTACAAAGTCCACCAGCCTGTAACTGCCTGTAAAGGGAAAGAGTAACGAAAAAAGGGATTAATTTTTTGTTTGTTAAGTCCCCAGCAATATAGAGTAGATGTAATGTATACCATTTTTCCTGGTCTGCGTATCCCTATATACCTTGTAGGATCCTGCTTGCGAACGTTGAGCTTCAGCTCTTGTGTCTTGGCTCCTGAGATATTGTCAATCTGTGTGTGGAGTCTGTCTTCACCACCGTCCATCAACGTTTAAGGTCGTGATAGTTTGGTTGGGTGATCCGGGATGCTAGTTCAATTACATCGCATTTTCCATGCCATCCCCTGGTGCTCAAAGGGTTGTGTCATTAAAGTTTTGGGTGCACCTGTATGAATTTTTTTTTTATTAAGATATGAGGTACATATGCATTAGTGCAGCTACCCTAGACTATATGAAGTGGAGTACAGTGTGTCAAAAAAGCTAACTAGGTGATGCTAAGAAATCCCCATCACACAGGATGGTTAGTCATACAGAGGCATGTGATAAGCGGTCTGCACTGGCAGACTCCGGATGCATTTTGAGGATATCAACAACACAAGATTGAATAAGGTAGCAGTGGTAATACAAGTCCCCATCTCGCAGGATGGTTAGTCATACGGAGCCATGTGTTTAATGAATATAATGAACCAATAATAAAAGTCTATGGACTTGGCCCCGAATGTTTCCATTCCAAGTTCATTACTGGAGTGATCTATCTTGAGGTTATCTTGAGATGATTTCGGGGCTTTTTTTTTAGTGTCCCCGCGGCCCGGTCCTCGACCAGGCCTCCACCCCCAGGAAGCAGCCCGTGACAGCTGACTAACACCCAGGTACCTATTTTACTGCTAGGTAACATGGTGAACGATATGAATTCCTGCCTATGATCGTCGCTTTACACCGACCAGTCACCTTGCAAATGAAGCCTCTACTGTTGTGAAGCCGAGCAAGCGAACAGACAGACATTCTTTTTTATAGAGATACAAGACAGGGTGCTCCAGGATGACCCGATCTCTCTGTCTGTTGGTCTGTCTCTTTGCTTCTCTGTTTCCTCTCTCTGTCTCCATTTATCATCGTCTAATTATCAGGTTTGCCTCTGTGTTTTTCTATTTTTGTTTCTCTCTCTCTCTCTCTCTCTCTCTCTCTCTCTCTCTCTCTCTCTCTCTCTCTCTCTCTCTCTCTCTCTCTCTCTCTCTCTCTCTCTCTCTCTCTCTCTCTCTCTCACACACACTTCTTGAACCTTGATCATAACCTTGATCTGGCCATGTTGGGCAGGTGCCGAACAGCAATTACATGGAAAAATTGGGTGAGGCTAGCCCTAAGCATCTAGCCTCGGACAGACAGACTGACAGAGACACATTTCCATTTATAGATAAATATACGTAATATATTTGTATTTATATTCATACCTGTGCTTTTCGCATGCATATACATACGTGTGCATGTATTAACATGCATGCGGGTTTGAACGTGCATTTGTGCGTTCTCTGGGAAATAAGTTTCAGCCCACGTCCAACTTTCTATTGGGATAACTTGCCATTGGGATATTTACCATCATGAGCCATTGGGTGTCCCCCAATGGAGGGCATCACGGCGACTCCTACAAGTGATCTCATCTTACCAGAAACCCCACTACAGAACGTGAATGGACGAAACCTCGCCCGTGCCTTTCTTTTGACTCAGTGAAAGGATATTTACACCTCCGGCCCTCGCTCGGAACACATACATATTTTTTAAAATTTTCTTTTAATATTCTTCTCGAGATGGGAGTGTCTTTAATCGCCTCGGCACCTTCAGACATCTTATAAATTTTTTTTTAGGAGGGAAGGTCAGAGGTCGAGGGAAAAGCTCCACATATGGAGAAATATATTATTCATTTTTTTTAAGACATTTATATTCAATCAGTTCTTGTGTGGCTTCTGGTCGTGTTGGTGGTAGAGCTATGGAGAGCCGGGAGCTCCAGGGCGTTAATTAATGCTTAACTTACAGTTCTATATATATAACTTATATATATATATATATATATATATATATATATATATATATGTCGTACCTAGTAGCCAGAACGCACTTTTCAGCCTATTATGCAAGGCCCGATTTGCCTAATAAGCCAAGTTTTCATGAATTAATATATTTTCTCTCATTTTTTTCTTATGAAATGATAAAGCTACCCTTTTCATTATGTATGAGGTCAATTTTTTTTTATTGGAGCTAAAATTAACGTAGATATATGACCGAACCTAACCAACCCTACCTAACCTAACCTAACCTATCTTAATAGGTTAGGTTAGGTTAGGTGGCAGAAAAAGTTAGGTTAGGTTAGGTTAGGTAGGTTAGGTAGTCGAAAAACAATTAATTCATGAAAACTTGGCTTATTAGGCAAATCGGGCCTTGCATAGTTGGCTGAGAAGTGAGTTCTGGCTACTAGGTACGACATATATATATATATATATATATATATATATATATATATATATATATATATATATATATATATATATATATATATATAAGGCGACGACCTTGAGGAAGTAATGTACAGACCTCTTGAGAATGACCCCCACGAGTAATTGCTCTACTGGTTGATGTGTACTGAGCTTTTCACTCATTGGCAGATAAGATGGAAATGCGTCTTGACTTTGCTTTGATGTCCCATTTGTGACGGCTGTGGTCCCATTCACCAGTCATAATGTCGCTCCCGCTCGCTGCCGCTCAACTCCTGAGAAAGGAAAGAAAAATACATATTTTTCTTGACATAAATATTATATTACCTCTTCGCTGCAGCTACAGGTTTATTAAATAAATCTTGTGGATTGTTTTATGAGTGTTTTATGAGTGTTTTATGATTGTTTTATGAGTGTTTTATTTTATGATTCAACCATTTTCTCGGTAGCGTTGAGGGGTCGTTGTCTAGTGTCTTTTGAGGTCGTTGTCTTGGGTCTATTGAGGTCGTTGTCTTGTGTTTATTGAGGTCGTTGTCTTGGGTCTGTTGAGGGTCGTTGTCTTGTGTTTATTGAGGTCGTTGTCTTGGGTCTGTTGAGGGTCGTTGTCTTGTGTTTATTGAGGTCGTTGTCTTGGGTCTATTGAGGTCGTTGTCTTGGGTCTATTGAGGTCGTTGTCTTGGGTCTGTTGAGGTCGTTGTCTTGTGTTTATTGAGGTCGTTGTCTTGGGTCTATTGAGGTCGTTGTCTTGGGTCTATTGAGGTCGTTGTCTTGGGTCTATTGAGGTCGTTGTCTTGGGTCTATTGAGGTCGTTGTCTTGTGTTTATTGAGGTCGTTGTCTTGTGTTTATTGAGGTCGTTGTCTTGGGTCTGTTGAGGGTCGTTGTCTTGTGTTTATTGAGGTCGTTGTCTTGGGTCTGTTGAGGGTCGTTGTCTTGTGTTTATTGAGGTCGTTGTCTTGGGTCTATTGAGGTCGTTGTCTTGTGTTTATTGAGGTCGTTGTCTTGGGTCTATTGAGGTCGTTGTCTTGGGTCTATTGAGGTCGTTGTCTTGGGTCTATTGAGGTCGTTGTCTTGGGTCTATTGAGGTCGTTGTCTTGGGTCTATTGAGGTCGTTGTCTTGGGTCTATTGAGGTCGTTGTCTTGGGTCTATTGAGGTCGTTGTCTTGTGTTTATTGAGGTCGTTGTCTTGTGTCTTTTGAGGTCGTTGTCTTGGGTCTATTGAGGTCGTTGTCTAGTGTCTTTTGAGGTCGTTGTCTTGTGTTTATTGAGGTCGTTGTCTTGGGTCTATTGAGGTCGTTGTCTTGTGTTTATTGAGGTCGTTGTCTTGGGTCTGTTGAGGGTCGTTGTCTTGTGTTTATTGAGGTCGTTGTCTTGGGTCTATTGAGGTCGTTGTCTTGGGTCTATTGAGGTCGTTGTCTAGTGTCTTTTGAGGTCGTTGTCTTGGGTCTATTGAGGTCGTTGTCTAGTGTCTATTGAGGTCGTTGTCTTGGGTCTATTGAGGTCGTTGTCTTGGGTCTATTGAGGTCGTTGTCTTGTGTTTATTGAGGTCGTTGTCTTGGGTCTATTGAGGTCGTTGTTTTGTGTCTATTAAGGTCGTTGTCTTGTGTCTATTGAGGTCGTTGTCTTGGGTCTATTGAGGTCGTTGTTTTGTGTCTATTGAGGTCGTTGTCTTGTGTCTATTGAGGTCGTTGTCTTGTGTCTATTGAGGTCGTTGTCTTGGGTCTATTGAGGTCGTTGTCTTGGGTCTATTGAGGTCGTTGTCTTGTGTTTATTGAGGTCGTTGTCTTGGGTCTGTTGAGGGTCGTTGTCTTGTGTTTATTGAGGTCGTTGTCTTGTGTCTATTGAGGTCGTTGTCTTGGGTTTATTGAGGTCGTTGTCTTGGGTCTATTGAGGTCGTTGTCTTGAGTTTGTTTCGCGTAACTGCTTTGTTTAGTGTTGTCGTGTCTTGATAGATCTTGGCCTTTTGTTTTCTGTGCTCTGTTCCCTTGTGTTCTTGTTCGTGTACCCTGATATCTAATGTTCTTGCTTACATACCTCGATATCTATTGTTCTTGCTTACGAACAATGATATCTAATGTTGTTTATACACACCATGGATACCTAATGTTCTTACCCTGAAATCTATATTCTCTTGGTCAACGTGCCCTGATTCCTATAGTCTTCTTTCTCACGTACACTGATATCGAATGTTGTTGCTCGTGTACCCTGAAAGCTAATGCATATTACAATCGTGTAATGCCTTTTATCCTGGACCATTAAGCCACTGGCGTAAAGAACACATTATACGCGGCTCGCGACAATGAACATTCACGTAAATGCACTAATTCAGACGTGAAGACTGGAACAATTGTCGTAACATAACAATTAAAATTTCAACGATCGCCAACGCCTCGCTAACTGATTAGAACTATCGGGTTCTAATTAACGTCAGTACCCGGGGTATTTTTCCTCCCCCTCCAGGCTAATGTGGCTTCTAAATATTATTAAAAGTTTGGATGTTTCGGAGGGACAGTTAATAATAAACTGTTTGACTTGTTATCAACCCACTGAAGCAAGGTGTGGAATGCAACAGGCCGATGCTAATTGCAGGTTCCGGAAGTGCAGTTAGAGATAGGTATTGATAGGTGCTCATTAGCATGGGGGGAGGGAAAGTAGAGTTATCTGGAATTAAATCATGGCTAATATCCAGTTACAAATTATGCTGAGCATTTTTTCTACTTTTTTTTATATATAAATAACGCCAACGCTGTGATTTTTGTATATCATTGACGAAATCCTGATTTTGGCCGCAGGTTTATAGGGGGATTGAGGGTTTGACTATTTTTGTGTTTTCCCACACGCAGACAATGAACCAATTTCATAGACCTTTGTTTGTGCAGATTGTCTGTTAACGTGTTTGTGTGTGTGTGTGTGTGTGTGTGTGTGTGTGTGTGTGTGTGTGTGTGTGTGTGTGTGTGTGTGTGTGAGTGTGTGTGAGTGTGTGTGTGTGTGTGTGTGTGTGTGTGTGTGTGTGTGTGTGTGTGTGTGTGTGTGTGTGTACTCACCTAGTTGTCCTTGCGGGGGTTGAGCTGTGGCTCTTTGGTCCCGCCTCTCAACCGTCAATCAACTGGTGTACAGGTTCCTGAGCCTACTGGGCTCTATCATATCTACACTTGAAACTGTGTATGGAGTCAGCCTCCACCACATCACTTCCTAATACATTCCATTTGTCAACCACTCTGACACTACAAAAGTTCTTTCTAATATCTCTGTGGCTCAGTGTGTGTGGGTGTACTCACCTAGTTGTGCTTGCGGGGGTTGAGCTCTGGCTCTTTGGTCCCGCCTCTCAACCGTCAATCAGCCAGAGACAACTGATGTCGGTCTATATATTTTTGTTTGTTAGCGTAGGATGATGTAAAGTTGTTTAACTAGGATGTAATTTTTTTTTTGTATAAAGTTTTCGCATTACTGGCATTAGCAGTGTTGCGAGAACTTTATTAAGGGGGGGAAGGGGAGATGTAACACCGTAAAGGTGTTTTGTATATATATACATATATATATATACATATATATATATACATATATATATATATATATATATATATATATATATATATATATATATATATATATATATATATCGTTATTAACCATCAGTAATAGAGTATCACCCTGAATCCTTAATTACATGACAATCATCCACCAATTGTATCAGCCATAACTATCTCTCTGGTCGTCACCGGCTCCACCAATCACCATTATGGGTGTAACTAAACCTCATCACCAGTTTCCAATCACCGCTGAAGGAAGAATTCCTAATATATACCTGCACAAGACTCCTTCCAAGCGTCCCAACTGCCCCATTGAGGCCATACCAACTTCTCTTGACGATAAAAGTTTCTTGTTGTTGGATCTGATGGATCTGAAGGGTAAAGAAAATATGTCTTAAGCAAATGTTGGGCATTAGAATGTGCATGATCCCTCGCGATGAAGAGTGTCTTGGGGGAGAGAGAGAGAGAGAGAGAGAGAGAGAGAGAGAGAGAGAGAGAGAGAGAGAGAGAGAGAGAGAGAGAGAGAGAGAGAGAGAGAGAGAGAGAGAGAGAGACAGCAAGACAGAGACAGAGAGACAGAGATTGAGAACAAGTTAACTCATTTTCGTATGTGTGAACGTGTGGACGTTCATCATCATATGAATATGAATGTGTGGAAAAAAGTCAATGCATACATATAAACACGTTCAATTGCTGCATATTGTTGCTACATGTTGTCTCTAGGTCCTCTGAACCTGTAACTTCACCTTAATTACTAAGCTTTGAAAGGCAACAACGAGGGTAGAGTTAGAACAAACTTTCAATATCCTGCAGATGGATCTCCAGGGAACGGGCAAGAAGGGGGAGGCAAAATGAATGAGAGAAAACCTGAGAACGATCAAGAATCAATTAAGCCATTTGTTATAACAATGGGCAGAGTTTCTTTCACCCTATGCCCCTGTTACCTAGCAGTAAAATAGGTACCTGGGTGTTAGTCAGCTGTCACGGGCTGCTTCCTGCGGGTGGAGGCCTGGTCGAGGACCGGGCCGCGGGGACACTAAAGCCCCGAAATCATCTCAAGATAACTTCAAGATATACAACTATCAGCATTTCCTTGACCACCTGGGGCCAGATTCACGAAAGCTCTTACGCAAGCACTTACGAACCTGTACATCTTTTCTCAAACTTTGGCGGCTTTGTTTCCACTTAATAAACAGTTAATGAGCTCCGAAGCACCAGGAGGCTGTTTATAACAATAACAACAGTTGAATGGGAAGTTTTCATGCTTGTAAACTGTTTAATAAATGTAATCAAAGCCGTCAAAGATTGAGGAAAGATGTACACGTTCGTAAGTGCTTGCGTAAGTGCTTTCGTGAATCTGGCCCCTGGACCAGGACTAACCAAGCATGAACGCAACCACTTACGACCCAAGTTACGACCCAATTACAGGTTACGAAACCTGTACATCTTACCTCAATCATGGCGGCTTTGTTTAGCTTTATTAAGCAGTTTATCCAAAGCTGATCGAGGTTGTTTATGACTGTAATAAACCTCGGGTTGTGAAGTTTCGAAGCTCGTCAGTTGTTGAATTCTAAACAAAGGTGGCATGATTATGGAAAGATGTACAGGTTTCGTTAGTGGTTGCGCAAATACTTGATGAATCCTGGCCCATGAATGCTGGAAACCTGCCAATGTTGTGCTGATCTCCAGGGCAATCCAGGGATAACAGATTCTCTCGTTCAACCGGATATACAACAGCATTTTATCGTTGTTCTAGCCAGTAAGAAGGGCTAGAACAAGGGTAAGGGTGGACGGAACAAGGGTAAGGGTGGACGGAACAACGGTAAGGCTGGCTGGAACAACGGCAAGGCTGGCTAGAACAACGGTAATGGTGAACGGAACAAGGATAAAGCTGAATGGAACAACAGGAAATCATACCTTATAGTTCACACTTGATTCTATGAAAATCGTTCGGGGAACACTTACAAATAATAATAATACTTGTTCCAGAATTTATCTACACCAACCAGCCTTTATCTCCAGCATTTTCATCTTCCAAAGTCTCCAACTCTGACTTTTACCTGTCACTATCTCAGCCTTAGTGACCTGAGAATTCACAATCTTTCAAGAGGATTTATGTGATCGTGAGAGGACGACCCACCACCATGAAGATCTATGATGTAACTTCCGGACAGGTACATTTAAAACCACTTAGAGAATTTGGAAGAAAATATATCTAATTGCTCTTGCAGTATCATTGGTGCAGGTAATTTGTCCTTGAAGCCATCAAGCCGACACATTAGTTTTAACGATCCCAGTGCCAGCTGGGGTTAGATGGAGGAATAAAAGGCATTTGTTTGTGTGACGGGAAAGTGTTGGAGTGTAGATGTTCGGCAGTCCTCCAATGGCAAGCACAATTAGGTGAGTACAGTGACGTCATGCTGGCTTTCCTGACAATATGGCGGCAAATTTAACCTTAACATCCACTTTCCCAGAGTTGGAAAACCTCATTTTTAGCTTTTCTTTGCAATAATGCTAAAGATTTTTATTAGACGACAAAGTATGACACAAGATTTACTCCAGTAAATTTACAAAATGATTTCATATGATATTTAAGTGGGAAAAAAAGGCTAGCATATTATTTTTAAGTGAGATTAAGAAAAGTAAGATATTTTTTATGATTCTTGTCAGAAATATTTTTGTTTTTAAATCGATTGTGTGAACTTTCTCGTATTAAGCGAGACGTGAACCGCACGCATAGTTCGAACTCTTAATTCGAACTCAGCATTTTGGCTATCCAATGCACTGACTAACATAGTTACGTTACTGGCCGGGTGAACTGGCATCCAGGATTGGACTGACAATTTGATCACCGGCTGGGTGGTTGGACATTACTTCTGAAATTATGCATGGGTCACGCTGTGAATTTTTATGCCCGAAGCTACGTGAACTTTGACATCAATTTTCGAAATAGGTTCGAAAATTTATTATCGAAAATTTATTTGGAAACCTATCACTCTTTGACTAACGCGTGAATAGGTCTACACAAACCAAATACATGTGCCTTTCATATCACATATGGCAGCTATGAAGTACATACTGATACTGAAGTACTATGAAGTACGTACATAGCTTTGAGTATCGTGTATCCTAGCCAGCTCTGTGCCAATATTGCACACACACACACACACACAAAATATGAATAATAACGTATAATATTTATTCTCCATATTTTCTCTAACGGTAAATGCGGCTCCCGCAATTTATCCTTCGTGTTGTATCTTGCTAATTTTAAGCTGTAGGAAAATCCTCGCAGATAGTGATGGAGCAGACGCAGGATTTCCAGTGATTGCATATGGGTAGGAGGGTGGGGGCTGTCTGCTGCCTGACCCTTCTGTCTGCTGCCCGACCCTGAGAACCCTCCACGGACGCTACCTATCCCTCCACGGACACTAACTATCCCTTCACGGACGCTAACTATCCCTCCACGGACATTAGCTATCCCTTCACGGACGCTATCTATCGCTCCACGGACGCTAGCTATCCCTCCACGGACACTAACTATCCTTACACGGACGCTATCTATCCCTCCACGGACGCTAGCTATCCCTCCACGGACGCTATCTATCCACGGACACTAGCCACCCTTCAGTGCAGACCATCCACCATTACTTAGCGTCAAAAAAACACCTTTAATCTGAAAATTAATCCGGCACAAGAAATAAGAACTAAAGTAAATAATGCTAAAATTGGAAGCGATGGAAATATAGTTTTCTTACTCGGACGTTTTGGCGTAAAACTCGCCAATAGAACAAAGTTTCGGAAATATTTCCACTTCTTTCCGTGGGTATGCACAAAATTTGTTTTGAAAATGAGAGCTCTCTGAGGCTAGGCTTCAAGCCGGGCTACGCCGGTAATAACTTGCCTGCGAATCTGGACGAGCAGGGAAGAGTAAAGCAGGCAAGGGTGAAGAGGCATGAGTAAAGCAGGCAAAGGTGAAGCTGGCATGAGTAAAGCAGGCAAGGGTGAAGCTGGCATGGATGAAGTTGGGTACGTGCACCATGTTGTGCTCGTACCCATCATCAGTTAGTTGTTAAGAACTGGTTACAGCTAGCACCTATAGGGTCTAGCCTCCAACCTTAAACCGAGAATTGTAATTTATAGATATAGATGTATATATAGTACTATCACTCCATCTACACTATAGGGGTATAGCACATTAATACTAATGATATACTCAGCGATAAACGAGATCTTGCCTCATCGTCCATGAACCTCAAATTAATGAAAGGGGAGTATAGCTTCCACCGTCTCCGTGTTCAATTGAAATGGAAATTGAAATAAGTTTATTGAGGTAAAATACACA